>NW_024962303.1:1684096-1799342 GCF_019238085.1 Lagopus leucura | reverse complement strand
ATATATATATATATATATATATATATATATATCAGGTTCATAGCTTCAGTGTAGAAAAGCAACTAGAGAAAGCTGATTAAATAAGTAACTATTTTGGATATGGGCAAAGAAGCAAGCAGCATTCAGTGCTGAAGAGTTGTGCTTCCATAACAAAGATTTATGTAAAAGAAATGGCTAGATACATCCATAAAGGGGTCTATAGAAAAGCTCAAAGATGTTTAAGGTCACAGACAAAAAAATTATGCAGAGAATTACAGATCTCAATATAATGATGAAAAAGAACAGAACTGATTGTAATATTGGCTATGTGCTTTTTACACAAGTCACATGGTTCCCAAAACACTCACCTTCATACTTTATATTTAACATCTTCAGACAATCTGTTGTTGGAATGAGAAAGCCATCACTGAGAAGAACTTCAGCCACTGTCTCCCTAGAACAATCACAAAGTCTAATTGATACCATTTAGTCCTTCACATATCAAAACACCACTTGCACCAGTTCTGTAACATCTTCATAAGCCAAATATAACTGTGGTGAAGTAGCTTGTTTTAAAGCATTAAAACCTGCTGGTTTTGTGTTGGATATGTCCCAGTGAAACTTGGAAAGATGTCCTGGTTTCAGCTGGGATATTTTGGCTCCAGAGGAAAAACAATGTTGAAAACACACCAGTGTTTCTAATTACTGTTGAGCAGTGCTGTACAGAGCCAATGACATTTCAGTTACTCAGCTTCTTGTACTGTTGCACCTATGAGGAGAGCTGCAGAGGCACAAAATTTGGGAGGGTACAGAACCAGGACAGATGACCTAAAATGATCAAAGGGATACTCCATTCCATACCACAGCATGCAAATAAAACACTATACATATGAAAACAGGGGGGAAGTTGGTCAAGCAGCCTGTGCTACTCGAGGACTAGCTGAGCAACAGTTGGTGGGTGGTAAGCGATTCCTTGTGCATCAATTATTTTGTGTACATATTTTACTATAACTACTATCCTTTTTCCCTCCTCTTTTTTACTATCTAGGTAAATAGTAAATAGTTTATCTCAACACTCAAGTTCTTTGTCTTTTTTTCTGATTCTCTCCCTCATACCATCAGTGTATTTATGTTGCCGTGTAAGTATCAGTGGAATCTCATATGAGAGAGTCTCAATTTCAGTACAGCTGATATGCTGTTACTAACAAACAGAAGCGGTACACATAAGAATCCTTCTGGTAGCTGCTTTTAATCATTCTGAGGTCTGAAAGAAAACGTGTACATGGTTACAAAAAACTTGAACATAGGCACAGCTTTCCACTGACTATAAACAGATCAGCTTGTGTTCTTTACAACTTGCACCTGGATGCTGGAATAAAAATAGCTTAAGCAGGCGCTCAAGGATGAAGTATGGGAGCAAGAGAAATCTTATGGTTTGCTCTAGCAGCTTGAGGCTTTCAAACAGCTTTTATATCCCCCTCCATATGAGTGTACTTATTTTCCTGAATGTACATCATGCTCAGGCAGCTCAAATTGCTCATACTGGAATTTAGCATTTGTCAGTAATGACATGCACTATACGAGCTTATACGAAGCACTTAAATGCTTTGTTCAGATGCAATATGTCATTTGAACTGCTACCACTCTGAGAAGTACAGTGCAAGTCTTTCAGCAGCAGAGGACTTCAATAGGAAATTTGTAATTTACAGCTATCCCAAAATATTTTGGTAAGTAGGTCTTTCTGAAATACAGGAAAAATCAAATCCTTTGATCTGAATTACCAGCTTGGAAGGACACAGGCATACACACTGCAAAACCAACATTGAAGTACTTTAACTACTCAGCCACACTAGCAGTTTTCCCAAATAAAAGATCTACACGCAGGTGTTTTTTGCTGATATAAACAGAAGCCATTCATCAACACATTACCACACAGATTTTTTCCAAGCTAGAGGTGGAGTTGAGGTTGGGACGTTACTTTTCAACTGCTCTGTGCATCTGCCAGACTAAAGCTTTTGTACAAACAGTCACGCATAAAAGCCTGCCAAATTCTAGTTACACCACCCTGAACAGAACAACATTCCACTGGAGTAGATTCAAGCAGCTTAAAGACATGTCTAAATTCAAGCCTGTTAAATCATTACAGAGGTGCAAAACTAATTGCAGGAAAGCAAACTTGCTTGCAGACTGGCCAGATAACACCACAAGCAGGCCAACACAGATTCCTCCCAGCACACCGCTCTCAGAAGTATTTGTTATTTGCTGGAGAGCATCCTTCAGAAGTGAGGAACCAGCCTTACCAGCAGAGAAGCTATTTATCACAAGCTGTGACAACTTCTAGCACAACACCTGATAGATTCTTAAATTAACCAGCAGCTTGTATGACATACATGTTCACATTAAAAGCATTATGAGTTACAGCTCAAATTTAAACTTGACTGTCTCTCCCCTCTAAAGATACACTAATTGTGTTTCTCAGAGTGGGACAGAAACTCCACGCAATTTTATACAGCAATAATAAAGTGTCAACATCCTGGGTCCCAGAGGCCCTATAGTGGAGGGAAGACTGTAAAGTATGGAAGAGGCAAATACTGCTGTGCAATTTTGAAAAATCCTGTGATATCGAAGTCTACATAGGGCTCTCAGGAGAGCTTTTGAATGATGAAGATGCTGACACACCTCAGGGTCAGAACAGCTAAAGACACAGAACACATCGCATGCCTTTAAGACCCGCATGCACAGGAAACATTCATTATGAGAGATTAATAACTTTGTGCTCAAAGGCTTTGAGGCAATCAACAAATTGCTTAAGGAACAGCTGAACAACACAGTGAACAGGTAGTGAGAAAGGTCTGCAGGTGCAGCTTCACACTCTTCCATCTCAGTTAATTTTCAGAGACATACCTGTTCTCCTGCATTAAGTCTTTGATCTGAGCCAGAATCCAGTCCACTTCTGAAGAAGAATTAGACCACAGTTCTCGAGACTTTGAAACAGACTGGACTGCCTGCATAACCTGAGCAAAGGAAAAATCCAGGCATTAACGGGAGCCTGCACTGACCCTAATTACAAAAGCTCTCCCATTCCTATGCCTTAACAGCTCAGTGAGGTGGATTCACCTTAGTTGTGGCCTCCAAAACAGTCCTATTTTTGGATCTTACTGTTGCCTCCATTTCACTTCCAGAAAACAATTAATATGGAACTCCTAACTATAACCTTCGCTCACTACACATTCTTCTCTTCCTTCCAGTTGGAAGGACCCACAAAAAATAAGGCAAGAAACAAGGCTGTTGAACAGCACACACACACACACACACACAGTCAGAACAGTTAACTGGTAGGGCTTTAACAAATATTTTACTAGAATATAGATCCACTCTAATAACAAGCAATATATCACATCCATGAATACAAGGCAATAGCAGTACAGAAAGCAGCTTATCTGGATTGAATTAATAAATTAACATGTATTAGAGACTAAAGCAAGGGCTTGGAACTTAATACTGCTTGTTGTAACTTGTGTTGCCTTCAGGTCTTGTGTTTTCTTAACAGTTGTAAACGGGATAGAGAGAAACTGACATTATCTAAGCCCATAGACCACACTTAGAATTTGCTTCAGAAAGCTTTAGTCATTAAACACTCCTGAGAGCACTGACTTGTTAGAAGCTGAAATCAAATACCTCTAAGTACAATTTTGATTGCAACTGTTTTTTCTTGTAAATGCCCTAACCTACCTAGAGCTAGGGAAGTGTGAAGAAAAAAGCTAGAAAGAAGAATGCAGAAAGTTTTATAATTTGGAGTTTCAAGAATAAAGCAAAACACAGGTTTCCTTCTTCTACACCATCTCTCTTCTACTCTGCTACCTCACATTAACCATAAAACAAAGCATCCTGAGAAAATTATCTAAAAACCTAAAAACAAAATACCTTTGAATTTGTGTAAGCAGTCATTTGTTTCCCTGCCCAGTAACAGAAAGGAAGTTTCCCCTTCTTCGTCAAGAATAAGGGAGAGGCCCAATACACACTTATAGTTTTGCTGCTAACTAAGCTATATTACAAATATACTTTATTACATGTCTTTGAAGTGAGATGTATGAAGGAAAACATGAGCCTACCACAACAAAAAAGTTACATAAAGGAAAAGGAATAAGAATCCAGCAGCAGTTTGACTACAATAATGCTCTCCATTCTGATCTCATAGTTGAGCACGGAATATTTGAAGATCAAACAACTGAAACAGAGGGGATGAATAATCAACAACCACAAGGATCCCATTAGAATCCTATACTGAGGTATTCAAAAAGCAGGCGAGAAAGAGCACCTCTAAAACACGTTCCCATCCAAATAAAGGGAGAAGCAGACCAGGCTATGCTTACCTGAAACTGCTCATTTTTGTAGGATATCAACACATCTCTGACTTTTTCTAGAAATAAACATATATATACACACACTTAAAACAGGGAATGGGTCAACAATACAGAGCTTTGTCAAGCATAGGTCATAGGTAAGCTGTTTAGCTCTGCAAATGCATGCTCAAGGAAGACATCAGTGGAATGAAATCATAAATCCTGGGACAGAAAATACTGAAGACTTCTACCCAACTCCCAACAATTTCCAGACCTTCCTAGTACTGCAAATTTTGGTCTAGGAGTTCAGTATTTTATCATTAGCAGTGGCCAAAGAGAAGTAGATAAACACAGTCAGCTTCAAAAATTCCTTGAACAAATCAGTCTAGGAAAAAAACATGTGTCTGAACATGAACTGCCTGTAGGAACATAAGTCACCTCAAATCCACCATGACATGATTGCGGCTACTCACAAACCTACCATAGCCTGATGTATTAAAATCCTGCACCACCTCAATGAAGTCCCTCCTCCATCTCTGGGACCACTGACTATCCCTGAATTAGCACTGTCTCCCAGAACACATCAACAGTTGGGTATCACGGACACCTGCTATCAGGATGCCAACCACACGATTAAACTTCAGATGCATTTTAACTGTTAGACTGATAGATCATTGCCATTCCATTTATTTTAAACTTATAGACCAGCAGGTCTACTATAACATTGTGTTTCTCTTACTCAGCAGTTTGGGGTACAGTGTTCTTTCTCTTGCCTAGAGTAGACAGGGAGAAGAAAAAACACCACAAGCTTGCATCTCATCCAAACAAAACTGTGGCTGTTACAACACTAGAACTAACTTTCACAGCATTCAGTCTTAAACCACCATATTTTAACTGCTGCTACTGATTACAACATTGCTTATTCAGTGTCATAGAACTTAAATCACCCTAAAATCTACTAAGGCCCAAACAGTAATCCCAAAATATGAGCTAAGGTACAACTTTAGCCACTGTACAGCCTAGAAGATGACACTTCAAAATGCTCTGCCAGCACAGGTTAAAGATTTAATTTTTTTCCAAATTTTTTCATTGCTTCATGGACACCTACCATGGAATTCCTTATGTTTCTGACAGACCTCATGCTGTGGGGTTTGAATCTCCCATGTGTCACTACCCAACTCTGTGTTTGCCTCCATCTCTTCCTGTTCCTCTTCCTCATCTTCCTCTTCACTTTCCTCACACAAATTATTGCCCAACTGACGGCTCCAATATGTCTTTCGTAGCCAGTCCAGCACAACATCACAGCCTACAGGAGAATATAAAACATTCTCTTCTCAGTGACATTTACTTTTTTTTTGTGGCACATTGCTAACTTGCATTGTGATTAGAAATACTGCTAACAAGTTATGAATCTGAAATCACATACAACTCCGTTAATAAAAATATGAATGAATTAAAAAAAAAAAGCTTCAAGCCCCATAAATCCTCGTAACACCTACAACACCTTGCTTCAGTCAAGCAAGGCCAAATTTAAGCGGAAACTAAGTTCACACAGCAACATTCTGGTGAGAAGATGAGTCAATTCTTCAATATCTCAATGATCAACACAGTATCTATAGCAACGTCACTTTTTTGTATAGATATTACAGTAACCATACATTAGATAGAACAAAAAACTAACAACTCTTTTATCCCACCACTATTTCACTGGTCAACTCAACTTAAAGACAGTGCTGAATATGATTAATCTGGCTTCTCAGTGCTGAACTCCAAATTCCCAGGAATTGTTTCAAGCACTATGAGCTGGTAATTTGCTCAGGCTTGCAATACTGCTTGCAATTCTGCATTTCCCCTAAATTCATTTAACAGTCTCATGTACATCCAAACCCTTAGGAAAAGCATATACCTCCTTCACTGACATGGACTTCATGTGCTGTTAGAAACAATAGCAGCAAACTACTATTTCCAGTATTTTTTTCCAAGTGTCTCAGAATACCTGCCCTGTGATGCACCTCTGCGTGGAGCCAGCAAAGTAGAATAACATCTGCAGTGGCACAGCCCACTTACCATTTTCATCAAATGGCATATCATTTCTTTCCATATGAGGAAGAGGACTTTCAGTCCTTTCTGAAAGCCTAACACTGACTATCTCCCAAGAACTGGGACTCTGCCTCAGCACTGCCAGCAGCAGAAGACAATGGAGAGTGAAGAGCAACATTTCCTTCCTAGTTTTCCTGCCTGTTCTCCACCAAGCATACTTCAGCTACCCTCACAAAGTACACTCCCCTAGCTGTTTCGCATTACAATTCTCCCTTCCAGGTTGAGCCCACAGCCTGCTAGGCAGAGTCTCAGTAGAGATGGTTGTTCTCCTCAGAGCTCCCCATCTGCCTGCTGGTGAGGGTACCATGTGACAGACATCATTAGATATGACTGGAAAGGCCTATCCATAATGCCCATAGGCAGTACTCACCCTTGCGGCACAGAGCCAAGCGGGGCAGCTTCCCATGAGTCAGCTCATGACGGAGGTCCACAACCCAAATAGGGATATCCACCTGCAAGAGCAGTCACAGACATCACCACAAAGCTGCAAGGAATCACGCTAAATCCAAATACAGCCCCACAAAGCCACAGATAACCTCTTACTGGGTGGGAATAGCACTTCTGAGCCACCTCAGCATGGCACTTCCCAGCTTCCCCCATCAACAGTGGGAAAAGATCCCTCCTCTGATTCTCCGCCCTCCTTTAACCTAGAAACCATAGAGATGTGATTTTACAATTTAAGTTCTCCCACTTTTCCTGTAAAAACAACTGCCTCTCCAGACAGAAGTACAGTGTAGAGCTGTATAATATACTATAATGCCATAACAGGATAATAACACGTGGGTGGTAAAGTCTTCAGCTACAGCAAATAAGAATGAACCCACACAGGGCAGCCACAGAAATAAAGGAAAAGAGCTACTTAACTTCAAAAGGACTCAGGTGGGCAGGAATCTCCAGCAAGAAGTACCCTCACCTCCAGGGCCAATTCTTAAATAACATCAGAGAAGGGGTGGAGCCTGGCTCCATCCCTTCCAGTCACTCAGCTACACCACATACATGTGAGCTCCCCTGGGTTGGCCCTACCATCCCACCAGGTGCTCCATCATTGTTTAAAACTGTAACTTAGCATTTCCACTACATATATTAAGTCAGTTTTTATTTAAATTAATTAAACAAGCTAGACAGTATTTGTATATGAAACACAACCATACTATTTAATTTTTTTCTTATAGCTATCTGACTATTAAAGACACCTATCAGTAAGTCTGATCACTGGTAGAAGGTGAGTAGAAGTATCTTCCTTAAAAGAAAAAAAAAAAAAAAAGAAAAATCCACAGTTACTTACTCCCATGCAGGAGTTCCTAACAAGGTTACATCTACAGCAAGTTTCAAATACCATTTGTTTTTCATATTCAAAGCTTTCTGTTTCAAGTCAGAAATGATGGTCAGTACAGCAAGCATTAAAAGGACTCAAATTACTACTACAATTACATATTGAATCTTTTCTTCTTTGTATTGAACTAGACAAACTCACCAAAAACAACTGAGACTAGCAAGACAAAAATAAACCACCTAAAAATACAACAAAGCACTTTTAATATAACCTTCGTTCTTAATAACTGAATTTAGACAGAGCTCTTTTTCATTATTGTAATAATAAAACCAAATAACATACCTGTACGGTAGCATCATTTACATCTAAATCAAGACTTTCAATAAAACTTCAAAGTTCATCAACTCTCTTTAAGGCTTTTATAGCAGAAATGCTAAGCCATATCTGAAAGCAGTAATGGAGCACATGCTGGGAAGGCAGGGCCAGCCCAGGTGTATGCAATGTACCTGAGTAACAAGAAGGGGTGGAGCCAGGATCTACTCTTTCCCAGCCCTCATTTAAGGGTTGGCAGAGGAGGTAAGGGTATCTTAGTAGATATCCTTGTCTATCTCAGGTTTGTTTGTTTGTTTTTTGTGTGGTTTTTTTTTGTTTGTTTGTTTTTTATAAAGGTGAGTAGTTGTGGGTTTTTCCTTCCTTTGTATTTACATTTATAACTGTTATTTTTGCTGTACTTTCTCATTATATTACTTCTTTACTGCTAGAATAAACTAGACTTTATATCTTAAAGAAAAAAATAATCTACTATTCTTAATACAAAACATGTATATTCTTTCTCTATGCATGGGTTACTGATTAACTTTCTTTAGATATTTACCTCTATAGCTAGTTTTCTCAGAGGAACACTGACCATTTTCTGTTTTCTTTCTGTGATCAAGTTGACAAATCTGCATGTAGGTGATAGAAAAGATAATGTTTATGGAGAGCAGTAGAGAAACTTAGAATCCATCACACAAATTCCCCACAAACTGTATAAAGCTAGAGATCCAGAGATCTGAAGTCAAACTACTCAAGTGAAAAATGTAACTTGTACTAATCTTTTTCTTACAGAATAAAGGCCTTCAGAGTCCTACCTTACAAGAGCCAGTCCATATGAGAGAATAAGCTCATGTGATCTCAATTTGCCAGATGAATCTAGGACCTTGCAACGAATCAGTTCAGCAGTGCAATCTACTGCAAGAGGCATTTTAGGGCCATACCTAGAGAAGAAAAAAAAAAAAAGCAATCTTATAAGACTATACCACTGTTCCCATCCTCCCAAAAAAGGGTTTGTTTTTGTAACGCATTTCATGTTTTTTAACACCAGGAAGCCTAAAGGTATGCATATAGAAAGACAGCAAGATTCCTTCCTGAATGCTTTACTGTCAGTGGTGTTTATGTTGCTACTCCTACACGCATTGAATCACCTCTTATATACCAGGTATGTATTCTCACAGCATGAAATTGCAGTGACTGGACTGGACTCCTTTATGGAGGTATAGGGTGAACACAAATGGAATGAGATGATGTGGGGTCCTGAGATGCACTCAGACAGTACAGTCTCAACGGAAACAAGTCTACGAAGCGGAGGGCATGCAGGGCTTCTGCCTTCCCTGGCACCTACAGACCGAATATCACAGCACGATCCATGCGTGCCTGGAAGCTCCAGCAAGAAGGCGCCCTGCAGGACGCAGCCCCTGCGACGTGCACGCAACCGCAGCCTCCCTTACGGACACGGCACACGAGGCCGGGACCAGCCAGGCGCAGAGCCGGCACAGTAGGCTTCATGCTCACAGAAAGCAGCTCTCCGCCGGAACGCAGCCCGTACCGGCTCTTCCAGGCCGACACCCGATCCAGCGCCTCCTGCTGCAGCCGGCTGTCTCCACAATACAGCCCCACCATCACCTGGTCCCATTCCGCCCTTCCCCTCCACGCCACTACAGTTCGCAGCGGCTTCAGCCGCTTACGGCTGGGGGAAAAGGACCGCCGGCCGCAGCGCCACGCCGCCCCGCCGCTGCCAGCCATGGCGCGGCTCCCGCCCGTCCTCCGCGCTGAGCTTCCGCTCCTGCGGGCGGCGCTTCCGGGCGAGGCGAGGCGGGGCTGTGGGTGCGTCCTGCTGGGGCTGACGGACCTGAGAAGGCTGGGCAGCGCTCGAGACTGTGCGCGCCAAGCTTTCCGTTGGCCCTTCTTTCTTTCCTTTTGGAGGAAAGTGGTGAGCGCGAGAGTCGTCATTTCTGCAGCCGACTTCCATCCGGGATCGGAGGAGAAACAAGCCTTGGCACGAGGATGACTTCTAAAATTGAGGAACTACATCAGCACCTCATTCGGCGCCATCAGAAAAGGCTGGAAGCTGTGACTTGGTTGCACACTCATTACAGTGAAGAATTACTGCCTGTCCGCTACATGGACAATCCCATTGCTTGAGTGAGGCTTGCCTCAGTTCCCCTGCAGTCAGTGTAAAACTCCTGGTAACTTCCCTGAGTGCAGGATTAAGCACAACGAGTACAGGCTGCAGATGTTGCTCTGTTCTTGCAGATATGCAGTGATTCTGAGCAGTCAGAAAATCTGTGCAAGCACAAAGCAGTGCAACATACTGTAGCATCCTTTATGCGTTTTTAGGAACTAAGCTGCGTGGCCTTGCAGAATCGCATGCCTCAAACATCTACAGCTGTGATCTGACTGCCAAAGTTCTTCTTTAATAGGAGTGCTGAGATGGTTAGTTATGTAATGAACTACTGTAGGACCAAACATTTCCACTGCCCTGTAAATACCTGTAGGACAGCCTTAGAAGAAGAAAATCTGGGATTTTGAGAAATACAAGAGGCACAGCTGGCATCTTGCTGTTGGCTGAAGCAGAATAACAAAGTGTAGCCAGAGAAATTGAACTTTTGGGGTAGAAATAATCAACTGATAACCAGTGCCTCATAGCCCAGGCATAAGAAGGCATTTCAACTGTGGAGTTAAGTGGTAGTTAAATATCTGGCTTATCTTTGAAAAACCTTTTCACTCTTTCAGGGTTAAGGTAATAAGATATGGAGAGGTGGGCTGCTTTCCCCATTTTAGGAGGTGATCTGTAGTATTCATCATAGGCTATAATCCCACTTTGAGAATTTATGTCAAATCCTGTTGGGGGGGGTTGATGGAGAGGTTTACAAGTTACTGGCTGCAAATTTAGGAAGTGCTTCAGTGTTTGTTGTCTGCAGTGCTTATCTCTGTGTTCAGCCACCCCCTCTGGTGTGCATCCATCTTTCAGTAGATGTTCCGTAGGAGATGTTTTCTGCATTTGAGGAGATCAGCTTTCAGTGCTGCCCCCAGGAGGGGGTGCTCTCTGAGCGTGTACTGCAGAGTCATTTCTGCACAGGAAGCTCACTGTGAATGTCAGAATGGGACATTTCTGTGCAATGTAACTCCGTGTGGGTCCTAATGTACCTCCTGTCACATCAGTTAGTGTCTGCTCTTATTTGTCATGAAACTAGTATTTACAGCTGCGACGTTAAGGCAAAGCTAGTGTGAAATTGTAGTTCTGCTGGATCTGCACTTGCTGAGAACTTGGCACTGGGCTTAACGATTGGATTGAATGTATATCTGAAGACCAGCTCAAAGAAAACTGCATGGAGTTAAGTTTCAGCGTCTTGTACGTGGTCTGGGTAATGTAGGTGTTACGTTGTTCTTGAAGAAATAGTCTGGTTTCATGTAAGTTAAAATGCTATATATAGCAGGAGAATAATGACTTAAAAAAACACAATTAGCTTAGAGAATAGACCAGTGAATAACAATTCCATTCAGAGAATGGACATCCAGCCGATTTACAAAGTGCTGAAGTCAGAAATCTTTGTGCTGCATACTGGAATTGTCTTTTTTTGAAGTTTGTTCAGTCAGAAGATACTTCGGATAAACAGCATTCTGCATGTTAGTAATATATAAATCATAAAATTATCTCAGCTCTAGGCCTAGGAATTTGAAGGTTTGGAGAATTGACTTCTTAGGAATGAGAGTGATTATTAAAAATCCATTTAAGTAATAATTGTCATTTGTGGGGGGAAAAAGAAGGCAACTTGTGACTGTCTTGTAGGAGACTCAGAAGCCTTTAGGGCTGCCCTAATCCATAGAGTGTGCTTCAGCTGTGCCACAAAGCAAAGAGAAATTTCTAAAGGATGGATCTGTTGCCAAGGTAGATGGTCCTGTTTTGTGCCTGGCCCATTGCCACGAGGTTAGCTGGATCACTTTGAATACAAACAGGAAGCAATTTCTCACTGTATTGTTTTCAAAGTGTAATACCTTCTGTTATGTTTCTTCACCTTGAACCAGATAGGCTTACAAGCCATAGACCTCCTGAGCGTATTGAATAAATGGAGGGCTATTTCAACTCCAGTAGTGTGGAGAGGCTGGTTTCACTGACCTCTGTGAAACTCACCTAGTTGTCAAAACTGGGACACTGCTGTTAGGTTCAGGTCGCGGACATCCTGAATTTAGGCTGCTTTACTATTGGTTGCGTCATCCTACCTCTACCCAGAGATAGGTATTTGAGAAAATTAAAATGGTCATTTTTTCGTAGTGCCTGTTCCTTCCACTGGCTTCTTTCAATTGCAAACATGGTGGCAGCACAGATGCAAAGTGTCAGTGCTTCTGACTGTATTGGTTTCTTTTTCTAAATCTGTTCCTATCTATCTGCTTTTGAGGTTTTTGAGCAAAGATCTACAATTTCAAAAAAGACCAAGCACGGCCATGGTGCTCTGAGACAGATGCTATAATCCAGGTGATTTTGCTGAGTGACTGTCTCAGCCTTTTTGCTTTTCCATTTGGAAGATTTCTTGGCCTTATTCAAAGCTGCTGGTGTTGCTGATGTTGTACGAATGGAGAGAAAGATGATAGAAATGAAATTATTTGCTCCACCTTTTCCCTTCCTGATTTGTTCATCTAGTTCTTGTGGAATGAGACAGAAGGAGAGGGCGGGTACAGATGAAGGAGAAAGAACACTGTTGCATCAGCTAAGATTCCATGACTTTTATCAGCTGGGACAACTGTGGCCTTAGGTAAGCTGTTCATTTTCTGTCTTCATTTCTATTAGCTATGCTTGAGGCCTGGCTAGCCGCTTAGAGACTCAGCAGGGATAAACAGACATACCACTTATGATCCAGAGAGCTCCAAAGAAATACTGTTTGGGCTTAGGACGATTCATGTTAGAGTTAAGACAGCAAGTCCTAGCACAGGACAGTGACTGGGAGATGGGTATCTTTCATTTTGGAGTTATGCACTCTTCATTCTGAACACAACATTCTATTTTCGAAGGAAGCGATCGTCTCCTTACTTAGGCCTGTTTCTAAGAAGTAAACGGTTATGATCTGCTAAAGGGTTTCATAGAGAGGACATTTATGTGGGGTCAGGGGATGTCCTTTCTGCTGCTTTGTGGCTGTAGATGTAGGAATTCACAGTCAACACAGTACAAAGGAATACACAGAAAATAGAAGAAATTAGAGCGAAAAGCAACTCTGTGTAAGTCTATGACAGCTGACATGATGTCAGAGAAGATATTTATCTGCAAGAGTGGCTAAATGTAAGACTCTTATCAGGATCTTCGCATAGTTTGAGCCATTAAATTCTTGTGCCATGGAAAACAAGGAGACAAGATCTAAAGAAATAAGAGATAGGGTTCCTGTTGGGTCTGTGCCACTTCCTTGGAGCAGGGTGAGTGCATACAGTCGGCTGAAAAACTGGTTAGAAATTTGTGCACTCTGCTGCTCTAGTCTTTGTTTCTGTTTGTTAAAAACACCATGGACCTGTTACCAGTAAAAAATCCAGTCCTCTTCTGAATCGGCACAAATTCTGCATGCTCAGTAATATCCTATTGCAGGCTAAGTGCATTTTGTGCTAAAAATAAAAAAACTTTATTGTGGGATTGCCTCTCCAATTTCATAAGGTACTTCAGATATGTATATAGACTGGGAGAGGAACTTGAAAGTAGTCCTGCTGAGAAGGTCTTAGGGGTATTGGTAGAGGAAAGATTTAACATGAGCCACTGGTGTGCTTCTGCAGCCTGGAAGGCCAACAGTAACCTGGGCTGTGTCAACAGAGAGGTGACAGTAGGGTGAGGGAGGGGATTGTCCCCCTCTTCTCTGCTCTTGTGAGGTACCACGCAGAGTACTGCGCTCAGGTCTGAGGCCCCGAGCACAGGAAAGATGTGGAGCTTTTGGAGAGGGTCCAGAGGGGGGGGGGGGGCCACAAAGATGCTCAGAGGGCTGGGAGCCCCTCTCCTATGAGGACAGCTGAGGGAGTTAGGCTTGTTCACTTGAAGGGAAGAAGGTTCTGAGGAGACTTCATTGCAGGCTTCCAATATTTAAGATGAGATTGCGAACAGGAGGGGGAAACTTTTTGCGTGGTAATGTAAAATACTGTGATAAGGCAAGGGACAGTGGTTTTAAAATGAAGGAGGAGAAGACTTGCATTAGATATCAGGGAAAAATTTTTCACTGTGAAGGTGGTGAGGTGCTGGAACAGGCTGCCTGGGAAGGCTGTGGGTGCCACATCTCTAGAGGTGTTCAAGGCCAGGTTGGATAGGGCCCTGGGCAATCTGATCTAGTGCTTGATCTAGCATTCAATAACCTTTGAGGTTCCTTTCAACCAAAGGCATTCTATGATTAATCTTGTCAGAGAGTGTAGAAAGGATGCTCCAGCTTATATTGAAGTATACTTCTTATGCTTCTTCCTTTTCAGTGAACTTCTCTAATATTTGCTGCTTTTTTCACATTGCTGTAAATGACCAATCTCCTCTATCTCTTTGTATATCCTCCTTCAGCTCCAAGTCATCCTTGTACATACTCTAGAGGTGGCCACCCTGAGTGTCTCCTTGGTGTCCCACAGCTCAGAACTGTTTTTTGAGCTCTGCTAGTTCACTGCAGTGGCAATGAGCCAGAAGAATACATTTATGTCATACCCTTTAGGGAAACACAAATTGCTCAAAAGCTGGTAAGCCTAGCAGTGATACTGGTTTTCCTTATAGAGAATCCTAGTGTTCAGAGAACTTCCTTGTAAATTCCTCGTTTTTCTACCAGCTTTGGGAAACTGGCAAGGACAGAATATCTAAGATTTGTGCAATACATCCCTGGTCCAAGCAATGATGTAAATTCTTCCTAAACCAAGCACTCTCAAGGACCTCTTACTGAGAATCAGTGTGGGTGTCACACTGTGGTATGGACTCCGAGTATAGGTAATTTGCATCCTCCCTCTGACCCAAAACTGGAAATGTGGCCTCCTCTTCCTTGGAGTCCATCAGCCTGTTCAGTATACTTTCAATCCCATCTGTGTGGCACAGTTTCTGCAGCCAGAGAAATTCAGAAACAAGGCTTTTCTGAGGTCTGTTCTGTGATTCACCTCTGCTGGGGAGGGAAGAGGTTCTTCTTCATATCTGCAGCCTGGAGGATTGTATCCTAGTGCCTCATCAGGCTAAGTTTCTGACTTCTGCCTGGGCAGCTGTACTAACGCACCATGTGTACGGCAGGGGGCGAGGGGTGAGGATACACTATTTGTGAGTGATACTGGGAGAGACATCCCTTCAAAATATGCCTTTATATCTCCCCCCTGCTTGCCTTTTTCCTCTTTCGGTATTGTCACCTTGTAGTATTTTAATCAGAGGAAGCAGATATACCAAGGAAGTCAGTGGTAAGGGTGAAGCAGGGAGGGGGAAACGAGGAAAATCACATCACAGCCCAGTTTGCCAGTATAAACACTTGATGATTTCCTGTTATTGTAGCCTAAAATGTACCATGACATCACTTGCGGACCTCCCAGAATCACTCAGAAGGAGGAAAAGTCAGCATTCCCAGCCCGCCCCCAGAGTGATTCCAGGAGATTCAGACCCTATAAGGCAGTGAAGCTCTGTGAACAGCAAAGATAGAGTTTTGAAAGATTTCTTGTTCTTGGCGACATGGGGATTTCACAAACAGGAAAAACTGCTTTTACTTTTCCTAAAGAGGAACCATTTATGCCTCATGATGCATTGATGCCTGGAACTGGGCTCGCTTTAAAGTAGAGCGGAAATGTAAGAAATGCTCTTAGCAGAGGACAAGCAGAGGTAAGCTCTCCCCTAATCACGCCAGCTATTTGTTCCAGCCATCCACTTTTTATAGTACTCGCTTCTACTTCCGCTCTATGAACAGGGTAATTAAGTCAAAAAGCTGTAGATAATATAGACTGGTCCAATATGGAATTAAATTGATAATTCTGAAAGGTGCAGCTAGTCCCAAACGTAGCAGAGACTGCCAGTGAAATGTTCTTCCTCCTTTCCTGTGTACTACATCAGAAGACATTTGTCTGAGAAATGAAGAGCAGAGCTATTCTGAGCCCGGATACATGAACTGTCCTGGAATTTGACTCAATTGGTCAGATTTGTGTCTCAGTTACAGTTAATCCTGATTCACTGTTTTGTCTGTACCACTCTAAGCAAGAATAGATTCAGGTTCACAGAAATGGGTTCTCATAGCTTTTCTGTGAGGGACAGAAGTTGGCCAAATACGCACCACGCCCTCCAGCTATAGTTTGTGACCAGCCATTTGGGCAGACCACAGTTGGATACCTGCGGTTTTTTCTTCATAATCAGAGTAATAAACTTCAGAAATATGGTACTGTAACTGTAATCATTTGTATTCATACCAGCCTGTCTTCCAAATGCTTTGCAAACATGAATACAGGGAAACATTTATTCCCAAAACAGGGGGAGTTACCATTTTCACTTGATATGTAAACAAACTGAGGCACTGATATTGAATGAAATACTACCTTTTAAAATAGAACTTATTCTCTTCATGCAGTTTTATACTAATCCTGCACCTCTAAACACTGCCAGCAAATTAGAGTTGTTTTACCATACGGTAGATTTTAAAAGGCTGAAGAAACTTAGTAACGAGAAAAATGATAAAAGTAAGTCTAGTGAATAAAACATGCCTGGGATCTGACATTAAAATAAACACAATGGTCTTGCAGTTTACTGGACAAATGTAGCAGCCATGTGTAAATTTTGCTATTATTGCTCTACCTTGGATTTACTGGAATACAAAAGGGAGTTGTCCCATTTCTGCTATTTTTGGGTCGGAGAACCAAACCATTCAGTTCTTTGACATGCTGAGTTCCCTTCAAGGCTATTTATATAAGATGATTATCACTCATTTCGTAGTTTACTCTTCGTTGCCAGTGCTGCCCATTTGCAGTGCTGGGAATATAAGTTTATGCACAGCTGTGACAGAACTCTGCATCCACTGGAATCAAGATCTAGGAACCTTGAAGTAAGGTACCAGGAAAGCAAACTACTCAGGTTCTGTCAGGATAGCTATGGAGTTCTAAGGCCCTGAATTTATTTCTAGTATTCTGTATTTCATTTGAGGGTGGAGGTTATTGTGTGTTCTTGGCAGTGGAGGTAAGGAGGGGAAGCTTCTTCTGAGCATTGAGTTTACCAGATCTAGTATGCGATTATTCCAGCTTTGGGATTTTTGCTGAGATGTGTAAAAAGATGTGGCCTGTCAAATAGCAGAGCAGCCAGCAGCAGGGACGAGTACCTGATGACAAATTTTTACAGTTCAGCATTTGTGGGTTGTTGATAAGTTTGTGGTGTGAATATTCATCTAAGATGCCATGTTGTGTATTTCTAGGATATTGATCCTTCTCATGCAAGAAAAAGATCACGCCATGTCAGTATATCCTCTCTCCCACAGCACAGGAATGACTTGCTTATACAGTGCTGCTCCCCATGCTGTGTATTCACTGCAATCTACTTCTGTTCTCTGTGGAGAAATGGATTTGATTAGTTTTTTCTCAATTCTTTTCATCCAAGGATTGAAGAAACCTTTATCCTTCCCTGCTGTGCTGCCACACCTTTTTTCCTGTCAAAAGCGAAGTACTATTTTGGCTCAGCTGTGAATCTTCATTTATTACTTGTATTTTGTCTGGTCTTTTGTAAAGCAATGTCTACATATCTAATGTTCTGCAGCCCGCTGAGTGTTCACAAAACAGAGATGAGTTAATGCTGGCTGACATCTTGAAGCCCATTGTAATCCTGTTTTCCCTTCCCATGATTCTATAAGAGGAAACAAGAAAGCTTCCTGCAGGTATGGAGGTGAAAGGAGGTTATTTATTTCTGTTCTTCCATGCATTAACAATCAAAGCAGGCAACTTTGTAAATCTCATCTGGGTGCATGGATAATCCTCTGTTGTTTTCTCCCATTGTGCTTATGCTTGTATTGTCAGCAGCTATCCTTGAGGAATAACCTACAGCATATATGAACTGCTTTAGCAAAGGATGTTGGAATAGATCTCTTGAGGTCCCTTCCAACCCCTGTGATTCTGTGGATGCCAGTAGATAAAGAAAAGGCTAATAGGTTGTGGTTGCTGCTCTCTTTATTGTTGATTTATTTTTTTTTTTTCTTTTCATAAACAAAAATGGAAAAAATGGCTCTGCTGTGCAGTTTTAACCTTACTGGTGTGAATCCTGAGGAAACACGCAGCGTGGGTGTGAGATGAGGGGAAACCCTATCGTTACAACTGCCAAAAGCAAAACAAGACCTATGATGTTTCCTAGCGCTTTGTGTATCAACTCAAGCAGAAGGCAGAAAGATGTCACAGTGGAGGAGGATCAACACAACACATTACTGCTGTGTCATTACTCAACTCCTAGAGAACACAATGGAAAACTTCTGATTAATGACTTGGAGAGTTGGAGGTAAATTACATTCTATTTTTTTTTTTTTTTTTTTTTTTTTTTTTTGCTGCTTTTATCAAATGCAAAAATCTTAACCAGAAGTGTCTTTTTTATCTCTGTAATGCTGATTTACAGCATGAGATGAAAAAGCCAATGACAAAAATGATTAAGAAGTCAAACTTCATGGATTATGAAACATACAATAGTCAGAGTATGACTTGAAGTAATAAAATATGGTCAGTATGGCGGGCCAGTCCTTTGGAGAGAATATCCAGTACAGCGTAAAGTTTAGAACTAAGGCTTCTTTCACACGAGCGTTAGTTTAAACACTTTCAGAGATACGGAGCCACGTCTTCTATTATTTTAACACTGACGTTCATTGTAGTGAAGTAAAGCAATAGTGCCAGTGTTGATGATTTAGCTTTGAGTTTTTAAAATCCTGAGGTCCTGGAACTGGGTAAGTGTGAGCGTATATACATATTGAAGTCTACAATGATAAGAATAATGAAAATAATTACTTCAAACATGAAAATACTTATTTTGGTGTAGCTAGGAAGCAAAAAAATCTCAAACTCATTCTCTAGTTCTCAATGTGTTTCAAAACATGTAGGTCTGTTCCTTATTTTGGATGTCCTGCTATGAGGGATGTGAACAGTAACTAGGGAGTACAAGCATGCATCAGATCAAACTCCTTCCAGCAAACCAGGTGCCTGCTGACTGGTTTTGATTCGGTGCTCTTCTGGTAGCTGTCAGCAGAGGACAACAAGTGTTCTGTGGTAGTCTTAGAGCTCTGTGTGAGGCAGTTTGCTCTTCCCTGCAGAGACAGACTTTAGCACTCTAAACTATGAGGCTCCACTCATATGGTTGGTAATTGGTGCCATAGGAAATTGCTGCACGCTGTTTATCTCCACGATCCCTCTGAAAAGATGGAGCACTGTGAGTCCAGGGAGGCTTGCTGACAAGTTAGTGAAGCCTTGTGCTGTGGTTCAGGGAAGACACAGCTTGATCCATGCCCTGCTGCTTCTCTCAGCACAGAAATCCCAAAGGCCCATTCACAAACAAAAGTTTGGTATGCTGTGACTCAGCCCTGAGAGTGTCAGAAGGCCATCTAACTCTCTGGCTTCAGTGAGGACTTCTGATATTTCCTGTGCTCTTGAGGATCCATCTTTTCTGCTTAATGATTAGCTGTATGCTGAGAAGGAATCATTCACTGAGAGGGACTTAGGTATGCTGATAGCTGTATGGTTTCTAAAACAGAATGATATGGAGGACTTCTGTATTTTCAAACCACTGTACAAACTTCATATAATCAGTTGGGTTGGAAGGAACACTTAAAGGTCATCTAGTCCAACTCCCCTGCAATGAACAGAGGCATCTGCAGCAGTGAACAAATCCTCTCTGCCCCCAGGATTGCTGAGTATGGATGTTTCTGTTCGTGAAGGGAGAAATCATCTAGGCTTGGAGATTGTCTCAAAATATGTTTAGGCTTGGAAGACTGGTTTTGATGTTGAGGTCTTTTTTGTAGTTTTAATTCAGGGAATTTTCTGAAAAACAAACAAAACAGGACAAGCAATTTGAAAACCAGAAATTAGTTGAGTGAGAGAAAAAACTGTGAGGCAAAGGAAAAACTTTATGGCTGTTCTGAAAATATAAGCTTGTAGTCCCCATGAAGATAGAAGAATCCTCCTGAAACAGAACAGGCATTACTGGGATGGAGTACTTGCTTCTCTGTGTCTATTGCTGAATAGCAGTCACTTTTAGGACAAAATTTCTAAGAACACTGTATGTATGTGTGCATGTATACATGTACTTATCCATCTGTTACCTACATATCTATCAATCTATTTACCCACCTATCCATCCCTGTTTTGAGTGACCTACTGTAACACTGTGCATTTTAAGAACAGAGATAGAATGGCAAGGGAGTACTTTGTAACTTTTTAACTTTTTAACTTTGTAAAAATCTAGGGAATACAAGTTATGCTATCTGCCATGTCTGTGTCTAACTGAGGCAGTGTGTGCTGTGTGGTGCACCGTTGTGTTTGATGTGGATCAAAAAGGACTGCAAGTAGAGTGTTGGGGGGAATTGGTATTGCCTGGGGGTGTCTGCCTCTCGCAGTCACATAATGCTGACTTCAGATTGCACTTTGTAGTGTTAACAAGGTGGGAGGGAGTTCCCTTCACTTGTGAGTAAGCTGGGTAGGAGAAGTATCATGAGCACTTTAGATTATACTCCAGCCCCAGGCATCTCCTGCACAATGATGCTCTAGATTTTTTTACAATTAATAATTTGTTTTGAGGCTGCTCCACGTCCTAGCACAGAAGCAGCTGTAATAGTTATCTAGACAACATTATCTTCTGTCAGGGTTTGGTTCTCACCTGGAGGAAAAAAATACAAAAATTCAAGCAGGAGCCAAAAATAATATCTTCTGTATATAATGTTCCTGCACTGGAATAAAAATGACTGGCAACTCCCTGTGTATTTTTATGACCTCCAAAAATAGATCTAAATCTCAGGAAAAAATGAATGATGCCACGGAAAGAAATGGTAAAGGGTGATTTGTCTGTAACAGTGCTGAGATCATCTTCCATATTATATGTCACTAGCTGGAATCATGGGCCAGTTTCCTCTCTCCTCTTTATTGCTAAGACTGAAGTGCATCAATTTTGATGAAGTTTTAGTACAGTGGGGAGCACTGACTTAATGTTCATGTGGAGACGGTTCACTCCTGCTCTGCTCTGTGTGAACTGGATCACAGAGCCAGTGAAGAGCCCTGGAATAGTAGGGAGAAGCTAGGTTTATAAGCAGCAATGCCAGCAGCTCTGTGTGTGAGTGCTAACTTGTGGGTAAAATCTCTGGGAAATCATGCACATTTAAGGATGAGTTTGACTTCTGTCAGTGAATACTCAGTCCATGGATGAGGCTGTGGCATTTTGCAGAGAGTAGGAGGGTTTAAGAGCCAACTCCAGAACTACAGTTTAATGATCTGTGCAGCACTGGCCAGCCTAGACCCCAGGTGTGCCTTGGGTTTCCTGATGCTGAGGACAATATTCTGTCTGCATTGGAGACTGCTTTGGAGGTTACTGTCCCCACAGTAAATCTGCATTTCTCCTCGCTCGCCTATTTAGTTCTACCAGCTCTGAGGTAGTTTAAAATCTGTCCTAATAAAAATGCTTAAACAGGTTCAATAGACACAAAGGCAATCCTGGATTACTTTGACAGGTAAGTGTGTCTACGTTAAGTAGTGTGGTATAATAGAGGCAGATCTGGAAAACAAAACAGCTGCTGTTAAATATCTAACATCGACATGAAATGATTTGCAGAGGGAGCTTATATTGGAGATGCTCTATTCTTGTCTTGTTAACCAAATTATTGCTGGAGTATTAGGTGTATTCTTGGAGCACATCTTCTAGCCTATTTTCATTCAAACAGAATTTAGTCTACTAATTACAAGGCTATATCACGACAGGAAATGAAGTGCAGTGAACAGGAAATTCACTTCAAAAACCAACTCCTGATCTGAACTAAAAAGTTAGTGTAGATACAGCTTACTAATACAGTCTAGTGGGTGAATAACTGGTGATTCCCATAAGAATTATTTGTAGAGATAACAGGAGGGGTGAAAACTTCTTAATCCAGCTTGGTTACAGCCTGCGTGCCGTACTGGCCTGCAACTGAATGCACTACAACCCAAACTACTGCCAACATCAGAAGTAGGGCTGCCTGAGGGTGGGCACATAGCTTATTTACTGGCTACTACTTCAGGACAGACAACTGCTACTTATGATAGATAACTTAGAGGAATAACTGTGTTCCATCTCCCACAGTGGCCCTATTAAATGGCCTATGAGTTGTAGAGGAAATGCTAAGTTGCGGCTTGAAACAGTGATTGAGCACCTGGTGGGAGCTCAGGTGCATGCAAATGCAGACCTCATTTAAGGGTTGGCAGTGGAGGTGAGGGTATCCTTCTGGAGATCCCTGCATGCCTGAGGCCTTCCAAAGGTAAGTAAACTTTTCTTCCTTTCAGTCTGCATCCACAGCTGTTGCATTTGGGCTTATTTTCATTTTCTGTAATCTCGGACTTTGCTACCCTGCTATTATTGTTGTACTTTCCATCACATCATAGCATTACGCGAGTGCAGAGGGGAGATGGTCTTAGGCTGGGAACATTAAAGGTCACTTGCTTGGGCCGTCCTGTGTATGTAAGAAGGCAGTGAGCGGCTTTCTGGAGTCACAAATTTGTGAAACAGGATCCTGAAGCAGACTGTGTGTAAGAAAGCTTATGTTCTGCTGTCTCAGCTGGACCTAAAGGAGATAAGTGGACAAGGAGATCTGCACAAGAGACCAAGGGCTGCTTTTAAGTGTTCTTGAGAGCCCCAGACTTTGGTAAAATGCAGCTTTTGCTGAGTTGGTGACAAAAGCTCTCCTCCTCTGGTACCTGCTCTCTAGCTTGCTCATTCCTGCACACTCACATAGCATTGGGGTTGTACCCTGAGATTACTGATACCCTTAGTCAAGACCAATGTCAGGGTCTATTATTCTCTCACTCTGTTTGAATCTGTCATATAGGCAAGGAAATTCTCAAGTTAGCAGGATGTACCACCACTTCCTATAAAGAACAGAGTGTACAAATAGATATGCTATAATATTGAGAAGTTCAAATCCAAACAGTATTTGTGCATCTGCAGTGTAAGTGGATCAGGTAGGTACCTGACTGACTTTCCAGCTGTTCTTGGCAACTGTGCAACATGAGTAAAGAAACATTTTTCAAGTGAAGAAAATTAAATCTTTTGCTGTGCATGATGGTAGTAAGAAGTGGAGAGTTAGACTCCTTGATTATCTACATCTATTATGCAAACTTCATGTGGTGGTATTTCAACATGATCTGATAGTGATAGAACAAGAGGAAATGGTTTTAAACTAAAAGTGGGGAGTCTTATGTTAAATGCGAGGAGGAATTTCTTTGCTCAGAGGGCGGTGAGGCCCTGGCATAGGTTGTCCAGAGAAGTGTGGGTATCCCATTCCTGGAGATGCTCAGGGCCAGGCTGGATGCACTCTTTGCGCTGACCGTCTCAAAAAAATAAAAATATAACATTTAAAAAAAGTCAGGAAACAATTATTTTCAATTAAGAGTTCAGATACTGTGTGTAAATGTTTACCAACAAATAATTAACACAAAATATAGCACGACATTTGCACTGTTGCCTGAAACCTGAACATGGGAATTTTGTCTGTACCTCTAAGAGAGCCAATATTATTACATTAATTTTATAGTTGAGCTAATAAAGAATGAAAAACCATCCAGTCCGCCACTGGTGGTGCAGCTTACAGGACTAAGGAAAGCTATCTTCTAGTCTCTGTGTCGTGTCCCCCCCCCCCCCCAGTATATATATTAAATAAATATATAAATATAATATTTATATATTAAAAAAAACCATATTTATTTAATTAATTTATTTATATATAAAAAGGACAGTATTTCAACAGTCTGATTTTCCCTTAGTATGGGGTTTGTGAATTTGCAGCGTCTCAGGTACTTTTACTTTGCTCAGAGAGAAGCAAATTGGTCATTTTTATATGAAAAAGAAACCTGTGATCTTTGAACAGTGTTGGCAGATCCTGTGTAGATGGCAGCCACAGGACTTTTGAAGAGATGAGATTTGTTATTGCTGTCCCTGCAGAGCTCTCTTTCCTGTTCACTGCTTTCTATTCCCATAAAACCCAGCTCTTTGTTTCCTCCTCCACACATTCTTTCCTTCTTTATTTTCTACAACAACAAACAATTACTGGATGGTCAGAGATTCTTCATTTGGTTTTTGAATATTTTTTTCATGGGTGCTGGCATAATGCCCAGGGAAATCTTTAATGAATCACCTTATGTGATTTTTTCTGTGTGTGTGTGGGGGGGGTGGGGGGGGTGGAGGAAGGGGTATAAATGAGAATATGGAAAACCATATATGAATGGTTTAAATTACCTTTTCTTTCATAATGTCACTGACATCTTGTTGCAGGAATTGTTGTGATCTTATGAAAGATCAACGAAGACTGTCAGTCTCTGTCACACTCAGTATGAACTAGGGCAGGTAAACTACTGACACTTGTGCACAGAACTCTGATATTTCTAATAAACTTGGCAAGAATTGCCACAATAATTTGGTCTCACTTCATTTATCTCAAATTCAGCCCTGGTATAATTCTGCTGATTCCGCAAGAGATTAATATACCTTGCAAGCCCTCCTTCCTTCCTGACCATAGAGCTCCTCCTTTGTCATCCCATGAACCAAACAGAAAAAAGCCCTGGTTGTTCTCCATAGTTGTGCATGGACTAAAAGCCTTTGTGGTTGAATATTAGCAATCACCATGCCCTACCCGATGTATCACAGCACCACGAGCCTGCCTCCACTGTTTCCTGTTATGATCAGGCTCTCTTTGCAGCTGGAGTCTAGCTGTGATAT
Source organism: Lagopus leucura (assembly GCF_019238085.1). Taxonomy (NCBI): domain Eukaryota; kingdom Metazoa; phylum Chordata; class Aves; order Galliformes; family Phasianidae; genus Lagopus; species Lagopus leucura. The sequence continues at coordinate 1,774,471 of NW_024962303.1, read as the reverse complement.
TTCACTGTGGGTGCTGGTGATCCATATGCTCTCAGCATGATTTTGTTTTAAACAGCCAGAACGTACTGACTTGAATAACCCACTCACAACTAGCTTCTCCCTGGTTCCTGTTCAGTACTGGGAGTCCTTCTTGGCCCTTTTTCATTCTCTTGAACTGCCTCTTTATACATTTACTCCTGATTATTACATTCTGAAGTGTTCAGAAACCCTCATTGCGTAAGTGCATTCCTGATAGACTCCTATCCAGTGGTCACCTGTACAAGAGCCAACTGCAGCCCAGTACTCAGCCTCTGAGGGGCTCTGTGGGAGACACAGAATCATAGAATCACAGTTTAGCCTGGGTTGAAAAGGACCTCAATGATCATCTAGTTTAAACCCCCCTTGGCACAGGCAGAGTTGCCAACAACCAGACCAGGCTGTCCAGAGCACAGAAGGACTTGCCTGGTGTCCTTAACTATAGTTTTGGAATTCCTGATCTCTGAGTTAGAAAGGCGCAGGGGTCCTACACGGTCATCACACTAGTACCATTAACTCAACCCCATACCAAATGCCTGAGAAGGAAGCTCAGTAGGAGAGAGAGGGAAAAAAACAATACCACGCGAAGAGCCTGCTGCTCTGGGGCACAACTGAAGATCTTAGCTTAAGAATCCAGCTCATCTCCCTTTCTGCAACAAAGTTTGTCACTGTTGTATATAAGCACTTGCTGGGCTGAGCTCTATTAGATAAAAGATTTTCTAGGTTTTGTACATACAAAGTTTTGAATTGTCCAGTTAAAAAAGTATGAGTTAATCCCTCCATCATCCATACAAACAATCTCTCTTGATAAGTTTCAGGGGTACTTTTGCCCATCCTCTTGTACTGAGGAGAAGGTGGCAGTGTCAGTCTCTAAAGCTCTTGTTGTTCCAATCCTACCTAGCCTTCTGAGCATTTTTACATCACTGCCTTTCACCCAAACTGGCAAAGGTTATGCCCATTCACTATTTCGTCCTTGCTAGCTGTGTTATCTATTACTTGAGCTGCAAATATTTGGAGTTAGGTCCCAGAATACCTGCTAGATTCCCCCTTGTTCTTCCCATTGCTGAAAATTTTTTAAAGTGTAGAAAGCAAACAACGTGACAAAGATCATGGTGGTCTGGTGAAGTTCCCACTGATAGGATGAGGGGAAATGTAACTTTATTTTCAAGAAGGAAAAAAAAAAAGAAGATCCAGGGAACTACAGGCCTCACCTCTGTGCCTGGCAAGATCACGGAGAAGATCCTCCTGAAGGCCCTACCATGGCACAAGGAAAATAAAGAGGTGATTGGTGGTAACCAAAGTGGCTTCACTAAGACAAGTCATGCCTGATAAACTTGGTGGCCTTTTATGATGGAATTACAGTATCAGTGGATAAAGGAAGAGAAACTGACATCATCTATTGGTGATAAGTGGATGGTTGGACTGGATGATATTGAAGGTCTTTTCCAACCTTGGTGATTCTGTGATCTATGTGGACTTGACGTTTGACTCTGTCCTTCATGACATCCTGGTTGCAAAATTGGAGAAAAATGGATTTGATGGCTGGACCATTCACCGAATAAGGAATTGACTGGACAGTTGTCCTCAATGGGTTTGTGCCCCCTCCCTGGAAGCATTCAAGGCCAAACTGGATGGGGCTTTGAGCAATCTAATCTAGCAGGAGGTGTCCCTGCCTACAGCAGCAGGTTGGAACTAGATGATCTTAAAGGTCCCTTCCAACCCAAATTCTATGATTCTTTCATAGCTATGGGAAAGTTTCAAGTTACCCAGCATTAACCCAAGAAAACTATATACTGAAGAAAGAGCTCATGCTAAATATTTCTTTTTTTTTTTTTTTTTTTCCAGACCACATCACTGATGTGCTTTTTCTATCTAAAAGAATATGTGATCTGAAGAAAACCAAGATAATAAATCCCCAGAGAAATACCAGGTCTTCTCCCAGAAGAATGCTTAAAATTCTGAAATACTTGAATATTATCTAGGCCCTGAGTGGGCTGGAAATAATGGCATTTTTGAGGCCCTAGGCTGTTACTTATCTGTACAGACTCCTCCAAGGAGGAGATTTTGACAGCTGACTCTTTTACCCCTTAAAATCTCATCCTTCAGTTGGGTAGGAAAGATAACTCTTGTCTGTAGCTCTCAAGGGATCCATGAATGGGTTTGTTTTCACACATGGCCAGGCCTTTAAAGATAGCTTAGCAAATGGACTATTTGATACAACAATCCTTTCTCAGCAGCTGGCAAAGGAGAGGTCTGTGGTAGAGGTCAGATCTTGGTGCAGCACATCCACAGCAGGGATTTCTGAAGATACTGTAGCTGGAGCATCCTGCAGCATAGACATTTCAGATGTCTCATTCTAAGGGAAGAGGACAGGAAGAAGTAGGTCAGAAAGTAAAGCTTGGAGGCTGGTGCCTGTCACAAGGATCCATTGTCTTTCAACATCGCATCAATAGTGTTTTGTTTTAGCTATTGCTACTAGCAATAGAGAAGGACAAGAGAAGTGGTGTGAGGTGAGAAAGAAGTGTCTGCCATGCTGAAGATTTTCTTTTGCTTTGTCTCACCCATTCAGACTGCTTACAGACTGCTTGACATATAGTTAGTGACTTTCTATGTACACAGGCAATGTCCAGCACACCCTGAGTGCAAATATGATTACTTTGGATCCAATTGTTTCACTAGCAAGGGACTTCCTTTGCATCATGGCTACTGTCCTAAGCACTATGATGAAAACATCAGTTCCTTGAATGCTAAACTGTAATTCCTTCAATGTAGCAAGAAAATAGCTAGACTTTTATCATCTGCATTCTTTTATCTCTATGAAAAAGAATGACTAAATCCTCCAAAGTGTAACCTCAGTCTTATGAAGGAATAGAAGCTTCAACAGAAAAAGAACACAACTTTCCCTATCATAAGAAGAGGAGACAAGGAAGTTTCCATAGGGCAACTTTGAATCAGTGGGAAACCTCTTAACAATCCTGAATTCAAACCAGGCACCATGCACACCCCCTATGATTTGTTAAAATCACAAGTAAATCCTTTTGTTATTCTGGAGCTCTTCTGTCAGTATCATTTTCTGTTGGGGGAGGAAAAAAAAAAAAAGAAAGTGGAACACTGTCATGAAAAACTCTGAGTAAAAATGAGTCAGAAAAGGAAAAAGGCAACTATGTAAAATAGACCCTTAGGAAGCCAGTGACTTTTTTCCTTAAAAATTTCCTTAAAAATTAATCATTACATTTCTTGAGAATGTTTAAATTTCTTCCTGTAGATGCAAGTTGTTAACTTTAAAAATTATATATACATATATATATATATATATATATAAATATATATATATATATATATATTTTTTTTTTTTACAGTTATGTTCAAAATCCCAAATGAGATGAAGTGCTGTATGGGAACTGCTGAGTCACGGCCTGAACCTCTGATTGATCACCTGAGGTGGGCCATGAGCCAGCCAGAGGAGCACAGCTGAAGGCAATTCACCTGCGCTGCCGGAAGGGGTGGAGCCAGGCTCCCCCCCCCCTCTCCTAGACCTATTTAAGAGCTGGCTACCAGTAGAGAAGGATCTGGTCTGGAGATCTTTCCTTCTGGTGTTTTGTGGTGAGCCCAGCATAAGGGTAAGCCTTCCATTTTTTCTCTTTTGTTATCATAGTCCACTTTGCCTAACTCTCTTGTTTATTTTGTGATTGTAACATCTTGATATCCATTGATTATACAGATGCCTTCTTTGAAACCCTGTAAAAATGTTGGAACTTGATTCTGTCCATCAGTGGCTCCCTCCCAGAGATACCACAGGAAACTCTGGAGTGGTCCTCGTCTTTCATCAATGGATTTGACAGCTCATTTATATCATGTCATTATGGTGATGGCCTTTGAGGAGGCTTGAGGACCAGGAGTGGTATGTCTGCCAAACTATGGGAAGCCAAAGCACCTTTGGTTATGCTTTTCAATTATACTTTTCAAATACCCAAAGCTGGTGGAGTGCTTTATAGTGAAACAGGCAGCTATGAGAACGTTGTACATGACAGCACGCTCAATGAATGTGCTCATGAGTCAAAGAGACCATCGACTTACCACAGCACCTCTGAGCTGCACCCAGTGCACATGACTCAGACTAAATAAGACAAAAGGATCTATCACCACCACTGCTGTCCTCTTATTCTGTTAAGTGCAATTGCCCGTAACTCGCAGCTAATGTTCAAAATAATGCTTTCAGTAAGGACCAGAAATCCCAGTGACATCAGATACGCAAATGAATTTCAGAACCCGGGGCTTTCCCGGTTTCTCGGGCACCTGATTTCGGGGACGATGGACCACTCCTCAGCTTTTGCCCCGGTGGGCCTCAGCCGCCGTCACCAACGCCGCTCCCCTTCCGAGGCTGCCTCGCAGAGGGTCCCTCCAGCGGGGCAAGGCCTGCAGCAGTCCCGGCGGCGTCTCCCGGCCCCGCCTTCCGACGCCGCGAGGCAGGAAAGCGCCGCGCCCTGCTAACGGGGCCGGGCCGCGCCCCGGTACAGCCCCAAAAGAAGGCGGCCGCCGGCGGGGTGGGGTTTGCGCCGGGGCAGGCGGGCGAGAGAATCCCGTTAGAAGCAGTGCGGAGAACCCCAGCAGCGCAGGACGAGCGGCCCGCCGTGCCCAAAACGCCGGGAAGATGCCGAAAACGGTGAGCCGCTCCGGGAGGGTGAGCCGGCTGTCCGACCCCGAGTTTCCTCTGGGGCACGGCGGGGTTGGGACGGCGGAGCCTCGGCTGCCCGCCCCGTCGGGCATCGGGAGCTCTTCGCAGCCGGGCTCGCCGCGTTCCTGGTGGCTGGGCCCCGGAGGTATCGGCGGAGGCGGCGGCCGCCGATCGGCCGTGACCCGGGGAGGGAGGAAGGGTCTCTGGGGAGTGCGGCGCGGGCCCGGCGGCGGGGATGCGGCGGGTGGGGAGGGATCCGCCCGCCCCTCCATCTTGCGCCGCGCTCCTCGCCGGTCGCTTCCTGTCCCGCCGCAGCATCCCGCGCCTGGAGGGGCCGGGCCGGGCGGGAGGCGGCCGCCTGACCAGCGGCGAGCGAGGAGCTCCGCCCGGATGCCGCCTGTCCTCTGTAAAATGCCTGAATAAAGAGGCGCCTTTTTGCTTTGCTCTGCTTTGCCGGCGTCTTCTGTGTTGTGAGCGCGTTGAGTGAATCTTTGGAGAGCCCGATGGGGAATTAATTAAATCTATGGTTATCTCTCATGTGCTTTGCGCAGAGGAGAAGTTTGGGGTTTTCACAACTGTAATTAGTCAGTTTAGGTTGCTAGGGGAGGTTTGTCCCAGCTTGACTCCAAGTATTTCTTGGCTGGAAAGATCTTGATACTTCAGAAAGTCGGTTCAAGTCCGTACTTGACTCTTTGTTACAACAGGAGTTCAGTGACTAATAAGGAGCTTTTTTTTTTTTTTTTTTTTTTTTTTTTTTACTTCTCAATTTAATTTCTCCTGTCTGCAGAAAGAATTGGTCCCTGCCCTTCGTTGATGAAACAGGAAGGAGCAGACTGGAAGGCTCTGGATGTTTCCTCACTCAGAATGTTCTGAAACGGCCTAGGGACTTGTGATCTTAAACTGAAAGACCGTATCTCTTACATCGAGAGAAGTGGGGGGGAGAACCAAACAAAATAACCACACCCCTCCATTAAGGGGAAGTTGAAACAGGATCCACCCTGATTTTTTTTTTTTTTTTTTTTTTAAGTAGTTTAATGTTAGCGTTTTAAAATAGATATTAATTACATACTTAATTGACTTCTGTTTTTCTTGCTGTATTAAATGCCAGCATGCCAGATCTCTCAGATGAGGTGGATTAATGTATTTTAGCGTTTTCCTTTTTGTTTGTTTGCTTATTTTTGCTTTTAATTTTAAACACTGGAGTATTAAAAGAAATCAAATTCAACCCTTAAAGATTGAGAACACAGTACTTACTAAAGGTTTTGGAAGGCCTTTCTTCAAACAATAGTAATGATTAGTGAAGAGTTACTTCCTAAAAAAGGCAAAAAATTCAGTAAGATCAACAGAATTAGCTCAGGTTAAGAGACTTCTGTGTAAAGTGCAGTTGAGGCTTTTTAGCCTGATGAGGACTTGCAGTTGTGGAATGACTTCTTTTATCATGAATCAGACCAAAAATCCCGAATATGTCATGGAGAGGCTTATGAGGCAGTGTTCCCTGCTGTTAGGATGAATCCAAGTGTTTTGACACTGCATTACAAGGTGCTTACAGCCTCCTTTTAATCTGGAGACACACCCTAAGCTGGATTCACGTTTGCTATCTGCTGCTTTCTAGTTCTGACAGAACAGTCAGAGCTGGAATAGATAAAGAAGTTTAGGTATTTTGTTATACGTTGCAGAAAGTGGTTCACGTGTTTGTGCTTGTTGAGAGAGAAAGCTGCAGGCCTCCTGCTAGAGGAGTCGCTTCAGTTTCCTGCCCCATCTGCCGCAATTGCAGGCTCAACTGAAATTATACTTTAAGCATCATTTCTTGAGCTGTGGTTTACAGGAACAGGAAACACTGGCATAACTGTGTAATCAGTTCTTCATGTGAAAGAAACATGACCACTAACATGCTAGCTTAAGATTTGCTAATAAATACTTAATTAACAAAACAATAAAACACAAGTAACTTTCCTTAATTGAGGTCAAATGTAGGTGAAACTTGAGCAAATAGATGTAGCTATATGTAGGCTTCATTACAAAAATAAATCCATTGTGAAGAAGACAGATGGAGGAAATGTTCCAGGGAACAGTTCTGGCTGGGCAGGAAAAACATTTGTGTCTAAAGTGTTTGGTAGCTCTTATCATTCATCTCACCAAGCATACAGAACATGCTGTGGCTGCTTTGTGGCTTGGGCAGCAAAACCTGCTGAGTTCTGAGGCCCTGCTTTCTGGTAAGCCAGGCTAAATGTTAACATATCTAGCTAGAAATTGCTTGTTACATGAGATTTGTTCACAGGGGCACTATGCTTTAGTACACTATTAATAGGAGTCCAAGATTAAATCAGGTAACCTTCGAACTAGTGGCACATGATTTGCTGTTGTGAAGTGTAATGTCTGCAGTCAAGATGGGGTTTTCTTGAAGGCCTTGTAAACTATGTAGAAAATGCATCATAGATCTGCTTACTAATCCTGCCACACTCTTCCCAGGAAGGCTTCATTGTTTTATCTTGAGTGCTCTTACAGTTAAGCAGCCAACTCTGTATATACTTTTTTTCTAAAAGACGTGCAGGATGTAAACAGCTGAAGTACTTGTAAAAGAGGACTACAATTCCCCCTGCACTTTGTACTGCAAAGGGGTGGAAGTGGTTGGTAAAATGCCTCTTGCAAACTACTGTCAATTTCAAACTCTGCTGGCTGTGAGAAGTCAGTTGGCTGTGATTGGCTCTGATCTCATGTTCACTGTCTTGTACTCTGGTCTAGAGCCATTTCAGGGATGATAGAACTGAATGTCACAGTAGGTTCCAAATCTTGATAAAAATGAATGTGTTGTCCCATTGACAGCTGGTCCAAGCCCCATAGTTAATTGCTTTAACTTTAATACTGCAAGAAATATTTAGCTGCGAAGAGATAATGGAAGGAAAGACAACTCTTCTGTGCCAGTTGCATCTATTTCAATGCTGATATTTCAATGTATTTTTAGCTATTTTGTCCATGAATGTACTGGCTTAGTGGCTATGTGACTGGTTTTGTCACTGAGAATTTGGGAGTGTGAGCATCTACCTTGTTTGAAGCGTGTGACTGTCCTATCACTGGGAACTGAGCAGTTCTGTTTTAGGTAACGTGGATAAATTGATACAATCAGAGCTAACAGATTCAAAGTGGGGATTGTGAAGTTTGGACTCCTCTTTCTGTATTAGCAGAACTGTTTCTTTGTATGTACAGAACATAAGTCTTCTACGTTTCAAAGTGTTATCGCAGAGAAAATCAGCTTCGACAAGCATGAAGTCCTCAGAACAAAAAAGCAGTGAGATTGGCAGGTCTCAAGCTCACTATGATAGTTCGGATTTAAAAATAAATCTAATTTGCTGCTGCCTTTTCCCTTAATATTTTCTAAAACTCAGCGTAACAGATGCCAAAAGATGCATGAAGGACCCTGACTGTAGCTGATATTGATGGACTCCAGTTGGACTCCAGATGTCTTTAGGATTGGAGTAGGTCTGGTTAGAAGAAAGGTTGTTGTGGGACTGCATAGCAAGTATCAGGAGATCCTGCTGGATCATTTTGTGAGGTGTGGCAGCTTTCTACTAAACACTGCAACCAAGTGGCAGCTATAAGCAGTTTGCTGCATTTGTATTATTGGATTATTACTATTTTTTTCTTGTGGACTCTTCTAGTGGTCTTAAAAGCTGGAGGTAGAGGGTAGGCAGCAGTGGGAACTGTAACTAGAAATGGATGGGCACTTACTTTTGGTGCCCTGGATTGGAATCCTACTGTACTGTAACAGAACACTGAAAGCATTCCAGATGCCTTCTGCCTACCAGGGGTTGATCCTGGGATGTTGTATCTCCCTTTTTCCCTCCCTCTGTATAACTCAAAAAGTTTGGCACTGCTGATCGAAGTTGGGCTGATGTTGTTGCTAACTAGTTGGGCAAACCAATCCATTGTATCTGTCTTCTAGCACTCTCATGTATTGAATTGAACTGAAAAGGTGTGACTGAGAGCTCTCAAAGGCCTTGCTTTGTATAGAAGCTGATTTTGCCATTGGTGAATTTCAGATGAGTTTGTACTTAGGAAGCAACAATGGCTAAAACATGCTGAGTGTGCTGTAGGACCAGGTTAACTAGCAGGGCTATAGATTTATATCTGTCGTGGGATGTTTATACCCTACCTTGCATTGTGTTCCTGGATCTGGCAGAAGTAGCAAGGTTTTACTTCTTGGGCAGATGAACCTGTTGGTGCTGATGATACTGAGCAGAGGCTTTAGTTCGTACTTCTGAGCCTTCTATGCTGCAGTTAAAAAGGTATTTTCGATAACCTTTGTGCTCACTTTGTTTATACATAATGCTAACATCTTACTTCCCTTTCTTATGGAAAGCCCTACCTCCAACTGTCAATGCACTGTGGAAGGCATCCATTACAGCGGTTTTAAACTGTGGCGAGGAAGGCCTATCCTGAGTGCCTGATCTAAACTGGTAGTCGTGACCTAGTTCGTAAAACTAAATGGCGTATTATTAGGGTTGAGTGCTTATCATATCAGACGTTCAATAGGATTAAATATTAGTTCATTTGATTTTTAATTCTTGGCTTTCTGGTTTGTTTCTTGAGCAAGAAGTAGTCTGGTAAGGTGCTTATAATAAAAGCCCCAGAAAAGCTTTAGATTTGCTACTTCTGTAAGAATCCTATGGGGGAAATAGTGCTTATTATCAGGGGACTGGTCATTACTTGCTTCTTGCAAATATTGTATCACTTTATCTCATTTGCAGGCAGTAATTTTTTTGGACCTGCAAGGGGGTGGCAGCACTTTCCTTGGGGGCAACTGCCTCATCTGATTAATCAACCCCTGATTGTTAATTGCAATTCTTGCTTTTCTCATGCAGCTGCTTTATAAGATATCTTAATATGGACTCCTTTTTTTGACAGGAAATGTTATTGTTGCCTCTAGAGGAAACTCATTTCTGTTGTTTTATGCATAGTGGTTGTGATATCTGGTCTGAAGTGAATTCCTCTTTGTGCAGAGCTTGTTGACGTCTCTAGACAGCTTCATAAAAGGCAGTTGGCAAACAGTTTCAAATACCTTCTGGGCACCTTCAAATACCAACTGGGTTGGGGGGGAGGGGAGAGGGGAAGAGGGGGAAGAGAATCCTTGAGTTGCTGGGATCTCTGCATCCTTTCTGATCAACTAACACCTCTCAGGGAAACTTGTCTGGCAGAGGGAGCTCTGGCCCTGCTCCCAGTTTTAAAGGAAACTGACTAAAAGCTTCCTCTAACTACGTCATCTCCTGCACTCTTTCCTGGCTTGATGCAGCTTAAACAGCCTTATTTGGCTGACTTTCTTTTTTTTTCTTCCTCTTTTTTTTTTTTTTTCTTCTGTGCCCAAGAAGTCTTCCCTGAATTTGCCCAATAAAGCTGCTGTCTGTGCTCAGGCATTGTTCTAAGGATTACAGTGGAGTGCTTCTAAAAGAGTTCCGAGATCTCAGTGCTAACTCCTGGACCCCCTCCCCCAGGTGTCTTGTTTGTCTGCCTTCTGGATGTGATGATAGTGGAAATCTACTTCCTCTGTGAGGAGTGTCCCTGCTGTTGCAGACACAATGATGGAAAAGAGGAAATCCTTCTCTGCCTAGGAATAATGGGGGACATCTAACTAACTGTTTTAAAAGAAGAGCAACTAGTTAATTGCTTTCTTTTCCATGGCTGTGTTTGAGAACAGCAAGGATTTGCATAGTGCAGCCAATATTGCTGTATCAAAGGAATTTGTTTTTATCCTATCAGAAATTTCTAGAGCAGGCTGAAGTCTCTAGATTTATGGAAAACTAATTTTGGGTTAACCTCTTTGTAACAACTTGAGTGCTCCAGCTGGAGAAACACATAGAAGTTTTTTAGAAGTTGTTGGCATTTTACCCTCCTTTCTGACTACAGTAGCTAACTGTTGGCTCTTACTGTATATAGATGGTGGAGTAAATACTTGGCAGTCAGGTAGTAACAAGATCACTGGTGACTTAGTGATTATAAAGACGCAGTCAACTGCAGCTGTTCGGAGGTTGAAAATCTGAAAATGCAGAGGTTTGGGCCTTATGTTTGCAAGAGGCAATTATATCTGTAGCAAATGTGGACACATGGCTTCCCTCCTGTGTATCTCTGAAAGGATATCTTTGCTTCTGCGAATGTGTGGTCTTCCAATGGAGTAGTGAGGCCATCAGAAATTTCTGGCCTATGTATTTTCATTTTCTGAACCTCTATTAATTTTTGATGCCTCTGAAGCTGCAGCTGTCCTGAGGAACCTACTCTCACATAGTCAGATGAAGCATGGGGGAATAATTTTCTGTTCTCATCCCAAATATGTTCACACCCAGGCATAGAAAAGGAGGTTTTTGGGGGGGCTGTACGTGGTTTTTTCTTCCCATTGGCCATGATTGGTTGACTAACAGCTACAGGCAAAAAAGAGAGGTGCCCCAAAAAGGAAGAATGAATGAAAAAATTCTGAATCAGATCAGTTCTGTGGAGTGAGGTGATTAGGCATGCTGAGAAGGAAGAGACGGTTTTTGTTTTGTTTGTTTTTTAACCGGTTCTGCATAGAGATAAAGAAATATCTGAAAAGATCAGAAAGAAGATAACTGAAGTAGTGAAGCACAATAGTGCAGACTGATCTATGCTCTCCTGCAAGTTTATAGCACTGCTGATCACTCTTAGCCTTAGCGAAAGGCTTCTGAAGAGGATGCTAACTTCAGCAGTGTACTGGAGTATAAATAATGCAAAGCTTTTATTTATTTTTTTATTTTTTTATTTTTTGAGATTAAATCAGTGTCAGACAAGCTTACATGCAGCATAGTGGAGAACTGTGCTTCTGTTGCGGCGTGCTTTCCTATGTTCTCCAGATATTCTTTTTTTAGGCAAAAAGAACGTCTTCCTGCAGACTTGAGCCATTCTTGTCTGTTTATCACTGGCTTCTCCTTTTCCCGTTACTAAGCCCTTATGACTTTCAACTTTCTTTTTCTCTGGATTAGGCGCAGTTAAGGTGGGGAAGTGACTAAGTAGTGGAAAAGTGCAATCAATCATTTAGTCACACCATTTAATAAATGCACTTCTTTTTCTGTAACAGAGTCCAATGAAACATGCAATTGTAGCCTAAATCTCTCCTTTCGGTATAGCTTTTGAGCTGTACTGAAATTCACTCTTGAGTGTTTGTTCTCTACTTTGTTGCACTATAAAAACTGACCTGACAGACAAATTTTAGGGTGAAGTGTTAGAACTCTCAACAACTCTGCTAGCCCCCTTGGTCTCTTTTTATTCATAATACCTTTAAGAATAAGAATTTTTTTTATCCTTTAAATATTCTACTCTGGAATAGTGATTAAAATAGTGATCTATGTATATTTCCTCAGTATACTGTATGTCCTTTCAGGCTGGCTACTTGATGGGCAGGATGGTTGTGGTTATATGTTTTTCTCTATTGAAATTCAGAACTTGTTCTAACTGGTTAGTACAGGGTAGCTATCTCTCCAGCAGCTTTTGTGGTCTTGCAGAGTTATCAGAATTTAAGCTGAGGAAGATCTCTGGAGGTCATCTGGTCCTATTTCATGCTCAGAGGAAGGCTGATATCAAGGCCGAATCACTTTCTAAGTTGGATTGAATTGTTCAGAGTCTTGTGTTTGTTGCAGTGAGACAGTAGTTCTTGACTTCTTCACACAAAGTGTGGAAATAATTGAATTTGGAAAGTATTATGTAGATGCCTGGAAGTTCTTAAGATTACCTTCAGGAGTGTGGAGGGATGGAGACAGTAGAAGAGCTATTCATTTATATCGACAAAAAAGAAAAAAAAAGAAAAGAAAAGGAAAAAAAAAAAAAAAAAACCAACCAAAACCCTATCAAAAGCAACCCCCTTTTTCTTTTTCTTTCTTTTTTTTTTTTTCTATTAAAAAGTTACTGAGTATACCCAGCTTGTCTGTTCAGTGTGTTGGTGCAGTTGATCTGCACAAGGTGTCTGTGTCCAGCAGTAGTCTAGAAATGGTTTCCCATAGAAAGCTAATCCTTGGCCACAAGATCACGTTAAGCTGTCAGAGCCCTGAGGCGCAGATAGCGATGATGCATTTCATCGGTGCTTCTTAGCGATGCTTACAGTACTGTTTCAGGATATGCAGCCCTGTAGAAAGCTGGGAATAGTTTGTTTCAGTAGCAGTTCACTGAGAGTCTGAAGCTTTGTTCTTTTCTTTCAGTTGTAGCAGTTACAGTTCTCTGTAGTGACAACCAGGCTTTACCAAAAAGTTACCAGATACTCATACTGCTCCAAAGGAGGCTCTGGGAGGCTGCATTATGGTGACAGGCCTCTTGGGATGGTGGTGTGACCGCACCCTGTGTGTGCTGGCACTGCTCTCTCCAGGCTGCAGCCAGCAGCTCTACACCCACCCTTTTGGGACACAGGGTTCTGTGTATTCTGCTGCTGTAGCTACTCTCTATATTAGGAAAGCTCAAGTGCTTGAATTATACAGAGCTTAAAATAACAGAAGGTACTTCAGCGATCACAAGCTGGTCTTTTATAAGCTATGTACAGTTCCACCAGAGCTATTGGAAACCTAAAATAGGTTGGAGAGGGAAGCAAATGTGGGTGGGGAAATTTACGCTTAAAGTACTATAGCTTCTTCAGGGAAATCCTTCATTTTAGAGAACTGTGACCTAAATAAGTGTAGAAGCAGCCAGCATGCGTGAGACCCTGTACTGAAAGGAAATTGCAGGATTTTCCTAGCTCACTGAAAATGATATAACTGAAAATCACAGGATGATGAAACAGCTTTACCTCACATTTGACTCTGCCTGCAGTTAAATTTGGAGGGATGGCTCATAGTCTGGGCAGTTGAATCCCACAATAAGGCTATGTTCTAACTCCTAGAAGTCTGGCTATTGTTCAAGATACTCAGTGAGCTCTGTGAGCTGGCCAAGAGCTCGAAGTGCCACACCCAAGCACTGCTTTGAAAGTCTGGAAAAGGCAGCTGCTGCATGTAGCTGCCGTTCTTGCTGATTATCAGCAAGCCTAAGAGCTGCACGTCTCTTGGTGGAAGAGCAGGGAAGCATCTGAAACAGCTGAGTACGTTTCTAACTTGTTCTTCCGAACATGAGAATCCTTCTGCAGAAGTAAGAGCTCAGTTAGAGAAGTGATCTTTGTGCATCTACCAGGAAATTCTCTTGAATGATAAGTGCACCTTCTGCGTGTGGCTTTCTTATTGCCCTGCGTTTCAAGTTACTGCTAAGACTGCTCCTGACTGTAGGTGAATTTGGAGACCTTTACATAGGGAATTAGTTGTTCAGTCCATTAACCTATGAACCTTTAGGTACTTAACATTCATGCGGTGTGCCTGTGTGGGTCACATTTGTTAGCATCCTGTCTTGATCTTGTTTTGAGCTCCTGCCAACAAGATTGCTGGCTGTAATTTTGGCAGGTGTTTACTGGATGCTAGGTTTGTAAAGCCTGTTGATAGTTTGAAAATGCATCTTGGCTACCAGACATGTCTTCTTAACACCTTGAACTATTTATTTTAGCTGCTAAATGGTACTTGGAAATCTCCTGTCTTTGAAATGAAGCTTGGAAGGAAACTTGGAAGGAAAGGACTAGACTAATGCAAGTTTAAGGGGCAAAAAGCTGCTGTCTAGCAGTCTTCTCAGAAAATCTGATCTGCTTCCAGTGATGGTGTTGGAATTGTTTCATGTGTTCAATTACTACAGTAGCAGCCAGGGTCATAACACTGATTTTAATGGGGAGGGTGAACCAAAACACTTGTTTGTAACCTGTAACTGGGATTGCCTGAGAAGTGTGCTCAATAGCTGTGAGAAATGTCACACCCACTGCTACAGGCATTTCAAACGCGCCCACTGCTCTGCTGAGTGCCGTTAAGTTGAAGAGCATTAATGAGGGATGTGGTTAAGCTCAGACATGTGAAGCACAGCTGTCAACCCCACTATTAGGGTAAAGAGGCCATAACAGGCATACATTGTTTCTCAGGAGAGTGGCACCTTCTAGCATGCACAGAACAAATTAAAAAATGACAATAAAAAAAATTAAGAAAAAAAGAAAAAAAACAGCAAACAAAAACCGAAGTTTGCTGGTAGCATGGCAGTCAAGTGATTTGTATGGCTAGATTTTGCTTTGTTTTCTCTCTGTAGAGTGAACTGTAGAAGGGGAGAATTTTTTGTGCTTAGTGTTGCTAGGCTTTTAGCAGCCATTGTGTTGAAGTACCACTGGTAGGATGTACCTGGTTACTCTCTGCTTGGCTATAAAGGAAGGAATTATATTCGAGTAACTTTAACTGGGAAAAGTGTTACTGAGGACTTTGGAGGAGGAGCTGTGTAGAGGAATTCCCTGTCTTTTTTTTTTTTTCTTTTTAATTGTGAACGACTTACTTGGTAGTAGTCTTAGGAAGAACTTCTACAGGAATAAAAGTTGCCTAAACCTGATCATTAATTAAACCAGGTAAACAATGCCCCCAGAATTTTAAAATTCTATGTTCTCCATCCCATTAACAGGCACTGATAAAGCTCTGGTTTGCTATGAGCTTGTGTTATAGTGTGTGCTTGCTAGCACTGTTGAAAAAAGCCCAGATCTTTGAAATACTGATTATGAGACAACAGAAGTTGAGGCAGAGTGAGTGGCTGAAGACAGCCTCTAAAGTGCGGGCAAGGTAAAAGTCAGCCCTTTTGAGCAAGGAACAGGCTTTTCTGAAGCTCTCTTGCGAGATCTGTCGATATGGTTTGAGGGAGACCTGAATTTTTAAAAAGAATGTCCTTTGAAGTTGTAAGTTTGGTTCACTACTTGGGAAAAAGAGGCTTCGGCATGTATGAAGACACCTGAAGTAGCCACCCTGACTTAATATGAGTACCAAATCTCTTGTCTGAGGGGCTTGTCCTGAGGATCCCCTCAGGTTCAACTGTTTTATCCTGTGATCTGGCTCCTTGGTCTATTGATCAGTTGTAAAGGGAGACTTCAGCAAAAAGCTAGCTTGTCACATTTTATCTCAAGAACCAGAAAAGCAACAAAGTACTGCTGTGTTGCTCTGCTCTGTAGGCACTACCTTTTCAATTGCAAAAGGTGTCTTTAAAGAGAGAGTTCTTTTCGTGGCTGCATTCCAGTTTATTTTTGACTGTATGAAAGAATTTTATTGTCTCTGGGATGTCAAATATCCAACTTGATGTCATTGTGGAGAAA
This sequence comes from Lagopus leucura, assembly GCF_019238085.1. Taxonomy (NCBI): domain Eukaryota; kingdom Metazoa; phylum Chordata; class Aves; order Galliformes; family Phasianidae; genus Lagopus; species Lagopus leucura. Next base: position 1,758,611 of record NW_024962303.1, on the reverse strand, counting down.
ATGGAAGAGCTGTGAGGAGATCCTTTGTGAGAAAGAGGAATCGAAAGGCAGAATATCTTGGCTGTGACCCTAGCACAGATATGTGTTGGTAGGTGAAAGATTCAAAAACTTGTGCCTGTCTGCAGTTTCTTGTAGCTCTGCTGATGAGGGTAGTTACAGGAACTAGTTGCTCTTGCCTGCTGCACTGCGGTACTGTCCTGTGCCAAGGACAGACTTTGTCCAACAAGAGGCTGTTCTGCTGAGAACCAGGAGTGCGAGTCATTCACTGATATGCCTCTTCACAGAACTCAGGTGCTTTTTATTTTACTTTTGTAGCCTGTTGCTCTCAGTTCTGCTGTACAGCTCATTGAATCTTATGGTAACAGGAACATAAGAGTTTTTGAACTATGGCTAACAAGTGTTTTCAGGAATGTGTAATTTAGAGGGACACTTGCAGATTCAATTAGCATAGAGGCTTTGCTCTTCAGCTAGAAAATTCCCACAGTAGGGCAAGAGAAGTCTTGAGGAGATGTCTGCCAACGTGCTGTATTGCTTCTGATTGTGATAGGTATCTAAATCTGCTGAAAGGGCACACGAAATAAGAGGGGCAGCACTCTTGTCAGGAGTAATGCAGTTTTCACTATTCTTATTAATAATTGGGCTAAAGAAGTGTTTTTGCGAAGTAGACAAGTAAGATATTAAATGTACAGTAAATACTGGTCATCAAAATGTAAATTATGTAGAGTTGCAAAGCCTGACTGCAAGCTTTTTTTGGGGGGGAAAAAAACAAACTTTGCTGGAATCCTACTTTTGTGTTCATGTGGTTGAATGACTTGCCTTTTAAATCATGGATTCAAATAATAGTCTTTTGTGGTAACAATCAAGCAAACATGTTTAGGGCTCTGACGCTATGGTGTGACAGGATTTATGTTAGGGTAAACAATTTAGTTTCCTTTTTGAATCTGACTACTTTAGCGTTATATTATGTACCAGATTTTTAGTGCAACCTCAGTCAGCTTCCTCTGTCCATTTCAAGAACAGAGATTGGTTCTTTCACCTACTGGATATGCTGCTTTCTATAAACCATGTGAGAATATTTGTATAGAAAATGCTAGTAGAGTGGCCCCCAAATCTGTTTATTTTGAACCCGTTTGTCAGATAAAGCAAAAGTTTTCTACTCTTCCAATCTCTGCATGGGACAGAGGACTTCTAAAAAACTTGCATGTTAGTCTCCAAGCACTAGAGGAGTGGGTAACCAGTAGCATGGGTATTGCTTTAGTGGTCGGTGTGCTCTAACGAGCTGTCCCTCTCTGTCCTGCTAGTGGTGCTAAATCAACTCCACAAAGTTGCATTTTGCTGGTGGGTAAAGGCAGAGTGTTTTCTGCACTGGTATCACTTCTCTTGGTGTCTCTACAGAAGTGAGGTAAAATGTCAGATGCATACTTGTGTCAGGGCATGTCTGGTTTCTTCCAGTTTGGGCTCTGCCTCCTCCACCCTTTCTCAGTTCAGTTTCTGCGAGTATAGTCTTGAAAGCTGTGAACTTTCTCAATCTTGACTGCTGTCACTGCAGCTCTACTTCCTGTGGCATCTTTTTAGTCTTGCTGTTCTCAGTAACTTGGTTTAGGACCTGTGTGAAAGCTGCAGAGTCCGTCCTGCCTGGGGTGTGTCTGCTCCCTGCTGGAGTTCTGCTGATGAGCTTAAGGTTATGAAAAGGCCCTTTAAGACGGCTGGAAGGGGGCTGGTTTAATTAAATGTAATCCCTTTAGAAATTGCAAGCACTTTCATATGACCTGAGTCCAGCTTCCACCCTAACACAAAGGACCTAGGTTTGCCTTCAGAAGCGTGCTGGTACTCGGAAAAGAGCCGGATGTCTGTGAGTATTGCTGGTGCTTCAGGTGGGGGGGCGTTACCTCTGATGCTCTTTCAAGGCAAAGCAAGGTGCTTCAGTGTGCTCTGTGGATTGCTGTATGACTCCTGTCCTTCCGGCAGGGCAGGGGGCCAATAGGCAGGGTGGCAGGGCCCCTGTTAGCTCATCTGTGCAGCAGGGAGTGGAGTATACAAGCCCTGAGAAGCATCTGTAGTCTCAGAAACACTTGCATGTTTTGTGGGAGTGTGGCACAATTCTAACAATACTTACTTACACAATTGTTTTCCAGTCATAACTGGTGCCACCAGTGCATGTTGCTAATTGAGTATCTTTACCTACAGTAACTGCTGGGTGAGAAGATGCTCTGAAATGCAGAAAGCCTGCACTGTAGATTAATGGTTAAGAGTTGGCCTGGGATTTCTTTTTTTAAAATAAACTTACATCTTTTCCATAACAGTCAAATAATAAAGTATGACTTTTCCCTAATTAAAGTTATGCAGCTTTATCCAGAAATTATCCTCTTGGTGTCTTAAACCTGGAAGACATTAAAATGTGAAGATTGTGGCCTGCAGACCAGCAGTATGTAATAGCCTTACATTCAGGAAATCCCAGGGAGAAAAGAAGATTTAACTCAGGATCTGGGCTTTGTAGAGGCTGATACTGTGTTATGTTGGGGGCCAGAGAACTGGAGGCAGTAGTCCAGATGCGGTCTCATAAGAGTGGAGTAGAAGGGAGGAATCTATTCTCCTGACCTGCCAGTCACACTTCTCTCAATACAACCCAGGATATGGTTGGCCTTCTAGGCTGCAAGCACATATTGCCAGCTCATACTGAGTCTTTCATCAACTGACACACCCAAATCCTTCTCCTCAGGGCTGCTCATGAGCTGTTCTCCACCCAACTTGTATCTGTCCTTGGGATTTCCCTGACCCAGATGCAGCACTTCGCACTTGGCCTTGTTGAATTTCATGTGGTTGGCATGTGCCCACCTCTCAAGCCTGTCCAGGTCCCTCTGTATGGTGTCCCTTCCGTCTAGCATCTAAGCTGCATCACTCAGCTTGGTGTAGTCTGCAATCTTGCTGAGGATGCACTTGATCCCACTGTCTGTGTTGCCTACATGGATGTTAAATAGCTCTGGTCCCAGCACCCATTCCTGAGGAATACCACCCTTCACCAGTGTCCACTTGGATTTTGAGCTGTTGACCATAACTCTCTGAGTGTGACCACCCAGCCAATTCCTTCTTCAGTGAGTGGTCCAGTCATCAAATCCATTTTTCTCCAGTTTGGTAACCAGGAGTCTTTTATGTACAGATACAGACTGTCATCTTAGCCATGTAGTTGCAGCAGGTTATTATAGTTGGGCTCACTTACAGACTTGCAAAAGAACACTGATCATTCCTGCTAGTAGAACTTACTGGGAATCTGAGTGGAGCAAAAAGTGAGACTTGAAAGTGTATGGGCAATCTTTCTGAAAAGACGTTGGAAATAGATGCAAATAGATTGTAGTGGCAATCTTTAGTTGTGCTTTGACTGGTAAAGCAATGCGAGTCCTCAGATAGAGAAGAGGAAGAGTTGCTAGGTTTCTAGCACTTTCCTGTAGCCATTATGAAATGAATCAGTTACATTTTGGCTTTTTTTCTTGAGCACTTTTTAGGTTAGTTGGCTTTTGAAATGTGTGTGCTCTGTGCTTCTTTTGAAATGTGATGAATTTTCTTGTAATGTGCAAGATGGCCTTATCTAGAAGCTTTTTATACAGTATTAGCTGTTAGTAGGCAAAATAATCTATTAAATGATAATGGAAAGTCAAAAGCAGCCTACTTAAAGGTCATCTACCTGGGTAAAAATTCTACTAGTTTAAGATCTAAGCAGAATTTTGAGGGTTGGAGACACTTGGGTACAGCAATTATAAATGTAACACATTATAAATGATGGAAATTCAATTAGTTGCTTTAAATAGAATTTCAGTGTAACTTACTGTTTTAGAATAGCATTTTTAGTAAATCTGCTACTGATGAAAGCAAGTCCTATAAACACATAGAGGCCAATGACAGTGAAGGAATTTTGCTGATTGTACCACGGGATCTTTTTTTACTGTGTTAACAGAGGCATGAGTCTTAAAATTAGTAACAGTTTATGAAATTTACAAAATCCTTTTTGGATAAAGGAATGTGGGTAATTGCTGTCACTGGACTTTGTAATCAGTGGCAGGTAATGTCTTTTTCTCACTGTATTTTCTCCTGTTGCTAGTGTTGGAGAAGGATGTGCCTCGCCTGCCTGGTATGGCAGAGCTAGAACTGTGTGTGCTCAGCAGTCCAAGTCAGTTACACTCAGAAGGAGTGTTTTATTCTATTGGCAGACTGCCCTCAAATGAAGGTATTGATGAGCAGTTGGACGCTTATTACAGTCTCCACATCTGACTGGCTGTCTTCTAGTGTATTCTAGTTCAGTAGTTTTGTTATGTTCTGCCTGGGAAAAGCAATCAAGTTTTTCAGGCAGAACTTGTCTTGTTATGGGGCAAAGATTGGGTGCCTGTAGAGGAAAAGGGCTGTGCAATAGAAGTAGAAACAAGACTGTGTCTTAATTCAGGCATAGCACTACACCGTTCCTGCAGTTACTTGGAGGACAGGCTTTTATTCTTATTTGGGAACAAATCTGTTGTATATATATTACAATTATTTGTTGACAGGAAGACAGACCAATGTGTACTGCTTCGTAGGTGCTAGAATATTTAATCTAGGAAAACCTCACTGGATGGTTTAGAAATACAAATCTTAATACTAATGAATCCTGAGTCTTTTCTTGCTTAGAATAAGCATGGATGCTAAATTACATTAATGGTTTAAAAGTACTTTGGCGGAGTAATTCAAGGGACAAAGCAAGCATAAAAGTCTGAATTATGCTGGGACAGATTATTCTTTCCTCTGATAAAGCATTTTGTGTACGTCTTGTCCTAGTTCTGTGTTAGACAGTACTCAGTTGTGCATGCCTTAGCAGAGTGGTTTAACTAAAGATAGTATTTTGAATGAGGAGAATGCAGTTGATCATGCAGTGTCTGGCATTTACTTGCCAGGTAGGCAGTGTGTAGGTCGAGTAGGCAGTTTCTGGTGGTTTCTCTCGGAGCTGCAGTCAGAACCCATTAAGGTGAAGTGACCAGGAGTTGAATTGTCGTGGGGCATCTTTTAGAACAAAGCTCCCTCCTTGGTGCTTTTTTCCTTTTTTTTTTTTTTTCTTTTTTCTTTTTTTCCCCCCCAAATGCTTTAAGAACTGTGTTTCTATAGCAGTACTGAGCAGAAGCAAAACACTCCCATGAAGCTGCATCTGCTCTGAAGCACTGTCAGGTTTCTTATCTGCTAACTGGGAATGGAGAACAGTACCTCCCACTGCTTGTAACGGTGGAAACTTCACTTTGTTTTTCCAGTTCACAACAGCTGGCTTAAAAATACAGCTTGGAAGCACGTGGGGGGTGGGTGGGGGGTATGAAACTAGAAAAACAACTTTGGATTTTTTTGAGGTGGTGTTACATCCTGGGACATGCTTTCCCCCTTTGGTCCTTGAGAGCAGTATGCTATTTGTTACAACTTTGCGCAGATCAGGGAAGCTAGAATTACTGGGGTGCGGTTCTGTAAACACATGCCTGTTTCCTGTGGTATCTTTGCTCATGCTGTATTCTAAAAAAGTGTATACTGAAATTGCAAATGAATATACCCTGTTTAAGACTTCTAAACCTTGAATTGCTACTCATCTTGGGCACGGAGAGCTACTATTAGGAAAGAAGTCCATCTCTTATTACTTAATGTATTAATTGAAGGGTGATAACACATCGGGAACTCAAGTATGTTTAACTGAATGACAGCTAAGGAATTCTACTGATCGTACCATGGGACCTTATTTTACTGTGCTAACAGAGGTGTGAGTCTTACAAATAGTAACTGTTCATGAAATTCACAGAATCATAGAATGGTTTGGGTTGGAAGGGTCCTTTAATATCATCTAGTTCCAGCCCCCTGCTATAGGCAGGGACACCTGCTAGACCATATTGCTCACAGTTCCATCCAGTCTGGCCTTGAGTGCTTCCAGGGAGGGGGCATTTGCAACCTCGCTGGGCAATTCTGTGAGGATACTAACTGAACCAGCTTTATTTTAAAACTTATAGAGCAGAGCTGAAAAGTAATTCAGGCACAGGTTGCCAAGAGCTGCCATAAATGTTTCTGATTTCTGGTACTTCCACTGTGCTCAGGTACTTCTGCATTTAATCACTTATGCAGGTGTTGTCAGCCAAGGGTAGCTACTGCATTTTTGTCCATTAACAGGAGAACCGAAAGCCTATATATTCTTTTCATGATAGCTGGTATGTAAGTGGATTAGGTGAACAGAAGGGGCTTTAAAGCAAGCAAACAACAATCTGTTGCTTAATGACTTGTTTAACCCAATGCCTTTTAGACATAATTTATGGATATCTTTGTTCTTGCTGGTATATGTCCTAAGGAAGGCAGATGTAGAAGCTGACACTCCTCTGGTGCAAGAAACTGCTTCTAAGTACAAGTAGCAAAACTGGTTTGGGGCTCTCAGTCCTAACAAGCATATCAAATGATTCTGTGCTTACTCTATCTTTTTAGTCTCTGGTGTTACATTGTCTCTGGTCACATTGTTAACTTACAGTATAAATGGCAGTTTGAGCTCTCTTACTAAAACTGTTTACAGCGTACCTTTCTAACCCCTGAAAAGTGGGTAGGGTAAGAAGGTGGATTACACTGGAGAGCAAATAAATGAGGGTTTAGTGATATACAGCAAATTGCTGTTGGCAGGGAAGAGAGCTGCAAGAGTAATGCCTGTACACTGGGGTTTTGTGCACTTTGAATCTTGTCTGTGTACCTTCACATTTTCAACCTTTGCTCTACTGGAGAAGTGTTAAAATGGTTTTTGTTCTTAAAATCTTTGCAGCTTCTTTATGTTTTTCTTTTTTGGAGTATAAACAAGCAAGTAGAAATGAGCTCTCAGAAATCTCAGTGTACTTGAAGACTTGGCCTGGTTAGAAGTTAAGTCATCTGTGTGTCCAGGAGGGAGTATTCCTACATCTAGGAATCTACGAAATATTCTGATAATGTGAAGTTGTAAATGGAATCAGCCATGTTTTAATCAAATGTTTGAGATAAGAAGCGTCTGCTCTTTATCTCTTGTTCCCTGATAACTGTCGGTGAAAGATAAACAGGTATATTCTTGCTTCTGTAAAATGAAATTATAATCTTGCTTGTTGCAGTTTTCTTGCCAGTTTCATTTCATGGTGAGAAGCTTGTTACTAGAGTGTATCATATAATATTTCTTCTGAAAGGCAATTCATTATCTCATTTCCTTTTGCTTAAGGTCTTTTTAATAAATTTGGCTGCACAGTAAGGTCACCTAAAACATTTATTCACTGTTTCTAGATGTTTCACCTCCCTGAGAGAACCAGGTGGTAGTATGCAACTACATAGGGATCATTCTACTGGTTTGTGAAGTGCCTGCTCATACTAGTGTCTTAGTTCAGCATGTGTTCTTTTTGTCTTCGCATGTTATTCTATCTTGTTTGCTTTCTACTCATAGCCCTTGAACAATATCAGGAATTGTGCCTTATAATCTCCCCAGATATCTATGGAGACTGGAATAATATTGTCCTGTACCTACTACTCTTCTGCAACAGGTTGAGGTTGTTTTTGCTTCCAAGAACTTTCTTGATATTTATCCTTCATATGTTCTGAGGTCTGAGACATCTTTGCTTTGTTGAATGATTCCAGGATTTCCTACACTGAGAAATACAACCTCATCAGCTGTAAATGGCCCTCTCATATGTTATCAGTATGTAGATTTGTATGCAAGTTGCATCAGGCAGGATGTACACTAGGACATCTGAAAGCTATGCTCTGTGAGCAAGCTGAAGTGGTGGGTGCTGGGAACACTGGGCTGTCTGGGCAGGTGACTTTATAACTGCTGGCAGTGGAGTTTCTAGAAGCCTGGGAATGGGTCTCTGGATGGAGGCAGATGATGTTTTTCATTATTGTGTAATGTCAGTGCATGTATTATAATGATGTCTGTTCTGTTTTCCAGATCAGTGTGCGTGTTACCACCATGGATGCTGAGCTGGAATTTGCCATCCAGCCCAACACTACAGGGAAACAACTCTTTGATCAGGTAAGCAATGGAGCTGCAGAAGATCTGAAGTTGATGCTAGTGTTGTGATTCTGACAACAGTTTCTAAGGGCTTCCAGTATTAAATGACAGTGTGTATAGCAATTTTAAGAGAACTCAAAAATATGAAATGACATGCTTTTTTCAAAACTACTGTTTGGGTTTTTTTCTTTTTTTTTTCTTTTTTTTTTCTTTTTTTTTTTTTTTTTTTTTTTTTTTTTTTTTTTAGAATATGTTAGGAGCTTTTCTTACTTTCACTAAACTGTATTGGTACTGTAGTTCATAATTTGAGTTGTGGCTGCAGATATCTACTGCTATCCAACTCATGAGATCAGTTTTACAGGGCAGCTACTGTTAAGCTTGGCTTACTTGCAAACATTGTGCAATTGATTTCAAAGAGAAACTGATCTAGAACAGGATGGTCTTAGCTGAGGTTTCAAACATTGTTGCAGCACTGTGCACACAAAGTGATATTCTATGCTCCCAACACAGCTTGAGGGCGATACTAAGAAAAGTTATGTACTGTATTATATTGAGCCTTCATCTAGGTGCTTTAGCCTTCCCCTGCATTCACTGACTGGGCAAGGTTCTTTCTACTTTGGTCCAAACAGAAAGAGGGAGACATGCAACCCAAGTTTGGAGCAGCTGAAGACAGACTTAACTGCAGCTGCTGAAACTTTGACAGGCTCCACTGTGTGTTCCTGCTGTAATCCTGAAGGGCATATCTAGGCAACTGTCTAGCCACTCAAAGCATCTGTGCTGCTCGCAAGTGACCTAGTCTCTTCCTGTAGACAGTCAAGGCTTTGTGAGGACACTGAGGAAAAAATCAAGGGTTTCCTAATCAGAGAAGAATCTGAGTAATAAGTTCATGGCTTGAAGGAAAGTAAAATGAATCTCAGATTCATGACCAGATGAAGGAACTGCCAGACCAGGTATGCCAGGTATGGCCGTGGCTTGGTAGTGCTAGGCATTCTGGGACCAGCTCTACCCTGAGCCTGTCTTAATAAACAGAGAAACTAAAGAGCAGACCCACCTGTAGAGGTCAGCTATTTCATGTGGGGATGGAGAGCCTGATTTTTTATTTTTTATTTTTTTATGTTTAACCACAAACTACTTTCCCTCATACTCACCTGAATGATTCAAAGCTAGATACTATATTGTCCTCTATAGCACAGCCCTGGAATGCAGTAGAGTGAGATTCTGTGGCTTAGCAAAGAGTGCCCTTTTATGATGGGATAGGAAAAAAAGGCTTTCAAAAAAGTTCTGTGCTGCAGTGTAGTTTCTCAGCTGTTTCCATGTAGCTCCAGTATATTGAGCCCTGTGTGATCTCAAGACTCTCGCAGTTCTTTTGATAGATGGAATTTAGTTCTGGATTCCATTGAGAATGCATGTGTGCAATGTGGAACTCCACCAGTTAGTTAATGAAACCTTATTCTATTAAAGCTTACATGATATACTCCTAAAATCATCAAGAGATGAACTGAATTTTGTAATTTTATTTTATTTATTTATTTTTTGGAGAAGTGCTTCTTCAGTTGGATGCTTCCTGTAACTATTTTTCAACATCTGATTTTTGGCATTGTGTAAACAAAGCACCAGGTACGAGGAAGTGTTGCTGCTGAAGTCAGTAGTGCTTTAAATCTGCATAAATTTTTCAGTCTGCTCTAGACCACCTGTAGCTTTTGCCTCACTGGACATTTAGTACAAAATGAAACTGTGGTGTGAAACTTGGACTTGAACAGCTTGTCTGTGTTTGTGATGCTTGTAATCGTTTTTCCTGTATGGGAACTTTTCATCTCTTAGTAATTGATTTCACTCCTTTGTGAACAGCTGCATGTGTGGAAGAGAGAATTTGTCCACAGTCAGAATTGCACATCAAGGCTGAAAATTGCTGGGATAGGGGTGCAAGTGCTTGTATGCTGTAGCTATAGGCTTCTTACTGTTGCGTATGTTAAACATAGCTCTCATCTTCACTTAATCTTTAATCCAGTGCTCTGCTTTACCCCCATTGTCTCTCTTCGTTGCTCTTTAAAACAAATACTTGTTCACTCTTAAGAGAATTTAGGAGAAGTGCAATCTTGTAGCTTATCCAATTCTGGCTTGTCATCTTCATAATTTTTTAATACTTTCATCTGGCATGTATCTGATAGGTTCAAAATGGCTGAGCTATTTGTGTAGATTAGTTCCTCTAAAGGGCTAGCCCAGGGCTGTTTTCCCTGCTGATGCTACTAAAGGGATCTAAGCAATGATTGCTGTCTGACTAATGTCTGTTCACTCTATCTCAGTTTCTATCCTGAGGTGGCCTTTGGTCTCTTGCTAGGATTTACAAGAGCGAAGTGAGTGTTAATTTCCTAGCTCCCTTAAGCTATGAGGTGCTCCTGAAATTGCTAATCTAGGTTTTGTGCATGATGCTGAATGTGGAAAAAGTGTCTGCCATCATCAGGGTTTTTTTGAGGGTAGAGAGAGTTTCTTTACAAAGCAACCTTATGTTTTTGCTGCTGCAGTACATTGACCTCCTGGTGTGAAATCTGGCTTCAACTCTTTCACAGAAAAATGTTTAGATACCCAGAATGTTTTTGCCCCAGAGTGCCCTTTCGTTTTGAGTGAGTTGTGAGTTCTGAATTAGGCAAGAAGCAAGCAAGTTTTACCAAGGTTTTTAGTTACACATCTGTCTTGGTGCACGCTGCTGGCTTTGTTCAGCAGTGTTTAGGTAGCATTTGGTTCCACCCACTGTGTCTAAAGGGAGAATAAATATATCTATCCCAGTGTAGTGATTACCTAATCTGAATAAGGATTAAAAGGACTTCTTGAAAGCTAGATGATCTCTTCATGAGGAAGAGCAGTTTGAATCTGGAGAGAACGTTCTGCACTAATAGTAATTAAATGGACTTCAAGTAGGGATGCTCCTGCCTCACTCTCATGCTTGGCTAAATTCTGAAGTAAACTTATGTACTGTTATCTTCTCTAATCAGATACCTTGGAGCAGAAAAATCCTTATGAATTGATATATAGGGTAGTAACATCATGATCTGTACTAGAGATCTACCTATATCATCCTGTTTCCAGTGCTTGTATAGCTGTAGCATTAAATAGCTTATGCTGACAAAACTGTTAGTTGAGGCAGGAGGCCTATACCAGCTTGTCTTCAGCAGCTCTGCTTATGTGCCTCTTAGTGTCACTTGCTGAACTGCAGTGCTTACCAACTCACCAGGAAAGCCAGTAGCTCTGTGAAGGATGAATGTGGTCTCCGGCTGTAGTCATTAAATCTTCTATTTTGAGCGCATATGTAGTATGAAAGCATACTCCCTTCTTCTATATACCCAATCAGCTGCACGTGGCAGCTTCTCAAACGCTTTTTTTTCTGATGCTTTTGACCTTGGATTCTTTTGGTTTCTTGTTCTTTCCCCCTTGAAAGCCTCTTATTTCTTCTAGCTTCTTGTAGAGGCATCTTAGCTGTATGCAATACTAGACCTATTGAGTGGATAGTACAATGGATGGGTGGCATCTCTACCAACCTGATGGGCCTTATGTCAGTGGTTTTTTGTTTTTTTGTTTTTTTAAACAATTGAGTAGTGGTTTCTAAACTATTTAGTCAGTACTTCTTTTTCCATCCTACAATGAACTCTACTTCTCTGACTGCAGATTTTCTTCTCAATGACTTGCTTTGTGCTGTCTGAGCCTACAGTTGACCACAGACTTCAGACTGTTCATTACTAGCTTTTAGACATCATAGAATCCAAGAGATAGTGACCTCAGCATGTCATGCCAGAATAAACCTTTAGAGTAAGCAAAAACACCATCTCTCTGAAGGCAACAGCTGTCCAGTTAAGAGCTGTGAATTCAAGTACAGTTTAAAGTGGAATGTGACACTAGAAAAGCTTTCTATTAGTTCAGATTGTGACAGCAAATTGTTGGCCTTCCCAAGACACTTTCCTGGGTATGAGGTCAGCACCTGAAGCAAACAGTAATGTCAATGGCTCCATTTACTTCTTTAGAGGATAAGTTACTTTCAAGCATTGTAGCTAGTCTTGGTCAAAGTGCCATTGTTCTCTTCCCTTCTCAGATTTGCTGGTGGTTGTTGTTGTTGTTGTTTTTGCATGTTAGTAAGAGAGAGATTCAGCTAGTGCACACAGCATCTTTCTCTTGGCCAAGTCTAGATTTCACAGAGTTGCCTGGATTACGTTATCTGAAGTTTTGGTAAGGTCAGCTTATACTTTAAAAGTACTACTCTCTTTAAGAGGTGGAGGGAGTGCTTCTGAGATGAATATGTAATAGTGCTGAACTCTCTGAGGAACCTGGTTCTGCAATTGAACTAAGAAGAGGAATTTGTATTTTTTTTTTCTTTTACTTTTGTGAATTCTTATTTCTACTCCTCTCTACTCATGCTTCATTTTGGACATAACGTGCCTGAATACTAGCTGAGTCAATGCTGTATTCAATTTTGAAAAGTAATTGAGAGAAGGCTTCTCCAATCATGATCATTGCAGGATATAAAGCCAAATAATACCTGGGCCTGATAGAGATCTTTTGCTTGTCTAATCCATGGCCTAATCAAGGAAGGACACTTGTGCAGTGGCACAGAGGTTTTCAGTGGCAGTGAAAGCAGGATAATTAAATGACATTTATCTGCAAAGTGCCTCTTTTACTAAATTGAATAGAAAAACTATGGCATATTAAACTGCAGATGAGGTAGATTAGCCAGGTCAGAGCAGTCCAGCAGTATTGTTTGCAAGCAAATTTCTGTCAAAAATACTTGACATGCCTCTCATGGCCTTTTCATCTTTGGAAAGGACAACAGGCAATGTTCGAGACATGTAGTATTGTGGATGCTTTGTGATGCTCTATCCTTTGAAGCAGGAACTTGAAATGTCTTTTTTGCTTGAATACTTTGCTTTTGTCTTTGTGTAAATATTGCTTTCATGCTGGATCTGCACTTGTTTGCATGTGTGGTGTATTTCCTCCAAAATCATCTAGTCCAAATGTCTACCTACCACTAATATTTCACTACTAAACCATGTCCCTTAGAGCAACATTTAAATATTTCTTGAACACCTCCAGAGATGGTAACTCAACCACCTCCCTGGACAGAGCCTGATCCTGTGCCTGACCACTCTTTTAGAGAAGAAATTTTTCCTAATATCCAGCCTGAACCTCTCCTGGTGCAACTTGAGGACATTCTCTCTAGTCCTGTTACAATTTATGTGAGAGAAGAGGCCGACACAATCTCCTTTCAGGTACTTTCTGCTTTCAAGTGGACAGCTGTAAGGTCTCCCCTGAGCCTCCTCTTATCCAGACAATTTTCCTAGGCTGAGAACTATAGCAATCTTGAACAGTCATCCTCATGCTAAAATCTACATTTAAGAGGTCTACTTGTGGCCCTCCTTCTGCTGTGAGACAGCTCTTAATGGCAAGAACAATAGCTGGGAAGGAGACTTGTGTTTGTGGAGGGGGAGGTGAGAAAGCCATGCAGACCTGAAAAAGTGGAGTTTTCCTGTAGAAAACTTTTTAGTTCATGATAGTTTTGCTTTCAAAATTGAACCAAATATCCTGTTGAAGCTGAGGTGGAAAGGACTGTCTCTTGGTAGAGGCTACCATCATCTGCCTTTACTTTCAGGATGAAGGCTGAATGGTACAGATCCATGCTCAGATTAACAAGCCACCATGTGCCTTGCTTTACATTTCACATAATTCCTAGAGGAGGAATTGCAGTGCATTTTAGTTTGATTTAGTAGCCGACTGGGGCTGTGAAGTTCTTGTGTGTGTGCTGTGCTGTCTCCCCCTCTCCTCTGTCCAGACCATTGTTGTCAATGCAATTGCTGTGCAGACTTCTGCTGTGGAATAAAAGTCCTTTTGTGCGAGGCCTCAGTGTGATGCCATTCAGCTCCTTGCTGGCAGTTCAGCTTATTGAATTCCCAGGCTTAAGCTGCAGACAAATGAAAGTGAGGCAAGCAGACACATACAGCAGTGGGGGTGAGCCTCCATTCCATTCAAATGTTAATATTGCAGAGAACAAAGCTTTTCTTAGGCTCTAGGACAGCCTTTCTTCCTCTCTTTCTACCAAGAGTTTTCTATATATATACAGCGAAATCTAATGCTTTTTTGAAACCCTCCTTAGCTGGATGCATCCCACTATGTGACATGTGTACGTGAAGGGTTATCAGACCTACATTCTTTGTTTAACGTGTTATTTAGGCCAGCTCTCCATATTCAGGCAAAGATAGGCTGAATAATTTCATGGACTTGAAGAATAGTGTATAGTCTATGTGGCCTTATGTAGGTTGTGTGTGTGTGTGTGTTTCTAATAGCATGCAGCTGCTGAAAGCTTTTTTTTTTTTTCTGCCATGATACTACTTCTGTAAAGCCAGCAGAAATGTCTGATCCAAGCCCTAAATAATTGAACTAGTAATATGTTTGCAGGGACCCCGTGTCCTTAATTTTGTGGCTTTACAAATCTGGACTCCACATAAAAGAGAATAGAGCACATCTTTAGGAATCAGCAAGGAAGTAACTTAAAAGAAATTAGGGAATTAGAGAGGCATCATGTAAATCATGGGACAAGGCAGGACTAAATCTACCTCAACTATTTGTCAAATCCTTTAGCCTCTGTAGGAGGAAAGCTGGAAGCAAGCGCGGGGGGTGGGGGTGGGGGGGTGGGGGGTTGAAAAGCAGTACTCCAGGTACAGTGTTAGACCTCAAGATAAGTGTTTTATCCTTTCTCCTCCTTTGTCTGGTAGTGGAAGTTAAAGGTCGTTGCCCTGTTTGCAGGCATAAGATCAACTCCAGGGTGTCCGGGAAGGATGTGAAGGAATTTCAGGTTTTAGACTGAATGAACCCTATAGCAGGTGTGTCTCAGACTTGCCAGAGCACAAAGTGGTGGCCTTGTGCTGGTGAACTTGCGTTATAAAAAAAATTCTCTCTCCTTTCTACCAGCATTATATTGCAGTAGTCTTGCCCTCCCCCATGATGCACTTTTTTTTTTTTTTTGTGGCAGGGGGTGGCAGAATGCTAGGGCACTGCTTGTCTCTGCTCATCTGGACTTACCTCAGACAGGTTTTCTGCTACCAGTGAGATCAGCCTGTCTGGCCATGGCTCTTGCTAATTATCTTTATTGCAGGTTGTCAAGACAATTGGTCTGAGAGAAGTCTGGTTCTTTGGACTCCAGTATCAAGATACAAAGGGATTCTCAACGTGGCTCAAATTAAATAAAAAGGTATGTTTGCTTCAATCTCTCTTTTGTCTGAAGTTCCCTTCTCTTGGAGGACTGGAGCAGACTCTGTACTTCTATCAGGGATCTTGCTTCTTTACGGACATGAAGTTACAGCAAGATTAGGGAGTTGATACCACCTTCCTTCGATTGTTAGAGTCATAGAAAGGCATAGAAGGGACCTTAAAAATCATCTAGTTCCAACCTAAGATTGCCGCTCACCAGATCAGGCTGGCCAGGCCCCACACAGCCTGGTCTCAGTCACCTCCAGGGATGGGGCAGCCACAACTCTAATAGGCAGCCTGTGCCAGTGCCTCACCATACCCTGAGTAAAAAATTAAAAACAAAACAACAACAACAACTTTTTTAAAAAAAAAAAATAGGAAAAACAAACAAACAAAAAAATAAAACAAAACCTCCTAGTATAATCTAAATCTCTCATCTTTTATTTTAAAACCATTTTCCCTTGTCCTACTGAACCACATAAACAGGAGAGAGAACGGTTTTTTTATAAGCTCCCTTTAACTACTGGAAGGCTGCAGTGAGGTCTCTCCGAAGCTTTCTCTTCTTCAGACTGAACAAGCTTATCTTCAACCTTTCCTCTTAGGAGAGATGCCTCAGTCCTCTGACAATCTCTGTCGCCCTCTTCTGAACCTTCTCCAGCAGCTCCATGTCTTTGTACTGCTGGGGGCCCCAGGCCTGGATACAGTATTCCAGATAAGGGCCTTAAGAGGACAGAGCTGAGAGGTTTAATCCTCTCTCTAACTCTGATGCCCCTTTTGGTGCAGCCTGGGATACCACCAGCCTTCTGAGCTGCAAGTAAACACTGTTGGCTTGGGTCAAGCTTTTTGTCCACCAGAAGCCCCAAGTCCTTCTCCATGGGGCTGCTCTCAATAAGTTCTTCTCCCAGTCTGTACATATAATTGGGATTGCAGCAATGCAAGTTTAACTTTGTGCACCTGACCTTGTTGAACCTTATTAGGTTCGCATGGTCCTACTTTTCAAGCTTGACCAGGTTATTTTGGGTGGCATTCTTTCCTTATGATCAGCCTTCAGCCTTTATGTACAGTTCCAACAAGATCCTGGGATGTGTGTCATTGGGTCCCATAGACCTGTATACATTAGTCTTATCAGGCAGTCTCAAACTTGCTGTTATGCTACAGCAGGAAGAATTTTACTCCTCCAACTCTCACCTAGAGCTTCAAGGGCATGAGAGATGTGGGAAGCCTGTGAAGACATAGGGAGCTGCGTACAAACATGCTGAAGAACTTTACAATAGGGATGATGGAGCACTGTAGCAGGTTTCCCAGACAAGCTGTGGAGCCTCTTTCTATGGAAATACTCAAGGCCTGGTCTGGGTGCCTACCTGTGAGACCTGTTGTAGGGAACTTGCTTCAGTGCTAGGAGGAGGGTTGGACTCTGATCTCTTGAGGTCCCTTCCAACCCCCTCCAATTCTGTGAAGATTGAGGCCAGGAACTTGTTGAGTACCTCAGCCTTCTCATGACTGTTGCAATTTCTTCCTTCTCATTTATCACATTCCTTGACCATTGTCTTCTGAGCAGTGTACCTGTAGAATCTCTTGTTATTTTACCACATCCTTTGCTAAGGTCAATTCCGTCTGTGGCCTGACTTTCCTGATCTCATCTGTTCATGTCTGGACAGCATCCTCTTATTCTTCATGGGTCACACGTCCCTATTCCCATCATACAGTCAATCTTCCCTAGCCTGCAAGATCTGTTAACTGCCCTTGTAACTGTTAATGTGATGCTCATGTGAGCATCTTGCCCATTCATATTTGTGTTACAAAGGGTTTTTTTTCTAATGCATGCTTGTCTTCTCTTTCTGACCATTAATCCTGCTCACTTTCATTTGACATGTTAGCTATAAAATCTGATACCTCTGTTGCTCCAGGTAACAGCACAGGATGTACGCAAGGAAAGCCCTCTTCTTTTCAAATTCCGAGCCAAGTTCTACCCGGAAGATGTGGCTGAAGAGCTGATCCAGGACATCACACAGCGCCTGTTCTTCCTCCAAGTGAAGGAGGCAATTCTGAATGATGACATTTACTGTCCTCCAGAAACAGCTGTCCTACTGGCTTCCTATGCTGTCCAGTCCAAGTATGGAGACTTCAATAAAGAAGTGCACAAGTCTGGTTACCTTGCTAGTGACAAACTGCTCCCACAGAGGTATGAGAATTTGTTCAGTTTTAAAACATCTTTGTGCTAAGATGTTTGGAATTTTTTTGGAGTCTTAACCAGAGAATTCATAATAAGATATAGCCTTGGGCCTCTCTTAAAGATCCTATTGCTGCTGAGGAAATTGTAATTGGAAGTAGTTGGAGAAGCTCTAATAAAAGCCTGATAACGTAATGGTACAAGAAGAAACATAGCTGAATACAGCTTGTTATTTGTCAGAAGCCTTGAATACTCTACTGATGTGTCTCTGCCTAGCCTTATAAACCCATATTTCTGGAAATGTTTTTTGTGTTGGGAGCTGTGATGTCTATGGAGTATTTAATGTAGCGTTGTTCTGGACCGATGTGGTGGTGTGTGCATAAATGCAGTGGCTGGTCTCAAAAATCCAGTGTATTCTTTCTAGAGTTCTGGAGCAGCACAAGCTTAACAAGGACCAGTGGGAGGAGAGGATCCAGGTGTGGCATGAAGAACATCGAGGAATGATTAGGTAACTGATGCATGTGAAACTGCTTTATTTAAGGTAGTGTGATATATGCTAGTGTATACTGTATGAAGTCGCACAGTAATCTGCAGCTTGCTCCAGCATGAGTTAGCATTCATCAGTTTATTCTACTGAGAGTAACTAGGCCAATGTGCCTCTGACCTTGATAGTCCATGTAACTGGCTGATGTTAGTAAAAACAAAACTGGACTTGCAGAGCTTGTTCACTCTTGTCTTCAAGGATGATTCTTGGAATCTTTGGCTAGTCTATTGCTGTTCTATCTGTGTAGATAGTCAGCACCTTCTTGATGAAATGGCTTATTGACTTGAGAAAGAATATCTGCTTTCTTTTTGCATAATACAGAGAAGATGCTGTCTTGGAGTACCTAAAAATAGCACAGGACTTGGAAATGTATGGTGTGAACTACTTCAGCATTAAAAACAAAAAGGGCTCTGAACTCTGGCTAGGTGTAGATGCTCTTGGACTCAACATTTATGAGCAGAATGACAGGTAATAAATCCACTCTCCTCATCATTGACTTCTTGTCCTTTTCAGTGTAAAGGTAGTTAAAAGTAATTGTTAATCTGCTCTGGTATTTTGCTCTTATACTGAACTCTGCTGCTTATGTGTCATTCTTAGTTGTGTTTTTGCTAGAATGCCCCATAAAATGTGCTGCTTAGGAGCAAAACCCATGAGACACTCAAATCTTACTAAGCTAGTTTTACCTCTATCCTTTGTTTTCCTGATGTGGATGCATTCTTCAGCTGTTCTCCATTTAATCAAACAGGATTGGAAAACTGCTCCCTAGTTCATTTATCTGACCAATTTTATTTGCTTATTCCAGTCAACCTGAGAGTACTGAAATATCACGAGGGCAGGTTTTTCAGAATTTTGAGCTTTATGTTGTAGTTCAGGAATTTGAAATGTTGTGGGACTTATATCTCCTCTGTTTTCTGCTTCTGCAGGCTAACACCAAAAATTGGATTCCCTTGGAGTGAGATCAGAAATATTTCTTTCAATGACAAGAAGTTTGTAATCAAGCCTATTGACAAGAAAGCACCAGTAAGAAGCAACAGCCATATTAAAGCTTTTGAACTTTCTGTTTCTTCTTAGATGAATTGTAGAATGGTTTGGTTTGGAATGGACCTGAAAGGTCATCCAGTTCCACGCCTGCTGCTGTGGTCAAGGTTGCCCTCTCACCAGATCAGGCTGCCCAGGTCGCATTCAGCCTGGCCTCCAGGGAAAAGGCGCCTACACTTCTGGACAGTCTGTATCAGGGCTTAACCATCCTTTGAGTAAAAGGATTTCCTTCTAGCATCTAAACCAAATCTTCCCTCTTTTAGTTTAAAGCCATTCCCCATTGCTATTGGATCATAGAAAATGAATGATCAGTTGTCTGTGGTTTTACTTATTTTAGTTGTAAATATTATTTTTATCAGTAACATCAGTAGTTGCTTAAGTAGTTCTCTACTACCAGTTTGGGGCAGTATGTCAAGAATGTATTGAACTGCAATAAGGGGATAGATGGAAATTGGTTCAGGCTGGGAAGGGAGGCATTTGTTCATTGCAACTTTATGCTGTCCAAAGTCAGAGAGAGAGAGAGGCTTTTTGCTTAGGGTTTCTGGTTCTCCTACAACCACTTTAATTCTCTGATTCGATTAGGGGATCTGAAGCACCTGTGCTAACTGTTGTATGCTTCCATTGACTTTAGTAGCATGGGATCATCTTTCACTGTGTTTTACTTGAAGCTGAAGCTTCACATCATTTTGTAGGGTGCACTGGGAACATTTTTTCCTTATTTATTTCAATGAACATTAAGTTAAATTACTCTTTGAGGCCTGTTAATATCCTGTGTCAGCTGATACCTTCTGTTATTCTGGTCATTCTTTTTTTTTTTTTTCAGCTGCTTGGAAGCATTTTCTTGCTGCTGTTTTTGTTTTAACAGAATTAAGTTATTTTTCCTTAGGACATAATTTTTAACACTCTGTGGCATAAGAGAAAAACTTACACATGATCTGGATGACCAGATTTAAAGAATTAAGTGGTAATAAAAGTGGAGGAAGGCACAGCCTCAGTGTTCCTAGTAAACTCACCTATGGTTGGACATGATTGTATTTCTAATGAAACAAAAGAGCCAAGCTGCTGCATACTCTGTGTACTACGAGTGCTTTACGATGATACCAAGTAGACTGTAACAGGAAGTTAGGCAATTCTGCCCTGTGTCAATTTATCATCTTGAATTTCACTCCTGAAAGATGGAGGTCTGACTACTACCAGCAGTGAATTAGACACTGATCAGAAATGCTGGCTAGCAGTATTAGAAAGTTGAGAGTTTTGGTGTGTGTTGCATACATAGAGGGTTTACTACACTGAAGGAACAATTTTAATGCTGCCTTTTTCTTGTCCCAAGGACTTCGTATTCTATGCCCCTCGGTTACGGATTAACAAACGAATCCTGGCACTTTGTATGGGAAACCATGAGCTCTACATGCGCAGGCGTAAACCAGATACCATTGAGGTGCAGCAGATGAAAGCACAGGCTCGGGAAGAGAAGCATCAGAAACAGATGGAGAGGTCTGTGCAAGGTTCTGAGTAACCCGGGTTTGGTTGGTCACTCCACAGTAGTATCATGTGCTAGACAGAAGTGCTGGCAGCATGCATGCTAACCTGCTTGAGCCAAGAACGGGAAGACTTCTTTCTGCTTCAGTATATCTAATGAGATGATGGAAGTGGCTCTCATCACAGGTGTGGTTTACCACCACTTCCTTGGAATTAAATGCGTGCCCATCTATTTGTAAGGGTCAATCTGAATCTTGATATAAGGATCTTCAGTTAGTGGAAGTTCATAATGCTACTAAGATGAATGCCAGCAGAGCAAGCTTTTTGTTTCTTCACTTCACTTTAAAAGGAGCACATATGGAGTAAAGATCATCAGCTGAGTGATCTAGCGCATTTCTCTTGTGTGCTTATAGTTTCACTAGAAAGAACTACAGACTACAGCTGTAAATTATAAATTGCATTATGACTTTCCCCATTATCAGAGCCCTGCTGGAGAATGAGAAGAAGAAGAGGGAATTGGCAGAAAAAGAGAAGGAGAAGATTGAACGTGAGAAGGAGGAGCTGATGGAAAAACTCAAGCAAATTGAGGAGCAAACCAAGAAGGCTCAGCAAGGTAATAGAAAATACTCCAGTATTCCATTAGATGCACAGTCTGGGTAGTCTGAATGAGAAAGATTCAAATAATAAAGCTAGGAGCATCTCCAATTCATTCAGATTCCAGTATTTTGTGCTGGCTAATGTTAAGGCCCTAGTTTAGCCTTCTGAAGCTGAATGCAACTCAGCAGATGCAAATACTCTGAAGTATGGCTTGTATTAAAGAGGTGGGGGGCAGCCAAGCTGCCTCTTTGGCAGCTAGATTCTCTTTCAGTTGTCCACGTGCCAGCTGGAAGCTTTATCTTAGCACATCTGTAGAGGAAAGAGTCAGAAAGTGTAGCGAGGGTCATATCAGCCAGTGCCCTGGCTTTTACAATCTAGTTGCTTGGCCAGCATTACTATGCAGTGCCCAATTGGAATGCAGCATGTTTTTCTGTCTTTAAGGATGTAATTTCAAGATGGGTACTTCCCACAAATCAATCAGCAAGTAATCTGCTGGCTTGCAGGTCTAGCTCTTCATCTTTAATCTCCACTTGCAATGTAAAGTGGAGGAAAGGGCATACATATTTGCTTGAGTCTGTCCATTCTCTCTATAGGAAAGATTCCATCCAGGAGGTAGGGATAAGGGCACCCTCCTACTACCTTTTTTGCTTTATTTCTCTTCAAATGTACTCTGCTATTCTTTCAGAACTGGAAGAACAGACCCGTAGAGCCATGGAGCTGGAACAGGAAAGAAAGCGAGCTCAGGAGGAAGCAGAAAAACTGGCTAAAGAACGTAGAGAAGCAGAAGAGGCAAAGGAAGCCCTGCTAAAAGCATCCCACGATCAACAAAAGACCCAGGAACAACTGGTGAGTGGGTTAGCTGAAAATGTGGTAGGGCAGTGACATTGTAGGGGTCTTTCTAAGGTCATAGAACAAATTAAGCTATGAATATAGTGAAGAAGTATATTTTAGTTCTTCAGGATAGACATTAAAGACGATGAATTAAGATTTAAATATGCATGTTTGTATCTATTTGTGCAGTACACTGAGACTGATTTTTTTTATTTTTTTAACTTACAATAGTATCTGATGCTGAGAACAGCATGTAGAACTCATTAATTGCTTTCCTTGGCTTGAGTTCAAAGATGTGAGTACTGTAGCTGTATTTGGAGGAGGAAAAAACCCTCAATAGAACCCTTTCTTTTTTTCCACTTGCATCATTTAGATATCAGTGGGACTGAAGTATCCTCCTTACAAGAAATGTGTTAGAAATACTGTTTTTATTCAGAACTTGGACTAATGCTTCATTTAGCAAGTACTTCTCTTTTGTCCCCACTTTCCTTTGCAGGCTGCTGAAATGGCAGAACTCACAGCTAGGATCACACAGCTGGAATTGGCCAGGCAGAAGAAAGAGAGTGAGGCCCAGGAGTGGCAGCAGAAGGTAAAGCAGAATCTGAAGTAGCAGCAGTAATTTCTGTGGAGTTAATCTTCATTTTGTCTTGTGATCTAAACTACTACATTAGAATACTGCCACTAGACAAGATGTCTGCAAGCTGAGGCTGTTGCAAATATGCAGCTTTATGGTTTTTTGTTTTGCTTTTTTTTTTTTTTTTGTCTTGTAAAATGAGTGCTGCGTTCTAACTCCAGCTTGGAATAGTTTGATTAGACCTATAGGTCATTTTCCATGGGTTATAACCATTCCTTAAATCTCTGATGTGTAAGCCAGCAGAAAATGTTGCTAGTGACTGTGACTGAGTAGTTTTGGAACACACCGCTTCAGTATGCAAGAGACGTAGGGCTCTTAAGTAGCGTTTTTGTGTGCTTCTGCAAGAAGTTAGTCACATCTGAGTCGCACAGACTAAGCGTGGTCTCTTATTGCAGGCACAAATGGTGCAGGAGGACCTAGAAAAGACCAAAGAGGAGCTGAAGACTGCCATGAGCACTCCTCATGTCACTGAGCCAATGCACTCTGAGAACGAGCATGATGATGAGCAGGATGAAAATGCAGCAGAAGCCAGTGCTGAGCTTCGATCAGAGGCCACCATCAAGGACCGCAGCGAGGAGCAGCGTACCACTGAAGCAGAGAAAAACGAACGAGTGCAGAAACACTTGAAGGTAAAAAGTTTGCAGCCGAGTGTATGTGCATGGGCATTGCTTCTATTCATTTTGTCACTGTGACTGTGAGCTTTTACAGGAATTCCTTAAAACGGAAGGAATAAAAGAAGGGAGTAGTGAATAGTGAGTGAAGGAAAAGGTGATCATGACTTGATTGGATTGCTGCTTACCATTAGGGAAAAGGGGCAGAACTTGTCTCTAGTTCATTTCTATTTCATTGGAAACAGCGAAGTCTTTTCAAGCAATGCCAAGAGGCAGCATCTGTGAGATAGAGTATGCTTGTGTGAGTCTTGCCAGCTACCTGACAGCTGTTCAGAGTCCAGCTGAAATGAATTGGAAGGCTTGGTTGAATTCTTATTCTGCAACAGGCTGTAACTGTCCTATCTGAACGGATTGCACTGCGAAATGCTGGTAGTAGCTGCTACAGCTCAGCGTGTGCGGGGGAAGAGGGGGTAGAAATGTTTTACCTCCTTCTCATAAGGAATTCCACTCTTCAGGTATTGATGCTTAGAAAGTGGTAGTAGCTTGTTTTCTGTAGATTTTTTTTTTTTTTTAAATGTCTTCTGGCTGCATGGCTTGGAACAGACTTGGCTTGTTTTGCATCATGCTGTGTTGGTCATGCATAGGTAGAGTGACAGAGGTGTCCTCTGTCATGCACAACGCATTTCTTCTGTGGTAGAAGGCTAGTAGTTGCTTGATTTCTGCAAGGCAATCTTGAAGTCTTTAGGTATTTCTCCACTGGACTTTCTCCTTCCTCTGAAATAAATTAGTGACAGTCTTTCTTACTGTGCTGGACAAAGATAAGTAAGGTGGAAGCACCTGCAGTTTACTATTTTCAAATATAGAGAAAAAATATTTGCAACTTCCACACAATTGCTTAGGTTGGAAAGGATCTCTTGAGATCATCTAGTCTCACTATTCTGCTCAAGAAGGTTCAGCTGGAGAAGGTTGCCCAAGACAGTATGCAGTTGAGCTTATCTGTTTCCTGTGTAGGAGGATTAACAAGGAACTTCCTTGCCTGGCACTGAGGTTCTGGCTTGGCTAACCCACTGCTGTCTTTGTCCCCTTCACTAGGCTCTTTCCTCAGAGTTGGCAAACGCTCGGGATGAAACCAAGAAGACGGCCAATGATATGATCCACGCTGAGAACATGCGGCTGGGCCGAGACAAGTACAAGACCCTCCGTCAGATTCGGCAGGGCAACACCAAGCAGCGCATTGATGAGTTTGAGTCCATGTAAACTCTCCCCTGCGCTTGCCGCTCTGCAGTCCCTTCTCCCTTCTTTCTCATCCTCTCCCATCACTCACTCATAATCGTGCTGTGCTGGAACCACTACAGAAGAGCGACCATGGTCTTATTTATAGAGTTTTTGGTAAATGCTGGAGTTCAGCAACAGAAGAAAGAACGACACTTGCATATTCTTGGGGTAGCTTGGGAACGCTAACTTGTATTAGGGCAAATCTGAAATTCTATGACTTTGGGTAAAGTCGTACTGCATTTAGTTAGTTTTGCTTACTGAAATGGCTGTGTAACTGTTCTCTCTCATTGAGTAGGGAGGCCAGTAGATACTTTCTCTGAACTATATAAAGTGCTAACAGTTTGACATTGTGCCTTCCTACTAACTTGCACAAGCTTCAGTATTAAGCTCTGAGGCCAGGATCTAAATTTCTAATGTCATTAAGGGTCTGAATCATGTAGTTGAGATGGAGAACCTGGAGTCTGGGAAGAAGGGTTGGAGGTAGAATGTGGACTTAGTTTCTAAAAGACCAAAGCTTTTGTCCTTTAAATGTAAGCAGACCAAACAGAATCTGTGGCATTCCTGCTGGTGTTACCTTTATTGTTTAAAGATGAAACATGAAATTTCCTAATCACAAGGAGGCCTTTGAAATATTTTCACTGATGTGGGATGTATTGGATGCCTTGACTTCCAGGCTTTCTGGAATAAGTTTTCCTCTGGGTAAATGGCTTAAATGGCTTTGTTTGCTGTTATTTTGTCTGACTTGAATGTAACTAGTGAGGCAGAGATAGCTAAAGAACACTGCCTTTCATCTTGAGGTCACCACTGAAAATGGAAAGGCGTAAGCAGAAATTCAAACAACTGAAAACTCCTGTGACTATATTTCTTTTGCTGAAGCAGTACATTTCTAGTCAGATGGGGTGACTTCAGTTTTTTTCCATGAGGCCTTTTTAGCATGTAGTCATTGGTGCCTTATGACTGTATGGATCTACTGTAGCTCAGATGTCTTTAAAATAGATACACTCATAAAAAGTGAAGAACAGCCGAGGACCAAAACTGTTTTGTATCTGGGTCATGTAGAAACAAAGCCGTAGCTGTGTCTTCCTGGCTTCCAGCAGCATTTCAAGGGAGAGGGTCATGAGATTTGTCCAATTGTTGCCTTAATCTTCACTAGCATTTTGCCAGATTCCTGGCTCGAGTGTGTGTGTGTTTTTTTTTTTTTTCCTCCAGAAGGATGCTTTGCCTTCTTGTAGTTTCTAGTTCAGAGGGTTCTGTCTCTTAAGAGGAGGACAGTGGTGGCTGTCGGGAGACTCGTCCTGTGTTAATTGTTGTAATCACTTTCTATCCATTTCTACCAGGCTACCCAGGGTCCTCCTTGTCATTTCTAAGGAGGGAACAGCCATGTATGCTCAGGATTGAATTGGATTTAGCCTTGATCCTTTATAGAAGGAAATGTGGACCCCTAGAAGAGGCCTCTTAATGATGGATTTCCTCTACAATGGTGTCTTCATTTGCTTTGCCCTTCTTAGTACAGCTTGTTCCTATAGAAAGTAATGGGGCTAGCCTATGATTTATTTTCTTGCCTAATGTGATTCTAAATTAATGTGATTCTAAATCTTTCTCAGTTTTGTGGATGCCCTCTTTATCTGTATGGCATCACTGCTCATGATGATTCACATCTGAATGCTGAAGTGTTTTCAGCTCCTGTTATTATAAGCAAAGGAGGAGTGTGCCAAAAAAGAAATGTCCACATCAGTGTTAACGAACTGCAGTATTTCCTCAACAACTCCTTGGGCTGCTAGAAACAACCTCACCAGTGTTGTATTTTTTTGGAAGCAATACATGTCTGTGAGTAATCCATGGAAACACCAATCAACCGAACTATGGTTAGAAGTTTAGTGTGCTACTTCTGAACATCCTGATTAGTGGTATGGGAGCCCCCTTTACCCTCCTGGACAGAACATGGGAATGCAGGAAGCTTTTGGCTGACCAAAAACATATGCTCCAGTACTTTGAAAGTCACAAATGGAAGATTGCAGTTAAATTTGTCAGAACGGATTTGCATATTTCTGTACTGAAGGGTTATTGGCACTGACTCTATGCGAGTCTCATTACTGGTGGAGCAGACAACCATTACACTTCTCTTCTGGTGCTTTAAAGCTGGTTCTCAGCACTTCTGCTCTGTCCACAGCAACTATTGGTGCATTTGCAGGGAAATAAAGCCCTTATTACATTAAAACAGTTTCCTAACAATCTGATATATAGTGCCTGAAATATGTGTTCAAATAATAAAACAGTGAACCTTTCTGCTCACACAACATTGCTGAACTCGTGTTACGATGCTGGCATATCTTGTTTATAAGGTTTGGTTTTTTTTTTTTCTTAAATCATTCTAGCTCCAGTTGGTCCAATATAGAATAGAACAGCCTGTGCCAGTGACCTGACCTTACTCTTTGTAGTTGTTTCAGCTATGCCTTCTTCTTAAGCAGTATTATATTCCAGTGGTATCTAATGATATTTGATTTCAATACTTCTAGCTATGCACAATTAGAAAATATTAGTCGTGGGATGGAGGATGTGTTTATGGTCCCCTTCCCTTGGAAATATATACTGTATTATAAAGAAATGATATTTTGCAAGAAAACTAATGTAAGAAGCTTTCAGTATTACAGTGAGATTTGTAGGCATGTTTTTTAATTTTTATTTTTCAGATTTGTTTTTCTTCCTTTCCATGTCCCAGTTCAAATGGATGACTACTCCTCATGGGGGTGGAGGGAGGGAAGAAGAAATACCTTATCAAATGTTTGCCTGGCTTGATTTATCTCTCTCCTTTTTTTTTTTTTTTTTTCTTCTATTTTTTGTTGTTGTTGTCGCTGTAAATTATTATTTTTTTGACCAGCCTTTTTACTGGATTATAATAAAACACATTTTCTTAGGGTTATGGAGTAATTCATGGATCCATGTGGTTATTTGCAAATAGACCCTTGATATTAAGGCTTTTTTTTTTTTTCCTGTTTGGGAGGAGCTGTTAAAATCCATACCCTGTTCTTCCTACAGTGCCAATAAAGTTTAGAGAAATTCAGCAGATGGTGTCTGGATGATTGCTTAAAGTTTGCTTTCAGTCTAGCAGTGTGCTTCCTAGTTAGATGTCTGACACATGACCCATAGAAGGTCAGCCTGAGTGTAAGTTTTAATTTAATGGAGGGTAAATTTGTATCGCATTTAACTTCTGCAGCCAGAGGAGGAGGAAAAACTGTTTCAAGAATTTGCCAGCTGAACACCTGGTGTGTAGGGCTGTGCCCAGGCCCTGGAGGAATCTAGCAACAGGTGAGTTTGTAAGAAGGTCGCCAGCCTTGGCCTTGCTGCACGTCTCACCTGTGTTTGTCTGAGCCTGGCCCTTCATTGTTGATTTCAACCTCATTTGTTTCACAGCTACTTTGCTCTGGCTTCCTTTCTGTTTGTGTTTCCTAAGGATGCAAGACAGGGCCCAGTGATGGAGGAATATGGCCACTGCCATCTTTCTGCTGATGAACTGTTTGATCTTCATTTGTGTCTGCTTTTCATGTGGTTGTTAAGAGGGTCTTTGCATAGCCTCTATCTCCTGCTTGCTGCACTATGAAATAAGGCAAGAGATCTAAAAAAAACCTGCCGGTACTCAGATTTGCTACTGTAGGAGAAACTTGGAGCAATGGAAACTTCTGAAATCTGTATTGGCTTTGGCATGGATACAGTTTTTGTAGGATGGTCTTCCTCATTCCCTCCAGGATTCAAATAAACCCAAACAAGACCAGATGAACTGTAATGTCCACTTGAACACTGCTGTAGTGTGCATTCTTCAAGAGAAAGCATGCTGATCTGTAAATGCAGCTCTCACAAATGGGTTTCTATCATTTACTGCACTTGCTTCTAGGTGGGCAATACTTTCTCACTTATGCTTATGTTTCTGGAGGATCTGGAAACTCCAAAATAGTGTGAAGCTGCATCAGGGTTAGATACTAGGAAAAGGGTTCTTCACCTGAGGGTATTCAGGCATGGAACAGGCTCTCCAGGGCAGAGTTCATGGGCCCCAAGCTGCCAGAGCTCAAGGTGCATTTAGACACTGCTCTCAGATGCGGGATTGGAATTTTGGGTGGAGCGAGGGCTTAGACTCAGCGATCCCGGTGGGTCACTTCAAAGATGTTCTGTGATTCTGTGATCATCCTAGTCTATCTTTAGACAGGTTGAGATACTAAACTGAATTTATTCCATGTTTCATGTCAGCTGACCTGGGAAGTTTCAGACTTCATGAATCTTGCTGTAGTGGCTCTTCATTGAGAAGGCGCATCTATGAGCTGTGTTCCAACTTCTTGCAAAGCACAATAATGAAGTGTGTTAAGCATAGACAGTTGTGTGGCAACTGCTTGAAAATCATGAAGACAGGATATCTCCTACTGAGGAAGCACAGAATAACAGGTACAACTAGTTTTCTCCGTGCCATTCAGTGTGACTGTTCTGTTGAGTGCTCCTCAGCTATGTATAACTCAGTCCTGAGCATGCAGTGTAATTAACTTCCACCTATAATCGGAACGTGGCAACTGGCAGAGAACAGTGTAATTCATCTATGACTGATGTCAACACAGAACTGCTGCATAGTCATATGCAAGTTGAATCCATGTGTGATGTCAGACATTTCCTTGCAGGAAAATCAGCTCATCTCTAAGAAAAGGCTCTGGGCTGTAGTGCATATTCAGAGTTAGGCTAAGGCTAGCTTTTGTCTTGCAGGTCTGCAGCTTGGGGACGATGATGCAGGTCACTGCTACAAAGTAATGCTTGGATGCACACCTGGTTCAGTGTGATAGCTCCCTCAAAGCTACTAGTAATTTTAGGATTGATATTCTCAAATTGCACAATGAAGCTGTTACAGAGAACAGAACAACAAGGAGAAAGGAAAGAATAAGGTGAGTCTGAATAAAGGAGTTTTGGGAGTTCTTTCCAGGATCATCTTTTAAGAAGGCATTTCCTCTGTGTAAGTGTTAATATCGCTCTTAGAGCTTTCTAGTGAGCAGAGCTAGTTGGAAAATTACAAATCCCTGTCACTGTTACTGCCTCTGATTGTGCTCTTTTCAAGAAATGCAAGCCAGGGTTGCTCTCCAATCAAGAGGGAGGGTCAAGGGAATGTGGAATATCTTGCTCTTGACTTGGAAGGTTATAGAGAAGCTCGTCTGTACTCCACATGCAGACATAGTCCCTTCCCATTCATCTCTGAAGCATCCTTGACTGACTAAAGGAGAAGCTGCAAATAAAGGCCTTGCCCGGGTACTGTAACTTGTAGTGGCCTTCACCCAGCCAAGCAGCAGCTGCATTGCCAGAGGTGGCTGTTGTCAAGGAGCTCTGTTAAATTCATTTTGCTTCCCTGATGCAGCATTAGCTCATCTTTGGTGATAGCACTGCACTCTTGCTTCCAGTGGTGAGAATTTGTCCCTTGATTCATTTGTTTTCAGCAATTCTAAAGTTGCTAAACCTTAGAGAAAGGCCAGAGCAAGAAAATGGTAGTCTTGTTTGACAGATATATAGAGAGGCATATTTAAAGCCTTCCCCTGAACCCTTTGGCCCCTACTGGTCAGTGCTTTCAGAGACTTGAGCTCACTTGGTGTAAGCGCTTTGTAGGTTTGAGTTCAGAACATCAGTTTTGGGGCAGCCCTCTTTACCCAGTCCTGTGGGCTTGGAGAAAGCAGAACAAGCACAATTTGTCCTGTTTGCTTATAGAGCACAACACAGAGGGTGATGTATTTCTTCCAAGGTAGAACAGAGCTGTGGCTGAGCCTGGCGATTTCATGGAAATCAGTTCAGACTTTTTGCACTACCTTCGTGTGGCCAGACCACCTGCCCTACTCGCAAACCTCTAAACAATAATGGAGCCAATTCTGTACTGGGACAGAATGCCGGTCTTCAACTTTGTTATGACTCATTGAGCTGTTTGCTCTGTTCCTTTCTTCTGTCTGGACTACTTTACTTTGCGAGTTCCACTGTTAAGAACCTGAATTTTATCAAGTATCAGTTTTTCACTGGAGAAAGCAGGTGACAATATGCTGACCTGGTTGGCATCTGTATACCTTGCAGCTCACACATGGGTAGGGACTGGGACAGTTTCTTCTGTGTATATAATTTCTATCCCTTCCCCTTTCTGTCCTTGCAGAAGCTCAGCTGCAGGAAAGGTTGCCTCTGCTGATTCTTCCTCCCACTCCCTCTGAGGATGGACTTATTCCTCCCTTAATTTATCAGATATTCATTCAATGGTAGTGATGTTGCTCTCACAAACCCAGAACTGCATACCTATGTACATTAATAACTACAAGATCAGATCATGACTGTCCAACTGCAGTCTCTTGGAAGCTACAAAGTTAACAGAAGAATTCTTCAGGTTTGCACAGTGCGTCTACCCAAAGGAACAAGTGTAAGTCTGCCTGGTGCTGACCATGTCTGTGTATTTGGAAGCCCTGAAACCAACTATGGTTGGAGGAGATGGAGATAGAATCCAGGAAGCCTGAGCATGCTTCTGGCTCTGGAGGGCTGCAACACTATTGCATGAAGTCTTGTTGGACCAATGCTGTGCTGATATCAATCTGTTTTCTACTTATGCAACAGTTAGGGGTGGGGGGGATAATTGCGTCTCACAGATATTTGGGAAATTTTTTGTGAGGGTCCCTGGTCTGGGAGGAAAGAAAATTGTCCTTTGGTGCAGAGGAAACTGGGTAATGTATTTCAGGCTAGAAAATCTCTTCATTCCTAGTGTGTGCTAAGGTGTTACTAGACGTGTCAGCACAGCCACTGCACTGATGGCAGCCTGACCTGCTAGTGAGCAAGAAGAGGCATGTGCATGTGTGTTTGCTGGTGGAAACTTGACTTTCACCAAATTTCTATGAAACAGAGTTAAGGATTCACTTCAGCTGTGCCTGTCATTCCCGTTGTGTGCTGACTTTCAAAGCAACATTTTCAAGGGCTTTTTTTTTTTTTTTTTAAGTGGGGATTTTTAAATCTCCTCTATCTTTCTTTTCTCTTTCCGTGGGATGGGTAGTTATTTAACAGCTTTCTGTTTGTATCCTGGACTAAATGAAAGAAGTTTTGCTCCGGAAATTCTGGATTTACTCTTAGGCGTGCCGCTAGATAGAATTGGAAGGAAGAATTAAGGGAATAAAAGAACAAAAAAAACCCACCCAAAATAACAATAACAACAACAACAAAAAACACCAAAAAAAAAAAAAAAAACCCTGACACCAGCAGACTTTTTTCGTCGCTGTTACAAAGACCTTAGCACAGGATATCTGAGCCCAGCTTAGGACGTGGTTCCATTCCACCCTATCATGGCTACTTCTGTTTTCACAAGAAAACTGCTGCTTGCCTCCCTGCAGGATTGGGTGTGATGATCTCAGGCCTGACTTCCCTCTCAGTGCTCTCCTCTCTTCCATCTGGTGGCATTGACCTGTCACTTGCTGTGCTCTGAGTTCCTGGCAAGGAGAGAGGTCAGTGTCAGGCAAACACACGAATGTCCTTGCTGTGAAAACTGCTGCACATACATCTAGTTTATCTCTTGTTTCAAGGTTTGCTGGAGATAAGATGCTTTGTGGTTTGTTTGTTTGGATCACTGGTTTGCCTGCTGCACCTCTTGATGGTGCCTGAGAAGTGAAGGCAGGATTGGGCACAGGATGTGAGTGCATGGAGCGAGGAACATTTTCCAGCTAATTCTCATTCTTATACTTCAGATTTTTTTCTCCTGTATGGAGTGATTAAAAAGTCAAATTTCAAAAGTTGTTGCCTATGCCAGCTAGTATTATATTATTTCATTAAAAAACTTGATTAAATCAAGCATCCTAATGAATGGTGAACTGTTAATTGGAGGGACAATTCAGGATCCTGAGATGAGAGCTGTTCTCACACTCCGCAAAAAAAAAAACCAACCAAACAAACAAAAGAAACCCAACCAAAACTGAAACTGTCCACTGCGGAGTTTTGTTTCTCAGGCAAAGTGATTTACCCTGGAGCAGAGCAACACTATACTGATGTCACTGTTTCAGGAAACAAACTGGAAGTTTCCTCTCTGGAAGCTTCACAAGCATGAAATATCAGTTACTGTGAAATGCGATACCTATCTGTGCCTCTGTGGCACTTTTCAACGGAGAATTTAACAACTGAAAGAACCGTGGCTGCTTTTTGTGACTGTCCTAGGAAGTGTATGAATGAATATTTGCATTCTGCAGCTGGGAGCCTGCAGTACTGGGGAACGATGTAGCCAGATGTTGTCCATGTCAGGAGGATGTCTGAGTAAGTCTGCCTTTCACCCTGTTTGTGTAAGAACTGATTGGGCCCCCACGTGTCTTCACAAGGCACCATCATTCAGGCCTTCAGTGTTTCCATTACTCTACTTTTCCAATAGTCAGTTTGTTACCATCTCCCTGTCCCCTAATATAGTTAGACACTGCACTGAACACTGCTCCTAAAATTTGGATTTAGGGCTAGTTCCTGTAAGGGAAGTCTGGAAGGCAAAACAAGAGGAATCTTCCTCGGGGACTGATGTGAGGAAATGATGCTTGTTACAGTACTTTGCTCAGTACCCCTGAGTGCCCTGTTACAACCAGAAGTGGGCTGGAGAGCAGCAAGATTCATGCACAACTCCTCCCGCTCCTCCTCCCTCCCCAGAGAGGCTGTCCTTACTTTTTTCTATTCCCCCCTCCTCCCCCCCACCATATTTATAACTCTTACTCTAGCTTGCCTTGCAACAGAAGACATCCCAGGAAATCCCAAAGAAAGACCTCAGTAGCATGATAGCTCAAGGCATCTCGGGGCTCATGCGACCCTTGTTAAGTGGACTGAAAGTGAGTAAAACTCACTTTGTTTATTTCTGTGAGGTGACTGGGCAGAATTGCTTACGATCAAAGCAGACGTCAAGAAGAGGCTTCAGCTCCACATGCAAGCTCCAGTGTTCTCCTGGGGAATCGAGGTGAGTAAAATCCTTACCTTACCCGTATATCGCTGAACTAAGAAGTACCTTTTCAGAAGGGAAATGCATTGAACTCTACCTTGGCCCCCACAGAAGGAAACTGGTGCAAAGCATGATCTGTAAGGGAGAGGTGGATAAGGCTACGTAGATGTTGATCTGGGATGAAGATTGTTTAGGGAACTGATCTGTGAGAGGTATTGCTGCCCTGTTTCTGGAAGCTTCTGAAGCCATGGAGGCCACAGCTATTGCCTGGATTCTGAACATGAGTATATCATATGGCACATGAATTCATGCACTATCGAGGTCCCGTTAGGGACCATGAGGCCTTTGAGGAATGGGGATGGTAGGCAGGTCAGATCAGGTACCTGGGCATCCTGCTGTGCAGAGGTGAGATGATCACTGAGGTGCTCTGTGAATTGCAGATTCTTTCGCGTTTCTTATCTCTGCTGCTGTAAATGCAGAGTGGGGAACTGATGTTGTCTGCCACTCTAGGAAGCAAAATACTCTCTCTAGACAATTGGAATCCTCACTGCCATGCCTTCCTGGAATGTTCTTCCTGACAAGATATGGGGAATGTAGATCAAATGCTCATCTGCTGAGATGGTGGCTGTAGGTGGCAGGGGCTGTACAAGACCACATCATCTATGTCCTGCGAGGCTTCCAAGTGCAGCGTCACATGCTGGGTTTTGCTGAGGCCGCTTACTTAGGTTAGGATATGCAGTTCATCATAGCGGTTGAGTTTGTGTGTTGAACTGTGCTGTGAATGTTGGTCAGAAGTTGCCCTGATCTGGAGGAGATGGAATGAATGCTGTTTCTCTCTTGTTTGTAGATGCTGTTTCCCCAACTCAGCATTAAGTGATGCTGATGGCCTTGTCCTTAATACTACTAGATTAAATCCTGTAGGCCATCAACACAACCAGTTATTTCTCCTAAGTAAGGATTGCATCAGCGCAGAGGACGTTATTCAGCATGATTGTTCTGTAAGCTGGGCTGAGCATGTCTTATCACAAGAAAGCCCACTGTGATGGAGCTCACACAAGAAGTGAGCACTTTGTGAAGGAATAACAAGCAGAAAAGGAATGGTCAGCAAGCAATTCCCTTGGGAAGGGAGGGAGAAATGATGAGTGAATGACAACATCCTTTATCACTTACTATTATTAAATCCTGTGGGCTTCTCTTGTTATTACTGCATTTGGGATTAACATCCCAGGCTCCACAACATACTAATGCCTACAAACACACCAGCCCAAGCAGAAGCAGTGCAGAGCCTCTGCATTTATTCACTCACAGCTGAACATTTATTTTGAGAGAAGTGTGGTAATATAGGAACTACTGTGGGTCAGCTCAGATTTGAACTGCTCTAATTTGTGCATTTCCACTGAGAACTGGCAACCTGAATGTCTTCTAATGTGTGTAGTGTAATCTCTCAGGTATTCAGCCAAAAGGCTTTGGCAGCGGATGTGCAGGAGAAGATGGGATCCTCTGATTTTTTTTGCTAACTTTTCCTACAGCTCGGCAGATTCAGTGACAGTGCATTTTATAAATCGGGATGGAGAGCGACTCACAACCACGGCCAAAGAAGGGGAGAGTCTGCTGGAGGTGGTAGTCAACCAAAACTTGGCCATTGATGGATTTGGTAGGTGTTGGAGATGGATATGTACTCTAAGGAGTTCTGTGTCCAGTGGGTACTTGGGAATAGTACAACTGCACAAACAGTACTGTGTTCTGATGAGACCAAGAAGCACAGGGAGGATGCATACATTTCTCTCACTAATTTCATCATTAGCACTTAGCTATGCAGTCTGCTTTCCTTGAATTGCTTAAACTTGGGGTCTCAATTTGCATCTGCTTTCTGGCGAGGTTCTTGTCCCAGCAGCTGCTCACTGGGCTGTCTTTCCACACTTACCGCCCTGCTGCCTCTGGAATTCCAGTGGCACATTGGTTGGAGTTGAAGTATGAGTATGAAAACCTTGATCCTCCCAGAGCAGAGGCAGGCTGAAGTCTATCTTCATCTGCTGTGTCTTCTGGTGTCTCTTTTGACATGCTCTAGGTCTGCTAAAGGACCTTTCCTCCCACTATTTCCAAAGATCATCTCTCTTTACCCCAGTGTTTTTGCTGATTTGCTGCCACTTCCTCACTTTTCCACCAGGTGCATGTGAAGGGACATTAGCTTGCTCCACCTGCCACCTCATCTTTGAGAAAGATGCCTTTCAAAAGCTGGATGCCATCTCAGATGAAGAGATGGACATGTTGGACTTGGCATATGGACTCACAGAGACGTAAGTATACCTGCTGGCAGCAATAGATGCTCAAAACCCTGCTGAGACAGATTCTCAGCACCTGTTTGGCACCCATTTCCAAAGGAACAGGTTGTTCTATATTGCAACTGTGCCTCTAGAGCTGTTTTCTGTTGGGTCTTTTGCTTCTGTGAAAAGTAATCTTGGACCAAATATTCCAATGTGAGTTGGGAATTTCTTGCTTTACTGTGGAAACAAATGAACTTCACTTAATATTTTCTTCTCAGATCTCGCCTTGGATGCCAGGTGCGCATTAAGAAGTTGATGGATGGTCTGACAGTGCAGGTCCCCGTGGAAGTATCAGATATTAGGAGTCAGCTGGAGGTTGGAAAGCAAAGCAAGCAGTAACCCGAAACAGTTCCTTCACAACCTGCCTCCTTAGGTGTGGAGGGACACTTTGCTTTATGTTAACACCAGTACTCTGCAGCTGGTTTACGGTAGACAATAGAAGTCTGGTTTAGTATATATAACTGTTCAGCAAATCTCTTATTTAAACAAGGCTTAATGCTAGGATTTTCAACATAAGTTTTAAATAAGTGCTTAAGTGCTCTCATGAGCACAACTGGATGAAAACATGTGGCTTTACAATTCCCTGGTAGCAGTAAACATTTGTACTGTGTATAACTCATCTCCTTTTAAATTTAAGTATTCCACTATTCTATGTAGCTACTGGGAATTCTGTGATGTTCTGTTACTTAACTGCAGAGCAGATTTTTCCCAATTTGGGAAGCTTGAGAAGAGATAGCTGTTCCAAAAGCAAGACTGTGCTACTTGGCTTGATGACATCGACAATCTTAGTCTGCTTAGCAGGAGCATTTGAATGCATGTCACTGAATTGTTATGTGCCATGATATGCTAATTTCTCTAAATAACACATTTTCTCATTAATGTATTGCAGCGTACATAAAATAAAATCCTAATAATCAGGCTTTTAGGTCTGTAAATATGCTTTTCTTGTAACATCAGTCTGGTTGCAGTAGAACTAGTGTAGGGGGAATTTAGATGTAGTAACCTACTGTCCCAGTTACCAGTGTTTTCCCCTTGTTTTAGGTGGCAAGGTTGACATGTTTGCTCAGAATGGTGTAGAGAATCCATGACATGTAATCAAATGTAGCGGAAATGCTAAGTCAGAACCTGATGGAGCACCTGGTGGGAAAGCAGGGCCAGTTCAGGAGAGCTCAAATGCAAGCAATGCAGCTGATGATGGAAGGGATGGAGCCAGAATCCACCCCTTCCCATTTAAGGGCTGGCAGTGGAGGTGAGAGGGTATCTTGCTAGAGATCCCTGCCTACCTGAGGCCTTCCAAATGTAAATGAGTTTTCTTCCTTTGTTTCTGCATCCACAGCTGCTGGTTTTGGGTTTGTCCTCATTTGCTGCAGCTGAAGATATTGCCACTCTGCTCTTATTGCTGTACTTCCCATCACTTCATAGTGTTACAATTAGATAGGTGAAAAATGAATTTTGTAGAGAGGGGTAATATCTCTCATTAGACCTAATACTGTACTGGGGAGGACAGGCACTTTTGGCTATACAAATCCTCCTCTAGATCTGAAAGAACTGCAAAAGCCAAGCTTAAGCATCCTGGTGCAGTGGAAAGCATCCTTTAAAGGTGTTAAAATACATAAAATGATTTAAATACATAAAATGATTTTGTCTCATGACTCTGCCTCCTTCCGGAGATTTCCTGCATTATCCTCCAGGTTTGTGCTGGATTTGCAAACCAGGATCGACCTGGAGCAGTTCAGAAAAACGAGAGCATAGTCTTTACCCATCCCACAGCTCTTTAGCCTATTGTTAAATACAAATGCTACGCGGTGCGTCTGACCGTCAGACCTCGTCTGAACGCCAGGGGCTGAGACGGTAACGGCTGATGCTTCGCTCAGACACCAGGTGGAGCTCGTTGTACATCGGCGATTCACGAAACCCAGGGCAGGTAGGAAGAGGATGAGACTTGGACCTGAGTTTTACTGACATCATCCTATTTCTGTTCTTTACTTGGTCTCTTACACTCTGACTGGTAACTGGCTCTATCTGAGACATCTCGCAGCAGTTATCCGTGGCTGATAATTCCTCCATGCTTCTCTTTCAGACGGGAGTAATTCTGCCATGAGCTCTGCTCGTATCACTGTGGTTGAGGGTCAGTGTGTTGCAGTCACTGCAGTTAGGCAGTGACACCCTGTAACTCCCTTGCCTCAGACTTCGATTTCTGCTCTGGTCTGTCATGCAGAAATCAATACAAAATTGAATGCCAGAAAAATAAGAATGTGTACTAGGAAAAAAATCCAGGTGCTGCACACTTGTTTGTGATTTACCACGGGCTACAAAAGAGATTCAGTAAAAACAGTGAAGCCACCCGGTGCAGTAACACATCCTGTATTCCCATTCCTGATGCTGCCCCTTTGACAAGCTGAGTGTTTGGGGCTTTGCAGTTGTACTCATTGGCCGATTCCTGTTTGTGAGCCTGCAGCGGGACCACAGCTTGCTGCTGGAAGATGCCATTTCTTTTTAGCCAGCGTGAAGCCATGCACTGTTGGGACGGTGAGTGAGGCTATAGCTGTTAGTTTGAAAGGGCTGAGCAGTGGCTGTCACGTTCCACTCCAGTGTGGCTGCTTTTTGAAGAAAATGTTTCCAGGGTGAGAGTGAGCTGTTTGCATTGAAATTTAGGTAGCAAAATCCTTGACAAGTCTGACATTTAAAGGTGCCACAGAGTGTCAGATGGAGACCTGACTTTCCTGATTGTAGGTATGTCAGTAATGAAATTAAGATAGTTGAAATAACTGCAGCTGTTCCCTGGGCACTTCCATCATACTTTCTGTCTACAGGATGAGAAAACAAAATTATATGTGCCAAGCAGAAATGAGAGGAGGCTGAAGTGTGAGTCATTGTCTCCTCAAGGCAAATGAGCTGGTCTTTCTTGGCCTTGATTGCAAGGGAAAAGAAACGCTCCTTGCTTTCAAGATGGCAACAGTACTACGTGGCTGCCTGAGTGCTGGTGTCTAACAGAGCCCAGAGTTGTCAAGACAACTTGGACTAAATCCCTTTTTTATTTGTTAATCTGAAAGTGAGCAGCAAGGGAAGGGAAATTTGTGTCTACACCTGAGAGCTGTGCATTAAAGGAAAACGTCACTTTTCTGGGTCAAAACAATGTGTCTTTGGTATCATTTGTTCTGAGCAAACAGGGTCATGTGAAATTTTTCTCAGGGGCTTTCTCAGTCTTCTGTCCCTAGGAATTCTACGACTAATGTGCTATATGTATTTTGTTGACCTGGAAGTAAGGGGAAAGAATCTGCTAACTTAGCAGGTGTAGGATTAGTTGCAAAACTGAGGGGAGCATCTTCATCTTCATATCCACAAAGCTAAAATGCCAGTCCTGCATGAGTGCCTGGGCTCGTGGTGAATGAGTGCTCCAGCTTTCACAGCATGTCTGTCAGCTACTGCATGTAATTGGAATAAACATTTTAAAAAAAAGTTAGAAATGTTGAATATGAAAACAGTGATGGCTACCAAAAGGTCTTGTTGAAATGAATTGTACTTATCATGCAGGTAAATATTTCCCTGATATTGAACTGAATACCATCTAGCATAAGGCTAAAAAAAGAGTATGATGATCCATAGGAGCAGACGCTTGGGCAAAAATGTTTCTGACCAAAACACACATTTTCTTGGTGCCAAAGTAACTGTTTTACTTAATGTGTAGCTTTCCTAAAGGCATAATGAAAACTCTCTTGGATACTGTGTGCACAGCATCAGACTGCTACTGCAGTGCTGCCTCTGCTGGGCAGCCATGTACTCCCATGGGGATCAGTGGTTTGTCTTGTCTTTTCTGAAAAACTTTGTCCAAGTTTTATTAGTTTATTAATAAGATTTCCCTCTGTTAAAAAAATCAGTAAGCACAGGGTTAGAGAAATCGTTAAAGAAATATGCCCATATTAGGCAGCCTCAGATGAGAAGAGGAAAATTTGTTTTGCCCCTCCCCTCCCTCTGTTTCTATAAACAAATTTCTCTTTAACTTGCTCATAATTCTTCTATGTGATGCAAATTCAGAGTTCTTTCTTGGCATTAGGGTCAGGTCCTCCTTGTCTGAGCCAAAATCAGCTGGGCCCCAGAGCCAGTCTACAAGCTGTCAGCTTGTTTGGAACATAGATTAATCTCCCTTCCAAGTACAGATAAATCCATCATAATACTTAGCGCTGTTTCACCTTCCTGAAAAGACACAGATGAGAGGGGCAACTGAGCCTACTCATTCTACAGCAGTTCCTGAAAACCTGTGCAGATTTAGTTTGCCTGTCAGGTGCAGACCTGGACAGCAGTGACACAAGTTTCCATGCCTGCAGGTAGGGGGCATCGGCAGGGATAGTTTTACACCTTGTTAAAACAGCAGTAAAGTTATCTGCTGCCTTCTGTTTGGTGCTGTTTGTGCCTGTTTCTCTGAAGGAGACCCTCAACTAAGGATGGCTACAGCGAAATACAGATGGCAGAGGGTTCCTTGTCAGCACAGGACACCCTTGCAGGTCGTGGTAGGGGGAAGCACGTGCTTTACAGTCTGCTTTGGTCTTTTGCAAGCAGTACTAAACAAGCACGGAAAGGAGAGGAAAGTAGGAGCAAGGGGAACAAAAGGCAATCACTACCTTGCAAACAAACCTGTGCCTCTTTTATTCAAATAGTTACAACCATAGGTCTGGTGAAAAAAAAAACAAAAACAATACTGCACATCTTTAGTGTCTGTGTGAGGAAAATGATAGCAGGGGGGTTGCATTACAACTATATACACTGCTCATCATACAAGGCCCACCACAGTGAGATGGGACAGAGACAGCACCTGAGAGTTGAACACTTCACACATGACAAAGTATTTTCTGTACACCTTGTGATGTGCACTCTGGGCTTCCCTCCATCTCCATGGGAATCACAGAGTGTGAATCTGGAGTGCTGGACCAGTTCCCAGGCACAAATAGTGGCCAGCAACTGTAGAGTTCTTGGTCATTTACAGATGTGGTTTTCCCTCTATGCAAGGGCTGAATAAGAGTGGGTATCAAGCAACCCTCAAGTATGGTGGTGACATGCACTCA
Organism: Lagopus leucura; assembly: GCF_019238085.1. Classification (NCBI taxonomy): domain Eukaryota; kingdom Metazoa; phylum Chordata; class Aves; order Galliformes; family Phasianidae; genus Lagopus; species Lagopus leucura. The sequence goes on along the minus strand of NW_024962303.1, from coordinate 1,717,896 downwards.
GCAACTTGCAACGGGGTACTTCAGAAGGACTACCACTTGATCACTAAGATTCATGTATTTCTTCTGTCTTTTATCCACTCACTGTTAGCTGAGAAAAAAGGCTGTCTCCCTAAGAGAATGATGTATCCTGAGCTTTTCCATCTTTAAGACTTCTTCCATCATTTTCTTAAATTCTATCTAACAACTGTGGTGCTCTCTGCTTACTTTAGAGCTCAGCTTGCAGCACCACAGTCCTCTTAAGTCCCATCATGGCAAAAGTTACTCTAAGCATTGTCCTGAGTAGCATCACAACAGTGGTGTAAGAGCCCTCTGGCTGCATGTTTTAAGTAGTGCCATAAAGCAGCCTTCTGTCACATGCTTGCCTGGCACTTCTCCATAATTAACTCTGCTAGACTACACTGGGCAGAGCATTTTGATGAGTAGGAATGCATTTCTCTGACGCAGCTTTAGCAGTGCTATTAAGGCCTGAACAATCTCAGTTTATCAGACTGTCTGAGAGATTCCTAGCCCGATGGGACTTTTGCTGCAGCACCCTCTTCATGACTTTCCTGACTACTTCCACAACACCATGACTTCATGCTAAAACCAACTCCTGCTTGGGCCCCTTCCAGCATAACTAGGAATTTGATTATGATCTCCATCCACACTGCCTCTGGAAAGGTCATTCTGAACTTCCATCCTCAGTTACAGAAAAAATGTCACCTCTTAGTAGGATGGGAAGGCTCAGGTGTTCCCAGAGGATGCCAAAGAAGTGAAACAGCCATAGCTCTGTTGAAGCGACAGAGCTACAGTCCTTCAGAGTAATGGTGGATCTGCCAAATCATGAGAATCAACGGACAATTAACTGGAAAAAATAAAATAAAATTAAAGGATCTTGGATGTTGTCTGTCAGTGAAAGCTGGGCTTTGGGCTCTATTTGGTCTATCTGGAGTCCAGCATCGAGTAGTAATGCACACAGTTCTACCCCTAAGGGACAAAGGGAAGATAAACAGAGAGAAGTCGTGATTTCTGGAATGGAGGTGAAGAATCTCCTTTGGGATGAATGGTGATGATGATCAGGGAACAGCGGAGCTATTTATGCAAGCTTAAAATTTAACTAATTCTGCTGGAAAAGTTGCTGCCCATGTTCTGCAGTCATCTGTACACATCAGTGACTGAAGAAAATAAAGCAGTTTCTCCTTTTCTGCTTCAAAAAGAGATAACCTCGGCAAATTCAGAGACAGGCTGGTGGCAATCAGTACCCTTGGTGAAGTATCTCAAGTAGAAAAAGAATGTAACAAAAAGAACACCACTCACAACCCAACCAAAATGAACTGCAAACCCCAACATTACATACACATTAGTGCCACTTTACGCTCACTGCTCAACACAGCCCACTAGATTCTTCACACCTTGATCAGAATATTTTCTGCTGCTCATACACCCATGCACACAAAATTCAGTCCTCCCACAGCCCTCTCCCTAGACAAACGTCTCTTCCGTGAACGCCACTGCATCACATTCCTCAGCAGCCATTTCTGACAGCGGCCGCCTCCTGAGCCACTCCATCCTGCTCCGAACAAGTTCATTCTCCACTGCTTCTGCCTCAGCCATGGGACAGGTCTTGGTTTCATCATGTTTGAAATATTCCCTGACGGTGCTTTGAATGGAAGCAGGGAGGATGATATGGATGGTGTGGCTGAACGTGTTGATCCCCTCGCTCGGGTTTGGCACCGGTACCTCCCCCACTGGCTTGCTCTCCAGCTCCTTCAGAGTGGAGGCATTGTGGAAGTTCTCTTTGTGCCTTGCTCGTGAGGACAGGATTGTTGATTGACAGTGGAGCTGCCTGGAGGCAGACTGCAGAACAAGGGGTGTATTCTGCCCATAAAACACTGTCTGGGGGATATGGACTCTCACAGACTGCAAGCCTTTAGATGTGCTTTGCTCATTAGGGCTGCTGGTATTTGCCGAGGACCTCTCCTCTTCCACTGGCAATCCCCAGTAATATTCTTTATTTGGGGCCATGTAAAAAGTTATCTTGGTGCGCTTCAGGCCTTCCTGGCTTGGAGAGCAGGCATCAACACTTCTGATTTCAATGTGCTTCACTACCTTCTCCCTGTGCTGCTGCTGGTTGATCTGCAGGAATTTCTTGCTGGCTAGGTCATCAGGTGAAGGCTCAGAATTTTGTTCTAGCTCATTGGGATAATCCAGGCTTTGGAGCTTCAGATCAGGCACCCCCACAAATCTCAGCTGTCTCTCCTCCTTTTCCCAGTCAGTGTCAGTTGCTGGGCTCCCCACTGCAGCTCTGCTGCCAGAAAGCAAGCTTTTCCTCTCCCCAGAACAATGTCTGCTCTCTACAGCCTTGGGTTCATAGTCACAGAAACTGTCTAGGTCACATGGCTGTAAAGGCACAGGAGAGGTGAAGGACTTGTGCCACTCTTTTGGGGACTTCCTGGCAATCTTGGGAGACACAGCATGAAGCCTGGCAGATGTGCCAAACATAAATGACAGGGAGGAGACATCTGTAGGACTAACAGCTGATGACTCCGAACAGTATGAGAAAGCACTGTCTAGGGAGCTAAGTGAGGATGCAGATGGAGATGTAGTGGTAGAGGACAGGCTAGAGAAGCTGGACCTGTTGGACAGGTTAGATTTCTGAAAGCTGGGCTTCTTTACCTTAGAGCTGGTCTGAGGTGACTGCCACAAATTCTGCCTGGCTTTATTAGCCCCAGTGCTAAGGCCTTCATCAATCAACTTCTGGCTCTCCACTTGCAGTTGCTTAAGTCTGTGGATGTAGCCCGTGTGACTGTGCATGATGGTGGCATCACAGCTAGACTGGCGAGCCACTGGCTCATGGCTCTGAGCAGGAAGCTGCGAGCTAAGACAGACACTGGGCTCTGATGAGCACCGGTCCCTGGCTGGGCTAAGTGAGCGTATTGAGCCTATGGAGCAGAAGGAACCCTCCTCTTCTAAGAGCTCGTAGCTGTCTGCACTGGCATTCTTCTGGGTTTTGCTTTGGTAGCAGGCTGTGATCTCACTGAACAAGTCCCAGTCTTCTTGCTCTTCGAGTAACAAGCCACTGGGTGGTTCAAAAACGTCATCTGTTTTAGATATCAGGCAATGCTTTGGGCTTTCCAGGTCATAAGCAGAGAATTCCAGCTCATCAGAGGAGTCATCATTCTGAGCCATGCCTAGAGTAGAAAACACAATCAACTGTCTGCATCTCTTAACTCCACACAGTACCTTACAGCCAAGGCATAAGAAATAGTACCAACTCTACTTTGTAAAGAGGAAATCAAAGATGATCCATTATTTTTACCAAGGACTAAACCAAGTCTGGGCACAAAATAAACATTTTTGGCTTGACAACTTAAGCTTTCACCATTAGCCTGCATCCACAGCATAGTCAATAGAAAAGTGAATCTCTTCCCATTCAACCATTTTGTTTGGACCTACACAATTAGTCTGGAAGAAAACATTGCTGGGACATGCCATCACTAAGGCTACAATAAATTCTTGTGCTGGTACTTTAGTCTGGAATGACTGGAATAGGTTGAACAGCCACAGATAAAGTCCCATGTTCAGTGATATATTTAAGTTGTGAGAATTCAGCCCTCTGCTTTCCCCTTTCTTGGCCATGCCTGACGGGGAAAGGGAAAACAAACAAACAAACCAACCCACAAAACCAGCTGTTTTTTCAACACTTCTTTGGCAGAGATGAAGGAGAAACAAACTACTTTGCATTAAGAGTTCACCTATTAAAAAGGTTTTAACAATGTCTTAAAGATAGAATGCCACCAGCTTACCCAGAGATCTCTCTGATTTTGTGGAATTTTTGTCCGGTCTTTGAAACAAGGAAGCAATGTCACCTCCAAAAATCTCTGCCGAGTTTTCAATCAGAAACTGTACTAACATGGCTACCTGGCAAAGACAAAGATTTACAAAGTCAGTGCAATGAATACATAACTAGGTAAATAATGCAATTCAAGCAATTCCCCCAAAGTTCCTTTTTATTTCAAAAATATATAATTTCCTACAGAATCTTTTGTTCAAAAAGCTGCTCAGAACACAGTAATACTTCTGTATTAACTACACCTGAGGCAAGGATATGAACTTTGTGAACTGGAGCAGCGAGCCAGGCATGGCACATTCTATGTTTTTCCTTGTTATCAGTAACAAACTACAAGCAAGGACTCCTGCCCTCCACCATGTTTAATGCATACATTATCACTGCAGGATAGCTTTACATTCAGATGAAACAGCAATATCTAACTCCAGCTGCCCCACCTTCCCTTAGCATGATTGTCCTGAAGGGAATTTCAGCTGGTAAAACAATCACAGCTTCCTTTTCTACCCTACATAATCTGTGTGGCTGAATTGCTCCACTAACTTGAGCATAACTGCACAGGGGAAAGGGTGAAGCCCAGGTGCCACTCAGCTGGCAATATCACTGATACTGTGCCTCCCTTCAGCCTACAAAATACAGAGCCCATAAATAAAAATCGTGAAAGAGGAAGACAGTTATGAGACCAAACCTATGAAATATTACCTTCTTTGTAGACCTGCTTTCCTCCTCAGGCCCTGTGGGACTAGGTAGCCACAGCATATTGGGTGCTATGCAAAGAGCCAGGTTAAACGCATTCATCTGATTCACAACGGAATTCTGCTCAATGTGATGAAGGACTCCAAAGAGGTGTCTGAGTAAGACCAGGTTGGCCTCTGGGAGCTGACTGACCAAGCTGTTCCGGGAGTGGTAACAGAAAAACAGCACTGTTCATAAAAATCCATTCTTCAAATACTGGAGTCACAATAGTAAGAGATTTAATTCCACTAATATCTGAGGTATTTCTGTTGGCTGAATTATTGCAATTTATCAGTTTGATTGTTCTCACTTGAAATGGTCATCAAAAAACAGATTTCTAAAGATTTTTTTGTGGGTTAGAAACGTTACCAAAAGACAACTGAAAGGAAAATGCTTTGATCTGTGATACTGGCAATCAGCAATGGCTCCACTGCGACCTGGAGCAGCAACAGGAGTCTCCACGAGGACAAGTCTACAGTTAGAGCCCTACACTCCCACTTCTCCACCAAAATAATCCTTAAAGGATTTTACAAACCTTTTGATAGTTTCAATCTTATGTGCCCGATTTTCTGTATCCACAGCTTCCATCCACAGTCCGTGCATGTCTGAGGATAGAACACTGTCAGGTATATTTCGGAGAAAATCCTGAATTAAATATATACATGCAGAGCAGTCTGGTCAGTTTTAATTTCCTTGATTTGGTTTCACTATGTATATAGTCAATATTTATTCATATTAAGCAGAAGATAAAATGAAATGTGACACAGATACATTTCTCCTTCCCTCCCCATTTTCCCCAAGCTGTCCTCAAGGCTCTTCACTTGCAGCATTACCAAACTGTGTCTATAGTTTACGGCAGAAAAGAGTAAACAGCCAGCCCTTGTGCTTTTCCCCTCACCAGAACAGGGTTGATCTCTACTATATTAGAGCAAGGACTGCTATTCAAGGCTATGCCTAGTTCTGTTTGAAATACTTCTAATCAATAAAGACTGCCGTTTTTCTGAGAGGACTTTGCAAGAACTTAACATATGCCTTGCCTTGTAATATGTCTGACAGCCTTTTATATTAGGGCAGCAAAAACTACTGGCAAGGGGTTTTTTAGCACTTCAGTTCCCAAAGATCTGACTGGTTCTGACCAGTTTTAACAGATCAGGTTAAACCTGACAAGATTTAAAGCATGTTTGACCATACAAACGCTAGGCTTTTTCCTATTAAAACTTGAGTCTTACCACAATCCCCCATTCAACACAACGTCTCTGCTCAGACTTGGTAGGAGTTTTCCTTCTCACTTGCCATCTGATCAGAGAGTGAAGGCTCTGAGTCTAACTGCCTCCTTTGAGAACGGCCTCTCTGTGGGAAGTGCAGAGCAGCTGCAGTCAAATGGCACTTATCCTCCAACGTAAGATCACAAAATATCTTATATTGGAAGGGGCCTTTGAGAACATCTACATCTCCCTCCACTCTCTTGTGTGTGTCCAGAAAAGGACACAGAGCAATTGTTCTTCTGACATCAGAGGACTCTGTGGCAGTGCATAGGTGTAGCATTTGAATTGCTGAGTTCAGGTTGTCAGAGTATTTGATGTGAGATAACTTCTAGATAGAAGCCATGGTTATCTAGGAAGTAAATACTACTATATCTGCTGCTGGAGGCTGCTTTGTACAATAAAGGTGCAAAATGAAACATTGGCAAGAGGGCTACTGAACATACCTGAATGTTAAAGCAACCTCCATCAAGTCGGACAGATAACTTCGTGCACACAGATGAGTGAAGCCACCAGCTGAGAATGTGCCTCAATAGAAAATATTTTGTGCAACAGCCCCTACAGCGCCCTGCCTGCAATCTTTCCTCTCTGTAAAGATACATCTTGCTTCCTTACTGAAAGAAGGAAGGCGTGATTAGCTGAGATAGCAGTTATTTGGCCAAACACACCGTGATGACAGCTGCAGCCACAAAGACTGACTCTCCATCCACCCGGACATCATCTCCAGAGTTTAGCTTCTCCTTCAATTCCTTGCAAGTCTTGGCATTGGCAGAACGTCTGAAAATGCCCCTAGTAGAGGGACCTTCATGGTACAGCAGAAACAGCATATCCTAAGAGAAAGCTCAATTATTCATAAGAGCCAAACACTTCACCCTGTTGTTTACCTTATATCTTATATATTATAACTGCATAAGAGCTGGTCAGCACTGGAAAGAGGACAGATATACAAGAGATTTGTCATGACCTGACCAGGGACAAGAGTCTAACAGCTAAGTTGCAAGTATACACAAGTGCTCCTATCCTTTGGCAGGTGAGAGATCAATGGACAAATTGGTCAAATGAGATTCAGGCTATATACCATGGTACACTGACACTGTTCCTTCTTCACTTGTGATGGTCTCGCTGGAAAACCCCATTGGAACAGGATGGATATCCACACAAGTGATACAGCTTATGCAGTTTTTACTCATGCTACTGAGTTAGATCTGAATCGTGGGCAAACATTGATCTTCTCAAGCCAGTCCTTGTAAACATCACAAATGACTTTAAATTCTTGGCTAAACACATTGCATTCATGTCAACAGCCTAAAGTACTCCTTACCATGATTGGCTTGGGAAGGATCCCGTCAGGGCAGACAGAGGACAGAGACATGCCAAAGAGTTTCTGTGGGGTGGTAGGTGACTGTGAAGGAGGGCTGTCTGTGGGTGCACTGGTGCTGCGCCGCAGGGCCCAGTCAATCAAAGACTTCTTCCTCTTGGTGTGCTTCTGCAGTGACTCTAAAAGAAAACATACCTTCATTACACACATGGCTATCATTTCTACTGGACAGTGACTGACTTGCAGCAGAGGCAGAGATCTGAGCAAAAAATAACTACACTGTTAATGAGGGTGGTCAGGGGATACATGGCAGTTAAGACACCTGTTCATCTCTCAGTCATCAGCAAAACTCTTATTAACTCACTGTTCTTCAGGGAATCTATGAAATCCATGTATAGCCTGCAACTGAAAGTTAATCAAGGACTGAATGTCTTCACTGACAAATTTAGCACCTCTGCAATCGTGTCCTTTACACATGCAATCAAGCATGAGTGCAACTCAAGGCTATGCACACAGTGCTAGGAAGAGTTTGGCATTGACAGTGAAAACAGCAAAATCTCATCCTGGTTAAGGCACTCCTGCAGCTCTTACCCCTCCTCAGCTGCACTGGAGCTTGGAGCCTGGGTTTCAGGACAAACTGACATTGTTTCTCTTTTGGGAGCTGCTCGGTGAAGGATGCCTCTGTCCCATCAAGCAGGAGGGTGTGATTGTGAGTTCCTTGTTGCTGGTCAGCAGAGTCCCGGAGACAGTTTAACGCGATGCTGAACGGATGTTCGTGCCCTGTTGAGCAGAGAGGTGTGTAAAAAGCAAGTCAATTGCAGATGTGCAAACAACTCCAAATCTGGGCAGGAGGAAGCAGTCACAGCCAATGGCTGCCACTCCAATTGGGCCTCTAAACAATGCTGCTAGAAACCTCCACCTGAGGGCTGAAGAGGCCAGGATGCACTTGTGCATTTATGATCATTGTTTTGCAAGTTAAATTCAGCAAGTTAAACCTGGACAATCACTCCCCATTAGCAGTTTTAAAGAACATCATGCAACAAACCACTACAGAAGACTTATGAGCCCCATTACACCAAAAACATCTTGTAAGCATTACTTTGTGCTAGAGTTACCCCACTACGACAGTCTAGAAAATACCAATAAACACCCACAAATAAACAAACGTGCAGTGTAAGAAACCCCAGAATGATGGTTTTAAAATGATTGTGTGGTCTTTGGAGCTAGATCTCTTTAATAAGGGAGCACGCGTTTCTCAGGCAGCCTCACCACGTGTTTATTGGGTTATAACTGAAAATACAATGTAGTGTTGGGATGACTTGTTTGGCATGAATATGCAGCATGCAGCAGGACAGCAGTCTGAGCAACAGCTGAACAACTGATACATGTATCAGAGAAGCAAGATGCAGTTAAAATACATCTAACAGCTTGGGACAAATTGCCCTATTTCTTCACACTGTTCGTGAGATTTCTCTGCCATATATACCCGAGTCATTTTTCACTTATTTCTATGGTGCTAGAATTTAAAGAAAACAGGAGAGCTCATACCAATGAGAGGGTAAGCAGGGTCATCTTTTCCTGAGATCACCCAGAGATGGTAGTCACTTGTCCTGTCCTGATGGTTGAAGAACAGATAAGAGAAAAATATCAGCTGAAGGGGGCCTAGATCAGGGCCCCAGAGGTTGCACACAACTGAGAAAACAGCAGAAAAAAAAACAGTCTGAACAGGGCAAGGAGCAGAACAGACATGTATAGATAACTCCTGGACAGGCACGTGGCTGGGAGGGAAGGCTGCTCTCAGTCACTTTGTATGAGAGTGGAAGAATAAAGGTTCAGAGGAACATACTGAGAGCCACGGGGATGCAAAACCACATAATGGTTTCCCGATTGTTCACTCAGTAGGCTCTGACTGAAGAAATCTCTTGATGCAACAAGCAAAGCACTGCCAGTCAAGTCACTGTGTTTTCTCAATAGTGTTGGTGCTCTGGTGTTCCTCACTGTACATGGAGGGCACAGAATGTGGGACCACTTTGAGCCTCAATAGGCCAATGCTTTTAGTGTGTGGTACCAGCTATTCTCCATCTTCCCTCGCATGCAGCAGCACAGCCATCCTTGTATGATGTATTGGGATCGTGTCTTCTGCAAGCTGAAGAGAGGTGAGAAATAGTAGTCTATCTCAAGACTGGAATACTACAGAGCACAGCGAGGCACTTGTTCTCAGAAGTATGTGTAAGCATGACAGAACAGAAGTGATTTTCATATTACAGAATGAGAATAAGATTTTCCAGGACTATTTTAGCAAAATATTCCACAAATTTCCTAGGTGTGCTACTGGACACTGTAAAAGCTAACAGTGTAATTGCTAGATCGCTGCAATGGGAAAGTCTCCTCTGATAACATCACTTATTCATTCAGTATTTCACAGCTCTATTAATAATTCTTTGACAAGCTAGGCCCAAGCCTAAGCAAGCATGGAAGTCCTTTGAAATCTGAAGGACTTTTTTTTCCATCAAGTTTGAATTTAGTGTAGGAACGTATGCATGTCTGTGCTTTTAGAATTTTGCTGCCACATAAACAGATTGCTCCTAGCCCAGTGAGTATCAGTAACCTCATGGTTAACTGCAGCAAATAAAGACTTCTCTACCTCTGTACTGTCCCAAAATCTGAATGCTGACAGCTTCCCTAGCTAGCATCAGGCAGTCCCTGCAAGTCACCTACAGGAAGTCCAAGCTGGACAAGTGTCTTCTTCATCACGCTCTCTGCAGTTTCCACATTGGACACATTGACTGTGGTGGTCTAGAAAGGAAAACAGAGGAAATGTAGGAAGCCATTAAGAAGGTATGAAGATCGGTTATATTTCTTATAGCCTGAAAATTTAGCAAAAAAAAAAAAAAAAATCACTTATCTATCTTATGATTGTCTTCACTAAATATTCATAGAAGTGTCTTGCTAATTTGAACTAGAATTGAATCACTGTTGAAGGTGATATATTATGAAAACTGTTCTTAGCTACTTATTTATCATTGATTCCTTACAACACCCAAAGGCTTAATCCAGTAAAAAAAAAAAAAAAAAAAAAAAAAAAAAACCCAAAACAAACAAACAGAGGAAGCGGGTCGTGTTCAGACACTGTATTCAATCATTTTGGCACTTAACTGAAAGTAGTACCATTGTCACTGGATGGGGTAAACGTGGCACAATGCTAATAAATCAAGGGTGCCCACAGCTCCCCTCTGAGGGGAGAGTTGCCAGAAGGTATAAGTGAACTACCAAGCTTGATGTAAAGTCTAGAAATGCTCTATTAAGAGACCAGAATACACTCCAGCAGATTATTTCAGAACAAACCAGCAACTCTTTCAGGATCAACATCCTCCACTTACTACACTGAAAATAAGAATTACTGGTCACACTGGCACAAAATATCACCAATTATGAAGTGAAGCAAAAGGAAAACAGAACAGATGGCAGAGGCCAAAAATAACATTAAGATACTTTTTGATAAGTGTCTCTATATCTTACGATTTCCCAAACCAAAATTCTCTGAGGGGGCTTCCAGCAGAAAGTATGCAGCTGCACAGATGGGCACCCTCTAAACAAGGATAGCAGTAGCAGCAACACAGCCCTGCATTCCCTCCACTATTCCATGGATTTCCATGCAGCATTGGTCCAATAACCCGTTTCTTAGCTTTACTTACAGAAGAACAGTTTTCAGCATCCAGCACAAAGATCTGAAGGGTTAGGTTCTTCAGATATTCTTTCTGTTTCATTTCACTGATATGCCTGAAAGTCAAGGGAAAAGGAAGAGCCCTAAGGTTTGGATACAAGAGGCTCAAAGGATCATCTCCTTGGCACCATAATAAATACAGATTAATTACAACAGTAATAACAACAGAGTGATCATGTGCTCTTACTGGCTTCTTTATCTTTCTCTGAGGCCCTAGACAAGCAAAATCCCATATGGCAGTACTGCAATGCAAGGTACACGTTGTACAGAGATGGAAGACTCCTTCCATCATTTCTGGATCATTACTGCATTCCACAAAATCAGGAGGTAATGTCTCCCTCTCTCTATACCTGGATACTAATGGAAACAACATACAAAAACATTAAAAAAGAACTGATTGGAACATCCGGATGCCTTGAAATACAACCAGAGAATCAATACCACTTCTGACATTTCCACCATGATTAGGAAAGTCAATCTCCATCTCCAAAGGAATAAAGATGCTCCAACAACATCTTACTGTTCAGCTTTCCTATAAACACTAGTTTTGCTTCAACACTGGAATTCCACATTCAGGTTTCAAAGGCAGGCATTTCAAATAGCAGCTACACACTTACTGTGATGAAAATGGAGAGGGCAATTTGATATCATAACAGATTTCCTCTGAGGACTGTAGAGGAATCACTCAGATAAAGAATGTAAGAAGGGTCACTTACCACAGTAATGCAGACAGCCATTGCTTCTTTACGTCAGCTGAGCTGAAGATAAAAAGGAGGCAGATCATCAAACGAGTGCTGAGTAGGTAACAGCCTATGGAAACTTTACTCAGTTTCACCTATACATAGCTGTAAGTCAAAGTTCCTTCCTGCAAAGTCTTGGAACAAAAGCACAGTCCTTTCCTGCTTCTGTCCTATTTCAACAACAATGACAAAAAAACCCCCAAAACAAACTGGACTGTATTTCCTGCCCAGGGCTGCATACATTCAGATAAGGAACAAATGTCTTTCTATGATGCTGGAGTGAACGTAACTTGTGGGCCTTTATTATTTTTTCCAGAGACCTTTAATTACTATTTTCTTTCTACTATTACTTTCCTTCCGATGTCTGTTCTTCCTGTAAGGTTCTACTGCCAACATGGGCTGTCCAGGCCTCAGTAGCATGAAGGAAATAATTGAATTGGTTTTGAGTTTGGATTAAAAGACAAGTGACTGCTGGCATGTCAGAGCATGAGTGCTAAGGCCAGAAACCCATCACTTGGGAGACACCACCCTGACTCTTGGACACGATGAGGCAGTAAGTGCAAAACTAGAGTATGCTTCTAACTTCTTTTTCCACTAGAACAGCTGAACCAAGGAAAAAAAAGCATTAGGCTAGATCAGCTCTTCCTAGCTGAAAGTCACGAGAACTCCTGTAGTCAGAATGACCCTTGAAAAGTGCTGGCCTCTCTGCTTCACAAAGGAGTGTGATGCAGAGAAGCCTGAACTAGCAGCAACCTGAGCTCAGTGTGGATATACCAGTTCTAGACATAATTTTGCCAGCCTAGACCGAGCTCAGGCTAATAAAAAGTCACCTGCCTTTCAGCAAGCCTTACGAGTTCAGGTGTTTTTGACATGGCACTTGGACATGATCTGGCTGTGTTCCAGCCTGCTCTACACTAGTAGTAAAGGAATTTAATCCTGGCAAGAGGCCACCTATAATTTTTCAGTAATGTAACTAAACTATCCTTCGTAATGAAAAAAAAAAAAATCTTAAACTAGGATCTCCTTCAGAAATGGCTGCTGGTTGGTACTGAAACAACATGCTTGTAGGATACACGATGGCACAATCTTGCTTGCTATGGCTGATCTGGATGTAGCACTCCAGTGTATTCTACAATGGGGCCAATCCTTTTTGTAACAACAATTCCAAGGCTTGGTTCTCTAGTTTAAAAGGCTCTCAGAGACCAGCCTGCAGATACTTTCTTAAGACAGCTGTCTTCCAATATTTAAACTACTACCACACTGTCTAATATGAATCCTTCACTCACTGGGGATGGAGGTTTTTGTGGTAGAGTTCAGGGCTCTGCACTCTCAATCACTGTTTCACTTAATACACAGAAAACTTGGGCAGCTGCCTGGTTGAAAAGAGGGGTCTGATGGAATACCTGAAGGTGACGACATAGTTGATGGTAGGCCAGCCGATAACAAATGAATTTTCAGGACTCATCTTCTTCTCTGTTACTTCACTGAGACATGTGCCAGTCCAAACTTCACTCAGATGCACTTGCTTTTTGAACTTCAGGCTGGAGGAAGACCTGCAATTCAAATTATGACTTTCTCATATTCTAATATCTAGACCCTCAGTGTTTGGCCACGCCGCCTTACAACCAGCAACAACATTAACAAACCTCCAAAACATTGAAGGATTGAAATTGTCTGATACCCAGACAAACCCAAATGTCTGGGTGTGTGGAGGCACCGCAAGAAAGTTTTGCAAGTGAGTTTTGTGGTTGGTGGCTCCAGTCTGACAGCTATGGTTTGGGACAATATGATTCATTAGAGCTACAGGCAGGTGATGACTTGAGCTAATTATAACCTATCCTGTCTTTCTAATGTTTGAAGTCACCCAAGTTCTTCACATATACATTACGTGAAACTGACAGAAACAGTGAGATCAAGAATCAAATTTCTGTGCTTACTACTCTCTTACTACCCTGTTCTTATGCAATTTCTCCAAGAAATCCCACAGAGGAAAAGGGCAGAAACAATTAGACAGCCTTCTCCTCCAGGAAAATGGAGTGAAAGATTAATAGTAGGAGGAATTTCTCATCGTGAAAGGAGGGGATGCAACATTTTAGATCCATATTTGTAAAGAAGAGATATTTTGATGCCTACTCCAAAAATAGCGCAGGGCTCAGCTTCAACAGCACACACCAGCGAGAATGAGCAAGTGCAGATTTCTCTTACTTGGACTTGGCGATGATCAGCATATCACTGAACAAGATCAAATGTCTCTCCTGAGTCTGCAAGCCCACGGTTAGCTGTACTCGCTCATCCAGGATGAATGTGGAACCTGGGTTGCTAAAGATCCCACTTGGCAGCCCATTATCTGAATGGGAAGAAGAGAGTGTAGTTTCCCTGGAGGGAAAAAAAAAAAATATATATATATATATATATATATATCATATTACTTTATCAGCAGCATTTCTCACAAGGTTTTGCAATTGAACTGGTGACCATTTTGAAACAAAGCATTAGCCCACTGCTTCTCCCATCACTGCCCTCAATTCTTTCAGTTATGAACTGCATTTGTCTGCCTCTACCCAAATTAATTTTACCAGCCTCAAACAGATTGAAAACTGCCTAAGTGTCTATACCGAATCTGGATCGGTCAAGCTGTTCGCATATTCTTTTTGAGTCATTTCTCACGCAAAAAACTTATTTCCTGCACATGCATGTGAGCTGTGACTGGAAGTCAACAAGGAAAACCCAAGGCAGTCCCTGGCTCTCAGCACTGCTCAGCCAGGCATGGGGAGGGAATGTGAATGGAGACTTCCTTTTTCATTTCAGTCCATGTTTCCCATCTGTACTTAACTGTTTGTCAGTGCAAGGGCTGTAGCACAAAGAAAATGAACTGCATGCATTCAGCTATTTCCAGCCATCTGATTCTGGTTTACATGGCTGTAACCCAACACTTCGTTTCTTCTGCAATTGATTTAGATACTGACCATTTCCCCCCCCCCTCAAAAAAACCCCAAACATCCCAACAACACAACAGTAGTTGACGCATGTTGATTGCAGTCAGCAAGCAGTCATTGAGATTGAACCAGATCCTTTTTCTATGCTCTCCACAGGTGGAAAAAACTCCACAATGTGTTTATCTCCTTGCTCACATCTCAGCACTTTCCAGAGCACGCCCAGGGGGTACAGTCCTGCCAAGCTGTGCTCTGCTCCCTAGTTGTCGTTGGCAGCGTTGGCAATAAAACAAGTCTCACACAATCCTGGGTCTACCCTCACACTACAAGTAGGATTGTGCTCAACAAACAATCAGTAGTCATTTGCTGAGTCTTATTAATAGACTCAGATATAGGATCAGATATATGAGCACATCTGAACTTGTTAACCTCTCAGAAATTGTCCTAGATTTTTATGGAGATAGAAGGAAATAAAGATCCTCCTGTCTACAAAGACAAAAATGTGCACCTTGTCTGCAGGCAAGCGTGTATGTGAAAGAGATACTCCGCTTCCTCCCAAATGCAGCTCCCAGTTCCCTCCCACTCCCAGGTGAATCAACACAGCCTAATTTTAAATCCAGCCCTTCCAATGGCAGTCCAGCATGCAGAGCAGGGGAGCTATGGAGTCCCCAGATGATGGCTGAGCAGGAATGCACATGGCAGAATGACAGAATGACAGAATCACAGGGGTTGGAAGGGACCTCCAGACATCATCAAGTCCAACCCCCTGCCAAAGCAGGTTCGCTACAGCAGGTTGCACAAGTAGGTGTCCAGGCAGGTCTTGAATATCTCCAGAGAAGGAGGCTCCACAACCTCCCTGGGCAGCCTGTTCCAGTGCTCCGTCACCTCACCGTACAGAAGTTCTTGTGCACATTTGTAGTTCCTATACTCCAGTTTCTGGCTGTTTCCCCTTGTCCTGTCTCCACACACTGCTGAAAACAGTCTGACAGGATGCTCACAAGATGGATGTG
This sequence comes from Lagopus leucura, assembly GCF_019238085.1. NCBI lineage: Eukaryota > Metazoa > Chordata > Aves > Galliformes > Phasianidae > Lagopus > Lagopus leucura. Next base: position 1,702,348 of record NW_024962303.1, on the reverse strand, counting down.
CCAGTACTGATACGCAAGACAGCAAGCACCATGGCAGCATGTGTCCTGTTGTGCCTCCCTGAGACATTGTCTTCCCATACCACCTGCCCAGAAGACTCCCCACGACTGCCTGCTTTCCTGACAAGGCTGGTGCAGCCTTCCTCTCTCTGGAGCAACTCTTTCCAGACCTGCTCAGTAATGGACCATTTACAGTTCTTTCCCCCATTAATTTAAACCAAACCACAGACTCTCACTGCAGTCTGGGCTGAGGGGATTAGTACAACTGTGCTCTTTGCCAAATCAGCCTAAGTTCACAGAACATAGTCAGGCCCACGCGGGACATCTCTACACTGAAGTTCTCCTTCCAACACTTCTCAGTTGTGCTTCTCACCCACAGCCATGCACCACTAGACAAGGAAGGCCCTCACGTACTGCTCTGCACTGGGCATCTTCTGCTCGTCTGTGACATCAGTTGTTTAATTTCTTAGGGCACCTCTGTTCAACTTCTCATACACTGCCTGCTGCGGGTTAGATGCAGACTACACAGCGATGCATTTGGCAGCTAAATACCTTGCTGAGCTCATCCAGAATGGCACAGGAAGCTTGGCTCTCTTGCAGTCCAGCAAGAGAGTGGGGAATAATGTTTTTTTCCGCTGTTTGCTAGTGTAGAAGACATGTGCACATACACAAAGATTTTTCAGATCTATCCATAAACAAGTTGTCCTTGACACAGCTGAATGAATTTGATAAACAGCTTGATTTCAGCCTGCCTAGGCAGAAGAGTAGAAAAAGGAGTCAAAGAGGTATTTTCCCTACCTGGAATGGTGTTTTGACTTGCCAAGAGCTTTCGTAATGGCAGAAGGTGTAGATCGCCTTCTTTGGACGATGGGCTTCATCTTCTGCGAGAGAAAAATAAGTTGCAGTTAGTTTGGCCACCTTGGAAGCAGATCTGCTCACTGCACTCTATGACTGCACTCTTTTTTCTAGCTAACTCTTATCAAACCCTAATATTGCAAGCCATGATCTGAAAACACTTCGCTTCCTTACTAAAGAACTCGTCAGCTCTCATATACATGTGGGACATTTCAAACTTTCCTAACTTGAAACACTTCTAGTTTGCACAGCCAACATTCAAAGTATTTCAATGACATGAAATTAGGCAAAGAAAAAAAGCGTGGGCTGAGGATCAGGAAAACCTAACGCTCATACCTACCAGACTGTGGGAAGAAACAGAAATCTCATTTAAAACTGGACTGAACAAAGCTATGGAGAGCATTTAATGCTATGGGGAGCCATATTTTATGGGCTGAAGGAATGGATGACATTACTTAGTAGATTTCCTCATTTCTTCACTTTCCATGATATACAGATTCAGCAATTGGACTGTTAATGTGACCCTCTCCTTGTAACCTCAAGATACTTGTATTTTTCTCAAAAGCACTATCCACAGTCCTCTATCACAGCAAGGAGATAGTAAAGATGAGACTTGTTGACATGGATGGTTACCATGAAAAGTCACACATACATACAAAGGCCAGAGGTCTCATTTACTTGTCAAACAGCTTTTTTTTGCTTTTTGTCTTTTTTTTTTTTTTTTTTTTCTCCTGGAGAAAGATGCCAGATTTTAGCCTGGGAGATAAATACTGGATTGCTGATTGAAGAGATATCCTATGGAGAAAACCTGTTCATTAATTACATATTTTTCAAACTGTGCTGAATGCAGAAATAGTTACTGCAGTAGTACTATCTCCGAGTACTTTACACTATTAGAGTGTACTACCCTACATTAACTACATTAGCATATCATTCTTGCAATGTTAGAGGAAGGTATTACTCCCATCCCACTGATGGAAAGGCTGAGACCAAAATGCCTGCAGTGCAGTTGGGTGCCCAGCGTTCAGCACATTAGAAGCACACTCCCTGCTCATTATTTGCTACAGCCACAAGGGCTCAGCACATCTATAAATCTGTCTCCTAGTGTTAATGTGAGGAATCTCAAAAATTAAGAGCCAGTCACAAGTGATCACTTCAAAAATCGGTAGAATTTATTCACTACAGTTCAGAACGGAAATCTGTGGCACAGGTGGAGTACAGCTGCCAGAGAAGGTGCACGCTTATTCATGCCCCACTCCATTTATAAGATACTTCTTGACTTCTGTGAATTCCACAGGCAAGAGCTTTCTACAACACAGACTGCTGATTAATGCCTGACTTGGTCTGTCTGAGCTTTCCAAAACACAGATGGACTCGGGGAAAAACAGTGTATGGTCGTGTACCCCACTCCAACTTTGGGTTACAAGAGCAACTTAATTAGGTCACTTCCTACCATATGAATGCTCAGCTTTGCAACATCAGCAATGCTCTCCAAGTAATTTATTTGTGCATGAGTATATAAGTAGACAGAGGGACATTAGTTCTTCCCTCATTTCCCAGAATGACACTGCCAAACAAAGTTCTTTCTTTGGAAGTTTCACAGAGAGAACTAAATAAAAATAACATCGACTCAAAAACATTTGTTTTCTAAAAAAAAAAAAAAAAAAAAAAAAAAGTCCGTACTGAAAAGGAAGTTGCCTTTCCTAGGCGCCTTAATAGGATGAAATGTTCCTACAAAACACAACACAGCAAAGAGTCAGTCAGGCAATATCTTAGGGTGTGGTTTCTCGTGGAAACACCCGAGTAGCTGTCAGCTGCAAAGGTCACTTGAATAAATAAAGTGGGCCTGCAGGGAGATGTAATGCCTCCTTGGGCCAGGGGCATTGTTGTAACATCTTCAACAGTGTTGTAATGTAACCATGCAAGTGACACAATCTTCTGTTACAAAGGATCATACGCACTTACTGACCTCACTGTACATAAAGCAATCATTTTGGCCACCTACTAATCTTCTCCGCAGTGTAAAGAGGTAAGGGGTACCAAGTAAATACATGATATGAGTGAAATGTAGGAAGGCCTTTTCCCCAGAATAAGTTTCACAGGATATATCAGAGTCAGGAGTTACTACACAGGTGATAAAGTCCATGCGGATTTCTTCTTTTGACAATCTGAAACCATTCCTGATGATATCTGAATGTTGCCAGCATTGCCCTCCAAAAAACCTTTTCATTGCCTTTCTCCAGAGGAAGAGCAGAAAAGTAATAACCTGCTCTGCCTTTCATTTCAGTAGACACATATGGTAAAATTGTTGCTCGCTTTTCTTCTTCTGCTGGGGAGAGCATAGCTACGTATTCCATTTCAAGCAATTTTTGTTCAACAAGGCCTATCCAATGTAAACAACATTTCTTCAAGAAACTATTAGACAAGAAAAGCCTCCTAGCAATCCAGGTTCTTTCAGTGCCATGTAAGAAAACAACAAAAACAGCAGAGAGATGACCAGTTCACACACCAAATATGTGACCACAGCAACAGAAAAGCAAACATGCTGACACCAGCTGGTAAGCCCAAGTCACAAACAGGGAATCAGATCGATGTATTTTTAATATAAAAAAAATTCAAACCAACATATGAAGAAAGGGAACTGAGGTGACATCCTCTGCCTTCACGTGAGGAGAAATAATTTGAAACGCAATGTAAAAACTTTCACAAGTCCCACAGTAGGAGAAAATGAGCTTACCTTTTCCTTTAACTATACAGTGTGCCAATTATTTACTAATAGGCACATAAATACTTCAGGCCACTCCTGAAACAGATCTGAAGCACAGCATTGCACCAGCCAGATCCACCTTTTGCTCCCTTACTCTGTATGGGACAGGAAGCTCCAGTGCCTGCCTCCCCTCTTGCTGCATGGACAAAACAACACGAGGACTTTGTCCCACACAGGACCTCTCTGGAGCAGCCACAGCGTCTTTGCCCCCCAGAACATTGCTGCTTGCAGGCAGCTGCTGGTGATCCTCAGTGTGGAGATCTCCAGGGTGCCAGACAGCATTGCACACCATTTCCACAGAGTATTGTTTTCAGATGAGGAGAACACTTTGCTGTGCCCCACAGCATCAGAGCCAGGGAGCATTTTTGCTGGAAGTCAGATCTGCTCACATTAACCAGGCACTTGAATTAGAGAATCCTTGGAGGGACACAGCAGAATCTCTGCTTTTTTTTTTTCTTTTAACCATGGAAACAGATAGTCGTTTACCCAACATACTTGAAACCGCTTGAACACTTGCAACACTCCAGACCCTGTTTGTGTATTACACATCTCTGAGCTGCCAATTTTAGCTGCATATTTCTTGGCACTGGAATAGCTGTGAGTCTAATGCCCCTCATTCCAAACCCATGTAAGGTCTACAGTATCAATTCCACTGGCAAGCACAAGCAGATTTCCCCCCTCCCACTGACCTCTGTACTTGAATGTTATTTTTCAGATAATTAAGGTGGGAGAGGGCTGAAAAATAACGACATCTACTTAATACAGACTGGATCATCCCTTTCTCAATAGTTGGTCAAAGTCTGTAATGTCTGTGGTGGTGTGTAAAGCTATAATATCATGGAGAGTATAGCGATAACAGTGGAGAGGCAAAGTCTTCGGCTGCAGTAAACAAGAACGCGCCGAAACACAGCAGTCATGAACACAGAAATGAAGGAAAAAAAGCTGCTCACCTGTAGAAGGCCTCAAGTAGGCAGGGATCACCAGCAAGATACCCTCACCTCCACTGCCAACCCCTACATGAAGGCTGGGAAGGGGTGAATCCTCGCTCCACCCTTTCCATCACTCAGTACATTGCATGCACCTGAGCTCCCCTGGGCTAGCCCTGCCTTCCCACCAGGTGCTTTATCATTGCTTCAGGTGCTGACTTAGCATTTCTGCTATACAGTGGAATGCTACTATCTGGTGTAGTTTATATTTGAAAATGAAAATGTTTTTTAAAATTCAATTTTTCTGCAAAACGTAAATTGAAATATTTGTTTCATAAGCATTGACATGTTTTCAAAAATGTCATATATTTTCTGTGACCACAGAAGATGGTGCAAGTTGTTAAGACCACTTCACTCTGCCAGCAGCAGCAAGAAGTCACCTGGTCAGATTCATCTCCATCAGCCAGTGAAAAGTAATAGGAAAATACATCTCTCTTGCTTACAAGCTGCTGGTGCTATGGAAGACTGTACGTTATGATGACACAGATGTGAGATTCCACTTCTAGATCAGGAGTGGGAGATAGACAAGGTGATGGTTGGCTTGGCCATGTGCAAACCCACAACTGCCCAGTTGCAGGATCATCTGTGTGATAAGACGCGACAGATATAGATTTGGTGTTCAAGAAATATTTAATGTTGTATTAAGGAACACAGGTTAGTGGGGAAATGTTAGTGTAACTAGATAGTTGGACTAGATGATCTTGGAGGTCTCTTGGTGCTGCTATGATCCTATGTCCAAAATCTCTGCAGTGCTAGAGACCATGGGGTGGGATGGATGAGCTGACACAAAGCAAGGATGTTTTCCAAAAGAGACTTGCCTGGTAAAAAGCTTTAAGATCCTTTGTGATAGGAAGAATTCTTTCAGAACCCTCCATTTTACTGCAAGGCTCTTCCAAAGCAGTGCCTCCATGAAATTTTAGTTTTCACTGGATCGGCGTTCCCAGGGAAAGATTTGTCAGTTAGCAAATGTCCACCCCATACACTCTTTGCTGAGGCAAGGATGACAGCCATTCCCTCCCTTTCTTGGACAAGGGAAGCACTGAGCACTGATTTTACTTGTACTGAATCTTGTTAGAGATGGACATAGTCTAAAAATTAATATGTGACTCTAGATCCAAGACACTCACTCATCAACATCTCCGTTGCAAAGAAGTCCATCTGCCCAGTGAGCTCTGAATTTAATTTAACCATCGTCCCTTCTGTTCCTTCATACCTGGTTGATTAATGAGCTCCTACACTGACTCTGTTGCTATCACAAGCAGGATTTAAAAAAAAATTCTGAAACTGAATTTCATTACAAACCATTGTATGGAATTTTGCCCAGCTTTGTTGTTCCGGCTTCCCTGTGTTCAAGGGCATTAAAGGCAATATGATCAAATATAGGGAGAGAGTTAATTTAGATATGCATGGGAACATTAAGTCACAGCCTGAAGCCATGACTGAGCCGCTGGTGAAGGGGAGCAGCCAGGCCTGGGAGCACAGGTGGAAGTTCCCAAGACCTCATTCAAGGGTTGGCCACCACAAGGGAAGGATCTCTACTTACAGATCCTCTCCTCTGGAGTATGTGGTGAGCCCTGATCAATCAGAAAGGGGAAAGTAATTCTTTCTTTGTTTACAGGATTATGACCTTTGCTTTTCTTAGGCAATTTAAAACTGGTTTAAAGCAGTTATTTCTGCTAATGCCTTTCTCAACAAGGTCTATCCCTACTTCCAGCATACTGATGTTTCACCCTGAGTCCTTTGCATGCTGCTGAATGGAGATAAAGGATTATAACCCTTCCAAGAAGTCACTAGTATGACTGCAGGCACCTAGCTTACTCTTCCAAGGAAATTTGCTTCTCTCTGAGCTTTTACTTTCTGTTACTTTTTAATATGGAAAACTTAGCTCTTAGCTCACTTTCTCAGTCATAAACTGAAGATGATTAAAGGGAATCATATACTTTTAAAATACATACATATTTGTTCATAAATGTGGACTCTGACTAAACTCCATGCTGACAGTTAGGTAGGCTTATGCTGTTGAAGACACTGCCAGGGACTGATGACATCGGTCACAAAGTCTTTGATCACTCGGAGCATCAGTCTGTTCAGAGCTAATAACACCAATATTATTCTCATTCTTGCATGGATCTCATGAAATAATCTTTTCCTGTGAATACACAGTATTATTATGTTGTGTCAGGGCAGATAGCTGATCTCTGCTATTAATCAACTGATCCAGTAAACACACATAAAAGCAAAACTTACTGCATAACAGCACGCAGTTATTTAGCTCTTAGGTAACATTAAAATAACTTAGAAGCCATTTAAGAGTACAGAAGCAATTAACTGATGGCGTGGATTAGATTCATATGAAAAAAATTGCTGCTGCTCTTCCACTCACTTCTGCCTTCTGTTCTGTCTCTTGTTTATGTGATTGTAGGACTCTTTTATGAAGTGTCTGTATAACACTGCAGTTGCGTTCCAATTTTGAAAACCAACTTAGAGACAGATGGAGAAGAAAAGACTGTTCTGTGAAAGGGAAATCTGGCATTAGGTTACAAGAATTGAAAATAACCAGGCTTGTCATTTCGTTATGCTGATTTGCATTTAAAATTAGCATGGGGAAAAGTACTTGATTAACAACACTATAAACGTAATCTCCCTGTGATCCTCAGGTCTTTGTAAGACCAGGAGGAACATCATGCAGCACAGTAGCCCCCCGGCATGATTCACCAAGCAGAGAGGAAAGGAAAATGAAGCCTTGGGCTAACAGCCATCCTGCACTGCCAACACTCCCTGCTGCTGCAGTTTTTCCACCTTCTCATGCACTGCACTCACGAGAATGTTGCGTCCTTCTGTTTTCAGCAGCTCCTCCAAGTGATGAGACATCCCATCCCATTTCCCATACGGATGCCACGTGGGCATCCCTGCAGTGCATGAGGCCTCTGCAGTTGTTCTAGAGATGTTCCAGGCATGTGAACAGGGGAAGAGAAGCAAACCCTGCATGTCTGAAGGAAGACCCACTGCTATGTCTGGCCAAGCGAGAGCTTCCAGAACAGTTGGCTGCCACTGCTTTTCCCTCTATATAACTGTGTTTCACCATAACTCTTCTTAGCTGGTGGGTTCTAAAACACTACAGTTTTTACTCAGCCAGGCCCTTCCTTACTCTCCCTCCGTATGAGTCTACTTTGGCTTCAAAGAGGCAGCTTGAGAAAAGGAGGCAATGAGACTCAGAGTGAAGATGTAACATGTAAACATGTAAACATGTAAAGGGTGGCATAGAAACACAGTGGCAGAGATAGACTTGGAAGCTCAGTCCTCCTTCTGGGAGAGATCTAAGCTAGATTTCCTTTCTCCTCAGATCACAAATTGTTATTATGACATTTTCACTGCAAAGAAAAGGCAGACACAGCTCCTGCCAAGAGTTTATCCAAAAGCACAGACCAGCGTCTGTGAGCAGACAGAATTTAAGCAGATGAAATCTCATGGAATAGTATTAGAAATTCCCAGTATGTTAAAATTTGTTTTCCTCTACCTGACTGATGAGGCAGGCTCACGCGCTGCCACTGGAGCTACAAGAAATTTTTCCATAACACAAACAATTCACTTCTTCTAAAAAGGAGCAGCTCTTGGAACACACACAGCCCAATTAACACTATGCTAACTGCCCTGTGCCTCCCCTGGCCTGAGTTTCTGGCAGTCCCTTATGTTTTCTGGCTAATGCAGCTCTGTTTTGGTCCTTCCTGCCTATTTTTTCCATATTGCTGCATGTCAGGTAAGGACACGTCTGCCTGTCCGTCTGTACTTCAATTGTTACATTACTTCACCCTAAACAGTGTGAAAATTCAGGGCCCAGAAGACAGGAAAAAAAGCACAGATGTTTCTTTGGGGTGAATCTTGCCAGCAAAGACATTTGGTGTTAACATTTCCTTGCAAATGCTAGGGAAAATCTTTAACTCTCCCGTCACCACTTTAACCCTTTGATCTACTTTAGATCCATAGTTAGCCTAATTAATCGGAGAACAAAATGTAAAATAACGTTTTGTGGCTGCAGCGCAGAGATGGAGCAGAGTTTAATGTGAACGCAGAGCTAAGAAAATTGTGTGTAAACATTTATCTGAACTGTTTTGCACAAGTAACCTTCACATGCTATTTTACTAATTGCTTCTCTCTCCCTCGATGCAAAAAAGCAGCTCCAACCAAACCCAAACATTTCTTAAAATATGCAGAACCTGATGGATGGTGCTAAATCAGTTTGCAAGGACACGCTTTGAAACATTTCCTTTTCCTTCCAAGAAATGAAGCCCTAATGGTTTATTTTAAAATGTCCCATATAAGGGTGATGAGGAGAAAGAATTCTCAACTGCCAAAGGCTGAGTAGGTTTTCCACCCGGGGGTGACTGGGGACTAGTTTGACTCACACTCATCTGTTCCGTCTCATTTTTCCTCTGCTGCCATGGACTATTTGTGCCTGCAGGGCCTCCCTTCCTCAGGATTGCACAACTGGCAGCAATGGCAAAGAAAGAGGATGTCCTCAAAAGCACAGGGAGAATGATGCCTCATGGAGAGTATCAGAGGTCTTCCAGAATGAAACGACTCCTGGAACTTCTCACAAAATGCCCTCTTGTCTCTACAGGACTTAAGAAAACCTCTGCATAACTCTACACACACATATATATGATCTCCAGCATTGGGCCATGGTATACTCTGATTATGAATATAGCAACAATTACAGGGTGAGTGCTGGTAAGACCTAAGTTGTAAATCAGTGAGTGCATACTTTTAAAAAGTGCTTTAAAACACTTGACGCAAGCTGGTTCCCTGAAGCAGAAGCTTCTGTTTTAAAGTAGGATGTATATATAACACTGGGAGGAAGCTTACTGAATTTCACAGTATAAGAATTCATCACTGAGGCCAAAGTAAATTAAGAATCAGGATTCCTTTCTTAATGCAAATAAATAGTTTGCTGAGTTGTGATTTGGCAAAAAGAAAAACTCACGGAGCAGTCAAATGTGAGAAACAGAAGAATGTACTACATTTCCCCATGCCTTCAAAATACCCCCCTTTCTTCCCCTCACCTAGTTCAAAATTCCTCCTGCTACCATAAAAAGAAACAGGACTGCCTGGGTATTCCCAGTTACAGAACTACTTCAGTCTCTCCAAAGCAGGGCTGCTGAGCTCAAGTACACAGGATCGGCCCTTGTTAGGGCCCAGATGATCTACCAGCACCTGAAGTGCACAGTACCCACACTCAGCTTGTGATATAGGAAGCTAAAAATTGCACAAGAGAAAATTTTAACTACAAATAGTACAGTAATGCTTCGAGTCCACTGAACACATCTTGAACGCTGTGGCATGAATTCTCACTTCTCCCTCTTCCTGCCATTGCACAAGATGCACAATCAGTGCCAGCTTCCAGGCTCTTAGTGGACCTCCAACACATCCCTGATAGAGTGACCAGATGCTCCTTGCCAGTATACCTGCCTTGGCCTTTCTTTAGGAATAGAAGCAGGCTTACGTCCAAGGCAGCTTCCCTCAGTCTGAATGCAAAAACATGCATGAACTGTGCCTCCCAAGAAAGGTCCCACTTTCCTACCTTATAATCAAACAGAACGATCAATTCTGTTACAAGCAGAGCATCAGTGGGAAACCCACTTCTCTTTGACAGGGACTGCCAGTAGTCTTTGGTGCCTGTGAGTTTAAGTACCTACTGCACAATGCAGGGCTGGTGCTTCTCATGTATTTACCTTGATTAAATAAATTTATTTGCAGCTTGGCCACAGAAAAGAGCTTGAAAAGAGGCAGATCTGTGCATCTGGATTTCATTAGGGCTGAACATTAATCCCTTTATGACTTCCAAGCATCCCGTTAGTGCTCCACAGACACGGGGTTGTTAAATGGCATTTTCAGAGCTGGCTGGCTGAAAGATGGATTAATCAACAGCACCTCTTCTAGCACACATACCATGAAAGGCAGTTTCCCCTTTCTCTTGCTTGCCCATCTGCTTGATGAGAACAAGACAGCTAACACACTTATTAGTAACATCCAACGTTGAATCCCTCCTCAAAACTCATCTTAGCTTTTTCCTGAATTGTAGGATTTAATCCTACAGAATTTTGCAGTTGATGACAGTGGGGCTCCAAACACCATGAATTTCAGTGGATCTGCAAGTCTAAAGTTACACAAGGTGGGCAAAAAAAAGTGGACTTCGGCTCCAAAAATTGCACGTCTTTGCCAGTTGTTGGAGTAGCAGGAAAGTGTTAGGAGTGGAACACTGAAAAAGGCCAAGAGAGACATTGCTGAGCAGTTAGGCAAGGCAGGCTGGAGAGCATCATGCTGGCTGAGCCCATGTAAAAATGAAGGTGTGAAGGAGGAGCCTGAAAACAGCTTGAAAAGATGCCAGCAGACTGAGAAAGGGAAGAGAAACTAATCACAAAGAGCTCAGATATCAAATCACCTGGAATTCAGAGGGTGGTTTGCCAAGTGAAGTTAACAAGAAAACGTGCACATTCTTACAGCAAAATGCCTTGCTATGAACCAATGCAAGGTAAGCTAAGAAGCCTTAAAAAACATATTCCAGTTATGAGCAGCAGAAGAGATGGAAACAGAAAAGCAACAGAATGGAACTTCTCCCATTTAAGCCCCTTAAATTAAGCTGTCCTAATTATCTCATGGGAGCAACTCCTGCAAGCTACTGCAGAAAGTCATAAGTGAGCCAATGAGAGGACGTGATTAGACAGGAAACACCTGCCTTCCACTGAAGTCAACCATCAATGCCAGTGCTTTGCAGAGGTTTGGATTTGTAAAAGGGCAAAGGACCCACGGGGATGCAGAGGTTGCATCCACTGGCAATGAGGAGTGAGAGCAGCCGTGGGCTTCTCTGAGATGCTGCTCTCCATGCCTCTGTTTCTGGCACAGTCCAAAGGAGCTGGCAGTGGAAAACTCTGAGAACTGTTCTATTTAAAGACAATTTTCCTGATTCATACATTATTCCTTGCCTTCGTTTTTCCCAGTGTTTTTTTTTTTTTTTTTTTTTTTACTTCTGCCTTAACCTCTACAGGAACAAGCACGACATCAGTATCAGCTGAAAGAAGACCACACAACAGTGCACAGAAGACCCCAAAGGCTTTATAATCTGCCCCTTATACCTCGCTCCCATCACTTGGGTAGAACGTAAACTTATGTGTAAACACACATCTCCAGTCCTGTGCATTTTCATGGGTCTTCATAGATTCCATCAGATTACATATGTATTTATTTTGAGGAAACCAGAACAGATAAGTTTCTACTGGCATCATTGTCAGTTTCTATTGTCATCTTTACTTTTTCATTTGGAAAATTGTCCTGAGCCTACTTCTTTGCTTTCCTTATGCAAGCACATACACATACACAAAACTCTTTTGCTCATAAATTTCCCAATTAATGCTGCAGGCAACATCAAATCCAAACCAAACCAGGTTTTTCAACAGGAATTAAGAAAAATACATTTTAAATTACAAAAACATCCTGTTTTGCTTCAGTTTCTCCCTCGCATGCTGGACTCCGCCCTACCTGTTTTCAGAGGGGCTCACTGTGAGCATCAGGTTTTGCAGACTTCCACATCATTATCCTCCCTACCATTTGCTCTCAAGGGAATGCGAGAAGGGGCAGCACTGCAGAGAACAGGAAAAAGAGGGGTTGACTTCTTGTGCCCATGCACACCCTTCCCTGTGCCAGTCCTTCCTCCCACAGCTCTAACACCCCTCAGGAGAAAACGCCAGAAAGAAGAATCAAAGTGTGGGGGTTTTGTTTGTTTTAAAATCACAGAGTGCTGCAGTGCCATTCTCTGTCTGAAATGGAGACGGTGCTATTAAGCAGACTTTCTATATGCCGTACAAGGCATAAGTGATCATTACAAAGACACTTTTTCCTTGACAAGTCGAAGAATATCCTAAGCAGAAGCCAGGTCAATGATTATAAGCATATGGTGGGTAGGGAGCTGGCGAGGCTGGATTTCCATGTTTTATTGAGAAAATGACCACGCAGATTGGGTGTGGACCATAGGTTTGTAACTCCTTGAGATGACTTCTGCAATCACTTCCAGCCAAGGATACAGGATGTCACCTGCAGGTGCTGCCAGACAGGCAGTGAAGCACTGTCCATCCCAAAGGAGGCTGTGAGCTCACTCATGGTGTGCTACTGTGTTTGAAGCGGTAGACTCTAAAGAAATCTAAGCTTGGTTTTTTGTTTTTTTTTTTTTTGTCCTATAAACTTTAATAGTTGCTTTCCTCTTGAAAGAAACCTATATTAAATTTTAAAACATCACTAGAGGGTGATGTTTTTGATTAAATAAAATGATGATTATTATTATTAATAATTATGATTAAATAAATAGGCTTCCAATCAAACTGTATGAGCAATGAGATTTTGGAGAAAATTGTTTCATTACAAACCTCTCTGGGATGAGAGGGGTTAAAACATCTGTGCAGCCTCCTGACTGCTTTCTTCCTTATTCCACAAAGGGAATGTCCCTCTTTAACTGTATCCTGGAGAACACCAGCTCAGAGGCCCACAGAGCGCACCCAGAAGCTTCCCTGCAGCAGGTCATGAATTGTGCCAGGTCTCAGCAAGTAGGAGGGACAACTAACTCATGGCAGAGAACGCTGCCATTAATATAAAGTCCATCAAATATCAGTGGCTAACTTTAGCTTAAAGCCATACTGGACAAACTGATGATCAAGTCTTTGGAGAAAGCTCTGGGAGAGCTGCGGTGCCGTGCCTGCAGCGCTGTGTGCATCCCAGGGAGCACAGCTCACATAAGAGCTCTGCACTATGCCGAAGCAGGAGCCTGCAGCCCTGCTGCTCCAGCTGAGTGAGCTCACAGCCTGATGAGATGCGAGGTGAAGAGTGGCCCTCGCTTTCCAAATCCGCAGGTAATGCTGGCACATCACAGCAACACTTCAGGTTACACAGAACACATCAGCCGAGGGTCCTATTAGGAAAAGGAATGCTAAGGGATGTTCTGAAGGTAGAAGACAGGAAAAACATGAGAAAAACAGACATTTGTGTCCTAACAGCTCTGGGTAGGGCTTGTAGGCAAAAGCTGCGAGCATCTCTAGAATGGGCAGCAAGAGATGCAATAACATATTGCTCCAGATTGTAAAGATCTTTCTAAGACTCCGATTGTAAGCACCCACCAGCCCTTGGCAGGCACTATTAATATAACAGCTAGCTGCAGGTTTTTGTTTTGTTTTGTTTTGTTTTAAATGGAACTTCATATCTACTCCAGTGGAAACAGCCTCCAAAGAAAATTGTTCCATTTAACTACTGTGTTTTGGATGGTTTTGTTTTGTTTTAGAGAATTTCAAACTGGCATTTTGAGTAACGTTTATAGTTTTCCTTTATTTTCCATTATTTCATGCTAAAACTACATTCTACTGCTCACCCCACTGCCTTAAAAAAAAGTCACCAAATTGCTGCTCAGCATCTCCCCCACCAGTGTGTTCTACTTTTTTCCCAGTGCCACATGCTTTTCACCCCAGAGAACACTGCAGTTTCTGTTGGTGAGTCTAAAAATACGAGGCAGCGACAAAAGGGCTGTTTTGCCCACCACGATGTCCTGACATGTAGGCAGTGAGAGCACTTTACAGATCTCCTAGAAGAACACGTAGACGCAAAAGCACTGTGATTCTGCCACCATTCTGAAAAAGCTCACTGTGCAAACGTGTCTCGAGAAAAACACTCTCAAAACTCCGTACTGCAGAAACCCCAAGTATTTCATTCCTGACCCACTCCAAAGCCGGGCGGATCCCCTACTCCAGGCATACCTATCCCATGAGGTCTCCCATCTCCCCCGTCCCTCCAGCAGCCGGGCCGGCGGCAGTTCCCCCACAGCACTCATCCAGCCCGGCACCTCCTCGTCCGGCTCTGAACTCCCCCGCCACTCGAGGGACACCGCCCCTGAAACGCAGCCACGTCTGAGGAAGGGCTTGGAGATCTCCCGACACACGGGCAGCATTACGAGGAGATCTGCCCCTGAAACGCGGCCACGTCTGCGCGGGAGCCAGAACGAGACCCCTGCTCCGCGCGGAGCGGCCGCCCCAGGAGAGCCGGCAGGGGACACCGCGAGGACCGTGGCGGCGAGGGCAGCGCTGCGGTACTTGCCTGGCTCCGCGCAGAGCCCGCGGCGCAGCTCGGAGCGCTGCGGTCCAGTCATACCCGCGGCCGGGGCTCGGCGCCCCGCATGGTGCACGGCGGCGGCGAGCGGACGCGGAGCACCGGGGCCGCGCGGCGCTGCGAACGGGGCAGCTCCGCCCGGTACGGGCTCCGCTGGGCATTGGCGGGGCGGGCCGGGAGGGAGACGGGGAGGGGAGAGGAGGGGCCAGGCGGCGGCACCCCCCAACCCGGCGTGGGACGGCTGCTGCGCTCCGGTCTCGTCCGATGGGGGGGAACGCGGGCAGAACAAACGCCCGGCGGGATGCAAAACTGGAAGGAATGCCCGATCTCCTCCTACTCATCCTTCCCGGGTGTGGGCGCCCAGGGGAACAGCCCGGTCTGTACTGGAGTAATATCAGCCCCACCCGGCAGTATCTGCCGGCGCTTCCAGCCCGGCGCCCTCCCGGGAAACTCCGTGTAGTAGAGCGAGGTGGAAACATACGGGGGAAGGGGAGGGTTGGAGGAGGGGCACGCTTCAGGTTCATCATCCTGGTTAGCGTGAACCCACCCCTCTTCATGCTCACGTGAGCTTCCTCTTTCTGTGCCCAAAGCATTGCCGAAAATAATAATAATTTAAAAAACAAACAAAGAAACAACAACACCAAAAAAAAAAAAAAAAAAAAAAAAAGTGTTGGGGAAGACAGGCATGATCTGCTTTCAGAAATACACGTTTCTGTACAGGGTTTAAGCACAAATCACTGCAGGCTGGAAAACTACAAAGTGAAGTTAACTTGATATAGAAGGGGACCCAACAGATTGCCTCACTACCAATAGTGGTGCAGAACCTCACTTTCAACAACAGGCATTGCTCAAGAGTGGAGTCAGGGACTAAATATGGAGAAGGAGCTACCCAAAAAAAAAAAATCGCTCTGACAGACAGTTTTTGTGGGCGAACTGAGCAGATGAGCCAAGAACTGATGGGTCCACAGACAGCTCCATTCTTGTTCTACAAAGCAGCTTACCTTGGAAGTCAGGGCACCTGAGCTCTGAGGCGTGAAAATAACTTCGCGAAGTATCACCACTTTGTTCCTTCACTCCCACCTCCAGCTCTCGTAGCCCAGCTGACAGAAATGGCCTTGCCCACCTGATTTTCCATCTCCTACTGTCAATCAGCTTCTTGCTTTGTTCATGTCTGTGTGTATCATTCCTTATATCTGTTCCCACAGGTGGAGAGTTGCTATCTCATTATAAGACATGCTTGCTTACCTTCCTTGCTATATTTGCTTGACCTCTCCCTTGATCTTTCTTCAAGGAAATTGGCTAATGACAATTATGCTAATAGATTTTATTACTATAATGTTTGTTGGTATTGCCACAATGTATCAGGCTGTCATTTTTTGAAAGAGACCGTTAAGCAAAGACTTCAGTCTCACTGACAGTTAAGTAAAGCCTAAGTAGGCACTAATTAAGTTGCTTTCCCAAGATTTTTAAATATTCTGCCACGGGAATGTTTTGCAGTTGTGAACAGAGAGGGAAGGTATGTAAATGCCCGCAGAGGGAAGCCCAGACTCCTTCCCATCCTCCATTACTGGTGCTGCTTCAAGTGGGATCTGCCTGGGTGGCTGCCTCACAGGCTGGGGCTATTTATCGTCGAGAAGACATGAGAAGCGATGGGGGACAAATTTCTGCTCCCCACATCCTTTTTTTTTCTTCTTTTTTAAATAGGAAGTTCTGTTTAAAATGCTTTCTAATTTGCACTGCAGGAAAATTATGTCTCTGTGGGGAAGTCTATTTGTGTAGAGAAAGAAGCCTCAAGAGACTATTCCAAGGTAAACACATACCGAGGGTGGATGCTTTCATAGTTCTGCTGCTTTGGGAAATATCCGTGCTATAAACCCTCTTTGAAGATGTGCTGAAAGGAACACATTGCAGGAGGAATACGTACTCCATGCTAAGGGTTTTCTCTTTTCCACATTAAAGTTTCGACTGCTCACAGAAGCACGGGAGGCGTTAAATCAACTGAACTGTTAAAGAAGTGCACAACATCTCAGTCACACAAACTGTCCTGGAAAATGGAGTGATTTTTTTAAAAGGTAAAAACAAATATGAGGAATGCTCTATTTGCCATTTGGCACACAGTGATCAGACTTTATGTTTTCACAACGCGTATAAGCTCAGTCTCTAAGCAGCCCATACGAAAATTATTCAGCATAAAACACTTTTTGGGAAAAAAAGAAGTAAAGCAATGCAGCCTTCATATGCTCATGGAGTATTACAGAAAATAAAACAACAACAACAACAACAACAAAAAAAAAAAAAAAAAAAAAAAAAAAAAACAGAAAAAAAATCCAAAAATACAAAACCAACCAAACATGTAATCCCTCTCCATCAGATTGCAGATTGCGTGCTTATGGGAAATACTTTTGGAGGCAACTCCTGTATCCGGAAGGTACAAATGGGCCAGGCAAATTTAACGTTGCAGATAACACTAGTGCTTATTAGTGCCTTTCATTCATTTTTTTTTTTTCCTATGTCTGATTAGGTGGATCCACAGTCCTGTTACAGTTCTGCCCATTATCTTCTTATAACTAAAACATCACATTTCTTTAGGATTTATTTCTAAAGTCCTAGTATCGTTTTAAGTAGAAAAGGTTTCCCTTGCAGTTGGAAGTTCCCATGATTTCTGAGTTGAATAACACTCTTCATGTTAAATAAAAATTCTCGAGAGCTCCTAAGCTCACTACACTCACCATGGTAGCTTAATGGAGTTCAGCTGAGCTTTTTCACTCCCAGCGCATAAGCACAGTTTCAGGATATATGTATCTTACAGGTCAGCAATGTGTGAAAGAGAACATTTACCCAAAGTTTTCAAGCAAACAGAGAGGATCTTCTTCCCTCCCCTTTGCCTCCTGCCAAAAGCCATCCTTGAATGATCATTTTCTGAGGAGCAGTTAATCTTCCAAAGAACGGGCTCAGAAACAGCCTACTGATCTCCCCAGCTGGTTTGCTTTATGGTATCCCAGCAGCTACATATAGGATCAGATATGGAGAAAGAAAATGTCATGCCAGGATACAAATGCTAGCTCTCTCTGAGGAGCAGTTAGTGATATGGAATTTGGGAAGGTCATCTCTGCTTGATTTGTCTTCACTGGTGACTTTGTTGCTCCACTTCATCATATGCCTGCCTTTCTGAATCACTCTGCAATGTTTTCCTTCTTTTCTTTTTGAAACATGAATACACATCAAGCATTTTTTAAAGATACAACTGCTCCAAGGCAGCCAAATTGGCTACAAGCCTGGGTATTATAGGAAGGAATTCAGGTCTGGAAATCTGACAGCATTGATGTTCTTTAGGTCCCTGGTGTCTTTCAAAGGGTTGTTCAATGTCAGTGCTCTGCTGAAACAGCCTTTTCCAGCAGGGAAGTCCATCTGCAAAAATATCAAAACCAACTTGTTCCAACTGTAGCTTTTAGTAAGCTGTTATTCAGCAATCCCTCGCCTCTGCAAACCCCCCTCCCACCCCCCCCCCCC
>NW_024962303.1:1445674-1683996 GCF_019238085.1 Lagopus leucura | reverse complement strand
AAAAAAAAAGACAAAACAAACAAATAAACAAAAAAACAAACAAACAAAAAAAAAAAAACAGGAAAAAAACACAACCAATCAACAACAAGGAAATGAAAAAAGCCCCACAAAAAAACAACAAAAAGCATCACTATACCATATAGCATCTCCTATTCTTTTTCAAAAGCACATTCAAGATACATTGCTGGAAGCCATTATCCCAAATCACTGTGTTTTAGAAGAATGCGAGAGGATTATCACATGGGAAACATCTCAGACTGAACCAATTCTATACTTCTCTCCCCCTCTACATCAGAAAATAAAGGACTAGCCAAGGGATTCCAATTCAATACAGTAGTTCCCTTTGCTAATTAAGGAGTTGTTTGAAAACAAAATGTAGCCCAATCCTCATCCTTTTTTCAGGTAGGGAGGGGCCTGGAATACCATGCTTTGTTGGATGCAACTGAAAATTTCTCCCTACTGACATTAGATCCCCTGGCCCTACTGTGTGAAGTGATCAGGTTGCTGTATGACACGAACACCTCCAGCAGAGGCAGGCCAGCACTGACAAAATTACATTTCTCACCTGATACAAACATTGGAAAAAAAAATCTTTTGTGTTGTTTTTTGACCAGTGCAGAGAAGTCTTTTAAAATAGTTTGTCAATACATGTGATCAATAAATAAACTGCTTTGTACTTGCAGAACTACTACTTGGTTCATGATTGCATTTGCCGTGGTGCTAGCATTGCTGCCTATATTTGTAATGAGCTGATATTCAGCAGCCCTGATTTCACGTTTACAGAACAAATGCAGGGATCAGGTAAGAAACTTCTTCCCGTCCAGAACTGCACTGTCTGTGAGATGAAACGGAGGGAAGCTCTTCTTTCCCTCAAAGCATTAAGTCATGGGCTGCAAATGGGAACACAAAATTGTGTTAGCATGAAGGCCAGCCCATCACATCCTTCCTATACAATATCATTTAACATGGCTACTCAGGCTGGATCTTGTTCTCAAGTCAAAGGTTGAGTTGGCCCCTCATATAGAAGGAATGCATCCTATACGCACTGTGTACTTCTCACCCTGATTTACACTGTGTTTCCTTCAGCAGGGCTTGCTGGTATCCCATTTGCCCAGTTGCTTTTTCTGCTGTAGTTTCAGTTGTAGCTGAAAATACCAAAGGATGTCTGTGCAATGATGGACTGCTACAGCCTACTGCTCCTGGAACCCCTGCAGGCCTGTAGACCCTGAGGCCACACTGCTCTGCTACCTCCTTGCTCCCTATGTGGAGCCAGGAGCACGATGATGCCTGTGCTCGCTGCCTTCGTGCTCCCGAGGGAGGCAGTGATACACGGGTTTGTCTCCGCCTCAGCACACCTTTATCCCTGAGCAGGAGTGTCCCACAGGGAGCATAGTGCTGGTGTCAGTGGTGGCTGTGATGTGTCTCCTCCACGCCCTTCGGGGGACACACAGCAGGTAGACATTCTCCAGCCCCGGTTACTGGCTGCAGTGCCCTAAGCCCTATCTGTGTGCATTTCAGTTGCAATGAAGCCATCTGCAATTTTATACTATAATCCAAACATACCATAGACCTGTTCCTTCATCAAATGGACATAAAGGTTCCTACCCATGCCCTTATCAGTTCACAGTGTGTGTCTTAGTGATTGGCCATTTATGGGAAAATATGTGCTTTTGAGAGTATGAGCTTTTGCTGTGGTAGCACTCTGTCCACGCAGAAAGGGCTGTCCCTCTTGCCAACTTCCAGCCTTGGCCCTGCAAACGTGATTTAGCTTTTGGAAAGGAAGAGGCGACCAGCTCATCCTGTGAGTTTTTGGAGAGGAATGCATAGCAGCTTGTGAAAATGATTTGCTGTGTGTTGAACAGAAAGAATGTCAGGCAGGAGCAGCTCTGAGGACTCCCCATGGGATCAACCTGTTCCTTCTTTGCAGTCATTGCTGCAATTTTGAGCAACCGCCATAAAATATTAATGACTATGGGGAAAACACTGTTCAAGAAAAAAAAAAACAAAAAACAACTCCCCAGAAACCAACCTTGAATTACCACTCTTTTCCTTCTACTCTTTGCCACCTTCTAGGATGAGATCCTTCTGAGGTTCTGATTGACTTCCTTCCTTTCTGTTAAGTCAGAGGGATGATAACTGAGGTGAGTAGCTGAGAAAGGGATTGGGGAAAATATGTGCCTACAGGGGATATCTCAGCATTGCTTTAAGCCTTCACATTTAGTGTGACTTCTTTTGATTCACAAACCTGGATTATTCGGTATGCTGGGATTAGTAAGTGACAAAATCCATAATTCTGTTGCAATTCATTAATATTCCTGCCACATGCCTTAGTGAATGCCACAGGGCCTGAGCTGATATTCTGTAAGCTCTTCAGAGGCAGATTCAATTCTAGGCAACAGAAAATGGATTTGGTGTACCTTTGGGAATTAAACTGGAGTTAAACCTGTACAAATCCAGGATAAGACTGTTCAGCTGCATACTGTGTGATAAATAGCAATAACAGTCTGACTGTGACAGCAGAACATCTTCTATGAGGAGCGTATGTGAGTTAGTGTGAGACACACGATGTGTGTTTGCGACTCTGCAGCATTTTGAATGGGTGTGTTTACAGATGGTTTTGGCCCCCTTAAAATATCTTTGGCACGAGGAGGTCCTGTGAATGTGAACCAAGCCAAGCACACCTCTGAAGTCATTCTTGCCATGAGATCACCAGCTGGCCATAATGTTCAGGATCTTTGAAGACTCCCCTTGTGTTTTTTTAACATTTTTCCTCCCATTAAGTCTGATCCAGAGGAATTGGAATCCACCAAGGGAACAAATAGAAACCCTCTACAAATCAGAGACACCAGTCATAACAGCGAGGCATGGAGATCACACACAGGTCTGGGGCAACTTGTGTGTTGCCCTGGTCTGATTTTTCTGAAGGAAAGTATAGTGTAAATCAGTGTTAATATCAGATTACCATGATCCTCTGGAATTTTGAGTATAGTCTTCCACTAGGGCACTATTCGAATATTTTGTTTTCTGCAGATTATTTATCAGCAATCTTGACTTTGTTCGGCTTGTTTTTTTGTTTTTTTGTTTTTGTTTTGT
The DNA here is from genome assembly GCF_019238085.1 of Lagopus leucura. Lineage (NCBI taxonomy): Eukaryota > Metazoa > Chordata > Aves > Galliformes > Phasianidae > Lagopus > Lagopus leucura. The sequence continues at coordinate 1,680,903 of NW_024962303.1, read as the reverse complement.
TTTGTTTTGTTTTGTTTTCATCAAAGAAGTTGTTGGTGTTTATCAGTCTACTTGGCACAGGCCAATTGTGGCTCGGAACCCTGGCCTAGAGGTAGGTCCAATCATAAACATCAGATGTTGGCACTGCTGGGTGCTGGGGTCAGCTGCGTCTCGGTCCAAGTCAAGTATGAAGCCAGTCTCCAATACAATCCATTTTCTTCAACATCAGATGAAGCAGAGCCTTGAAATGCAAAGTGCCAAATAGTAGAACTGATATATGTGAAGAACCTGGTAAGAAGAACATGGTTCAAAAAAGATTGAATCACAAATTATCAGAAGCCTTTCTGGAGGGGCTTTTCCCTAATGATCCTGAAACTTACAGTGATTCAAAAGTCTCCCTGTTCTCCCAAAGGAGTCTTGAGAAGATAAAGTGTTTATGTGTTTGTGGGGATAAACAAATCTTGCTGAACTTTGGCACCTGCAGCCCATAACAAAATCAGAGGAGGATTTTGGATAACAGTGAGTGTTAAGATGGTGTAGTCCATGCAATTGCAAAAGGCTGTCAGAGCATCTGGAATGGAATGTCCCACTTGGCTGCACCGTGCAGGCACTGTGTCCATCTCTGTGCCACACACAGACGTTGTGCTTCTCATCTCTTCTCTGGGAGCTTCTCACACGCACTCTCTGCTCCAAGTTCCTTTCATGCAGACTCTTTCACAGCCATATACAGCCTCTTTTGTCTTGTTCCCACTCTCTGGCCACCATCCACCCACCCACTCTCTCCAATACTTCCTTCGCCTCTGGTTTTCATGCAGACGCCTCCCCTCTGTACCCTGTCTCACACAACAACCCGTTTTCCCCAACGCACAGACACCCTCCCTTCTCCTGAGCATATGCAGAGCAGAGGCATTTCCTTTTATTGTGTGAACAGCCTCTGCAACCACACCCATCTCCCGTTTGTTCATTGCAGTAACACATTTGGAGTGGAAGTGGCCCTGCTGAGAGCTGCCACACAGTCAGTGCAGGAGAGCCAACTCCTCATCCACACTGCCGCTATTCATAGACCACTGCTTCCTGCCCAGAGGAAGAAGCACGCTCAGGCTCAGGAGGTGTGATGAGATGTGCCATGGTGCTCTAGGTCTGTGAAAGCATCTCTTTTCTTTACCAGGACAAATCTGGCAGCTTCAGCAATGACTTCTCCAGCACTTTTTCCTGTGACATCTACCTTGCCTGCAAAAAATGCATAGAGGGGAACTGAAAAACATGGGAGTGCCTCTGTGAGGGATAAAGTTCTTGATTTCCATGTAAAGAGCTGGAGAGGTCCAGTGGTGGAGAAACAATCTGAGGCTAGCAGCTCATGTTATATGGATCAATACCTGTTTACATTACACAGTTCAAAGAAACTGTGAAAACACAGGCAAAGGGCATGAAGACAGCCACCTCCCCCCCCCCCCCCCCCCAAGATCAGTGTCTTGATGCTTTATCCTCATCCAGGGCCATACTCATTCAAGCTTGCTATAGAAATACCAGAGAAATGCGTCAGAGAAAAGCTGCAGAAACTGAAAGACTCACAAGCTTCTTTCCCTCATTTGACTTAGTACACTTTGCAAGGCATTTACTGCCAGATGAGATAAATAAAGGTGCAGACCTTCATCCTCTTTCATTCCTTCATCTTCCCCTCATTGTTTACAGACCTTCCTGAATTTGGGGACAGTAGCAGCAGAAGCAAAAGGCATGGAGTGAAACCAGCCTGAGTTTCTGACATACTGCAGCTGCCTGAGAGTGATGAGGACAACAGACATATGGCAAACTTAATTGCTGCCTGCAGTTGGTTTTAGATGGAAACTCTGCATCCATATCACTTCCAGAACATTAATATCTCTTTGAGCTGCCTGCAGCCAATATGGAAAGAGGCTGGTGGTGCTGGGGGGAAGGACAAGCAGGAGGTTGTTAGCTTTGAGAGATGCCTGATGCTATTCTCTGGAGGTGCCTGACAAGCCCAGTCCAGTTAGGCCTGCTGATTATTTTACCAGGCAGTCATTGCTAGGACTTGGCTGTTTAATTGGGAGCTTAATTACTTTTGGGTTACATGTTAAAAAAAAACAGAAAGCAAACATGTTAGCAGTAATTTTTCCCACACAGAGAGATGAGAGGATAACATTTGTCCAGCCAAATATGGTGAATCTGATGAAAATTTGTTGAAAAATTTCAAGTATTCAGATGTAAATGTAAAGCCCTGCCTGGCCCTGGGTTCAGCTTCAGTCCTCAAAAGCTGAGTCTCAAGGCTCTGTTCCTAGCAATATCCCCTACGTGATCCTACCTGTATGGCTGCACTTGTATCTTCAGACACCTGAGCAGAAGTCAGTTGCAAAGAAGAGTAGATTAGTTTCCATATCTGCAGCTTTTTATAGGAGAGACTATCCTGCTTCACTTGTCATCACAGTGTGGTCATACCTCCCAGATTTTTTTTCCTGGCAGTCAGCTCTTCTGCACCTTGGGACCCCCATAAAATTATGGATCTGTCCAATCTGGGAAGTCTTAAACACATTGGTGGCCCTTTAGAGCTGCTGTCTGGGAAGCAAAGGCCATGCATGGAGCAGCAAAGGTGCTCATGAAGCAGAAGAAAGCCAGTGCTGCTCTTCTGACGCATCGTCTCCATATCAGAAGTGTGTAGAAGTAACTTAAGAAATTATGTTGTCTTATTTTGTTTCCTGAACATCAATTGCCTCTTTACAAAAACTGAAATGCTTTATAGAAATGCATGTTTTTTGACACAAAGGTGTTCTCAGGCCTAGCAAGAAACACTTCAAGTGGGAATAGCAATGAAGTCCAACTTGGTAAAGAAAAAGATAGTTTGTATATTTATTGGTAAAATGAACACAGACATTAAAAAAAAAAAAAAGTGCAATTACATACTAGAAAAATAATTCAAAGTGATTGATAGAGTTGGGAAGGTAGAAGAAAAACTTGCCAAAGAACACAGAGAAAACAATGATTTTGTGCCTTCTCTGAAGAGCCACAGTTGCATCTAGATGGGATGTGTGACCATGAACAGTGCTAATCTGGATCCAGGGAACATTTTTGGCCAGAGATCCCAAGTCTGTAGCTGCTCTATGGCTCAGGAGTTGGTATGAACTGAGGGAAAATTTCACTTCCAAATTTCAAGGTTTAATGTCAGGCACTCCTAGACTTTTAGAATTAAAATCCTAGATCCTAGAACTAAAAAGTGGAAGAAATATCTCCATATCTATACATAGGGCTAATCTGTCAATGGATTTGATTAATGAGGAATATGGAAATATGGGTCAGAGTCATTCCTATAGAATGGTTCAGTGCATGGTCAGTAAAATATGCAACAAATCCATTCACTAGCTGGGAAAAGCTGCTCCAGTCTGGTTTGGAAAAATAATCATGGCTGCGAATAAACATTTCCTCCTCTTGACTGATAGAGTCAGGTTTCCCTGAGATGAGTGCGAATCCTACAAATTCTGTAGGATATCAGGGGGCTGCAGAAAGTGCATGAATGTGAGAGGTGTGTGGAGACGGGCAGTGGCTGTTTCTGTTGTGGTTTTTTTTAGCTCAGAACTGGGCTGAGTTTCCTGCCCCCCCCTGTTCTAAGCAGTCAGAAATTTATTTCCAAATTTTGTCACTGATTCCACTCGGAAACTTGCTGGCACGGTGGTTCACAAACAGCCAATTCACAATCGTGCAGCAGTGTCTCCCAGTAGAGGTAAGTGATGTCTGAGATAAAAATCACACCTTAGATCTCTTAACCCTGTGAATTCAGCAATTCAGCCACCTCGCGTTCTGGAGGGCTAGTGAGCTGGGAGGCTTAAAATGATGTTTTGTATGTCTGATATGTGACAATATTCTAGTGGAAAATAGCACTACTGGTGTCAAAAGCATGAGTACAGCAAGCCAGAATGAAGTCAATCATCTGAGTGATGTATGCGGCACAGCCCTTCAGTTCATCCAGGTCACAAAATGCCTTTGCAAATCCTAGGGCAGTAATGTCAGTAGCCTGGGCAACAGCTTCCTGGTGTAGACCTTGACTCCACAGCCCATGCCTTGAATTCCCCCCAGCCCAGGGCAGATCTTCCTCTCGGAGTTGAGCTGGGCATGCAGTCCCTGCACACTCAGCAGATCTGTTTCCTCAGCTCACCACAACTCACAGGTGGACAAGGGAGGTCCTGAACAGTTTTTTTCACACCTGCTGGAGGAATTACTGAATCAGCACTCCAAAGACTGGCTGGGATCAAACTGGGAGGCCTGAGTTCTCCTGTAATGTGCATTTTTTGGGCAGTTTAAATCTTCATATAAATTAGCATTTCTAAGAATTTCTAAATATATATGTCATTTTTTGAGATCACAAGGAAATAACATGAAAAAGGGATCAGAAATACTTAAAGGCAAAGAGGGAAAATACCTTGATCCTGTGCCAGCTTAATATGACTGATGGATTCTCCTAGCATGGCATTCCAGGACCCGCTTTGATACAGGAGTGGTGGTGACAGATTCTTGCAGGAACAAAACCAAAGCAGTTGGTTATCAAAACACTGCTTGCCATCAGTCACAGGCACCATGCCTAGCACCTAGGCCACAAACACCACTTTCCACCAGGCAGTGGGAGGCAAGAGCTGCTCTCATTCAGCGGGCAGTTGAGGCCCAGAGCTCCTGCAGGTACAGGAGTTGTGAGGTGGCCGGGCAGCACTCTGGCCCAGTGGCTCTCCTTGGGAGCAGGCACACAGGCTGCACACTCCCCAGAACACAAGCAGCTGTCACTAACCCAGGAGTCCTGTGCTGCCTGAAAGAGATTATTGAACGTCTGGCTGGAGGAGTGAGGAGAACACATGAAAGTGTGGACAGCAAAGACAAGCTTTAAGCTTTCCAACCTTTAAAGGTTACCTTTAGGTTTTAGGCTTTAAAGGTTTACTTTAAAGGGTGAAAACGTAAGGGAAGTTGTCAGAAGACAATTTGTTTTGGCAAAGAGAGGGGAAAAAAGCCCTGAGACATGGCTAGGAGCCAGAAAAATTCTGCCAGCTCCAACCAGGACCAGGCTGTGGGTGAGGAACAGAGAAGCATTGGCGTGCATGTCCTCATCCCAGCAGCCTGGCTGTGGGGCAGGAAAGCTGCACGTGGTGCTGCTGGGGCACAGCAGGAGGAGTGCAGCACACCAGTGGTGCCTGTGGAGGCACTGGCTCATATCCTTCCATTGGATGGCGTAGGGAATTCCTTCCTCTTGCTTCACGATGTGCGTGTGGTGGGGGATGAGGGAAAAAAGACACCATTCAGCTAAATCACTTTGTTGGGGTTAATGCTTATCTTCCTGGCTTTTACTGCTCAGCTGTACAAAGAAGCACTCTGAGGGATGGGTGAGGGAAAATGACATTCCTCCATGTGGGAAAGCATACAGACCTCTTTGATGGAAGTTCTTACTAAGTCCTCATTCACAGTTTTTTAGTCCCTCCCTCCAACTCCTGCATCTGGCTCAGAATTTTCACATTCTGGAGAGGCCTGAAAAGGCACCAGTGCCATACAGAAGGCTTCTCTCAGAGGCTTCCTAGTCTCGGTGAGCAATGGTTGCCACATGGAGGAGATGGTCAAGATTTCCATCTACACTGGAAGTGGAAGGTTCATCTGTCCCAACTCCTTAATCAGTAAAAAGGAATTATAGTGTTCAAAATTCGTTCCATGCCAACACTCATTCCAGCTTCTGGCAAGAATTCCATCTCTGTTGACTGACAGATCTGTCTTTAGCTGATTTTATTGTGGTGGGGTAATGAGAGGATAATAGGAAATAGGATATATTTTAATTTAGAGGAGATAAAAATTCTGCTCTCATGTTAGAAGCTGGAGAACACATCTCCCATCGTGTAGTTCTTGTTTTTTGGGTTCAACATATGAACACTGTTACTCACAATTATTGCAAATAATTACTTAGTGACACTGGAATTCCTTGGCACGGTATCACATCCATTTTAACGCTCCTTCCCTGCTCTGCACTGAACTGGTTATACTGAGGAGGCCACTCAGGTGTGAGCTGTTTTCCATTGTCAGAATGTTTTGCCTGCTGTCTTCAGCAACTGACTGCTGTTTTGAGGAAATGGACTGTATGCAGGAGAATTAGTCACCATGCTTTCAATTGGTTGGAGGAATTCTATAAAGCTATCTAATTGCTAGAGCACTACTGGTGATTGTATTAGCCAAGGCATGATCAAAGCATTTCCCTCAACTCATCTTGCCCTGCAAAGCTGCTTGTTGGTGTGCTAAAAATCCTTTATGGGAAAACAGTAGATGTTTAGAAACAATCCTGTTCTCCTCCCAACAACCTGCTGATCTGCCTGTGACCTCACTTGCTCTCTGAAAGAGCACAGGAGAGCTCCCAAAATGTAATGCTCCCTCTAACACCATTGTCTTGCACACTTCCGAAGGTGGAGTTGCTTGAGAGCTGTCCAGGAAGCCAAAAATCTCCGGAAGATTTCTGCAAAGACTTCTGCTCAACTTTCTTGACCACATATAAGAGATTGGCAGCATCATTTTATGAATAATGAGAATCACTGTACTTTTGAGGAAATTAAAATGCATCCCTGAGCAAGTCTTGGCACATCATGAGGAAGAGAATATGCTTACCAGTCGGGTCAGAGCCTGAGAGCTGATGAACAACATAACCAAGTTCGTGAAAAATGCCCATGCGTGACTCCTTTCCTCATCATATCACCATCTGCATTGAATGCAGCTCTTCTGCTCTCCAGATTCCCAGGAATTATATGGGACCGATGAAATGTTGTTGGAGGACTGGAAAAAATAAACTGACAGGTAGCTCATGCACACATGATCTCATTTTCCCTTGTGGAGCTGTATCTTCCTTTATTAGTCGTGAAGGACTGCAGCTATTCATGAAAAGGCTTGCGAATAAGCCAGAACCTGAAAATTACAAAGGGCTAAGGCATTCCGTGAAAATCAAAGTCTCATCACAGGCAATTAAAGCAGGCTTTACTGAAAGAGGATGATGATTAGAGTGGTGTACTCCCTGAGCAAATCAGGGTTGATGAGATGCTTCAACAATTTGCATAAAAACCCGAGAGAAGATGGAATGGAGCTCTGTGGCCATTGCAGAACAATTAAAACCCTTTGGAATTATTTGTGATGTGTCTTCCCTTCATGCTAGGCATGTGCATGTGTGCCAACACAAGCATTTACCTTCTCTAAGGCCACTCTATTCGATCCTGAAAAACACAGCAGGCTGCACTAATATTTTTTACCTTTTGTCTCGGTGTTTTAAGAAGTTGTAATTGGTTTGTACAGTAAACTGCAGCATCTTCTAAGAATATACTCCAATGATTTATCTAGGATAGGGTTGAAGGGCCCCAGAGATAGACTTAAAATCACTTAGAGCCGTAAGAAATGCACAGGTAAAATAAAATGATTTTGCTATTTACCTTGGGAGCTTATATCTCACTGACTCACTGACAGTTTAGTGATCAGCTCAGTGTCCCCTTTGCACATCTTTCACAGTCCTCCCAGCTGAAGACTTCCAAGATACTGATTATGCTGTCTTGAATCACGCAAATGAAGGACTGCATCGGAGTTGAAGCTGCAGTCAAAAGTCTTCTAGAGAAAGTAAAATTTTACTTGAAATGCTTATGTCAGCAAAGAATTGCAGGGGGCTGTGCTTTCCAAACCAACACACCACCTTTGTTTCTTAGCTTCTTTACAAACACAGTTTAAGGATTTGTTCCACATCCCCCACAAGCATCTCTCTTGGTCACAGCAGAGCAGTGCAGCCGCTCTCCTCCAGGAGCTTTGCTTAGAGGCAAGAAGAAGAGAGGCAATGGAGAACAGATGGCAGAGAAAGCAACAGGATGGGTGCGAATATCCACTGCTGCCAAAGAACTGCCAGGGCTTCAGGTGGTTTTGTGAGGGATTGTTTGAAAGTGGTTTCAAAAGTTGAAATGTAGTGACATTTGTACTCCTTTCTCATGGACTCATAGAAGGGGAAAAAGTAAGATGAGATCTGATCTTCTCCAAGAATTAAGAAATCAAAGGTCCCCCTGAGCTTTATCCAATGTTTTACTGATATCTTTCTCTACCACATCCCTCATCAGAAATGCTGTTCTCAAGGCCTTGACTACAAACTTCGCAGGCAGATGTGTACCTACTCAGTGCAGGACACAACTTTGGCAGCTTTGTAGGATGATATTTCTGCAAACTGTTTGACTGCTGACTCCCTATTCTGTGAAATGGTAGTTCAGGGGCATTGTGTAGCATCTGCTCTCTGAATGCAGTGCTCATGGCAGGCAAATTCCCACCCAGACCCAGACGCATCCCTCCAGTCATGACTGGACCTACAATGTTTGATCAAGAATTCATGTCCCAAGTCCTTTAAAATGTTTATTTTTTTGTGTGTGTTCTTTTTCCTTCTCTCCAGTAGTGCCATGCACTTCCTAGGGTAGAAATTAGTAGGAGCAAAAAGAAATTATGATGGAGATGGGCGAGCAGAAACATCTGTCAGCCAAATGGCGTCTTAAGACTGAAGCTCTGATTTTCAGTCTGTGAAAGGCACTTCTTGTCTTCTGCCAGCGGGGGAATCTGGATGGGTGCCCAGGAGTTAAACAAGAGCTGAGCAGAGAAAGCATCAACAGAGCTGTAATACAGGAAAAGGTGGAATTTTTGTGGAATCTTCACTCTTTCCTGCTGGTTTCCTGCTTACTACATATGAATCACAGAGAAAACTTTTGTATTGGAAACTGAAGCAGAGCAGCCATTCTGGGATGGCCAGATTGAGAAAAATAGCCTGTGGATAACCCACTACCACTAACCTGTCTTTAACCCTCTTTGTGGCATACAACTCAGCTAACAGCTGCTCTGATTTCCAGGAGTGTAGTCAAAGTGCTCTCCCTTTTATTTCTCTCATTCTTATAGTGAAAGCCTGTCAGCCATCCAGCATCAGGGAGGAGGGAAGCGCTGTGGGTCAGCACAGTTAGCAGTGGCCCATCTCCCACATACCCGAACAAGCGGCTCCCATTGCATGGTTTTTCACTCTCATAAGATATTATTGATTCGTGTTGATGTATCTGACATATTTACTCCAGAAGGCTTTCCTCTGGAGGCCTTGCAAGACCTTTTTTTTTTGGGTTCAAGGACTAATAAATGCGTTTCATTTGAATCTCTTACTATTAAAGAACATAAAAGTAATACAGACATTCACCAAGATATTTCCTTCATTGTGTTTTGGACCTACTGTGGGAGAGAAGCAGCTTGATTTATGGCAGACATTACTTCCAGCACCAGGCTGGTGTGAGCCATGCATGTGTGTGTTTTTACGAAGAGATTACATTTAATTAAAACGTATAAGCCTGATGGGAGAACTTTCAGGATGCTGACAGTATTTTGCATAGAAAGAAGGACAAAAGCCACTCACAAAAATACATTTTGCAAGGCAGGTTTAGAATGACTTACACTGTAAACCTGTCCCACCTGAAAATAAACCTCAGTTAGATTAAATGAGTTTGCTTTTGCTGTTTGAAAGAAAACAGTCCACATCCCATCTAAAGAAATGGGACTCTAAGCATCAGAGAGATGGGAAACACGAGAGATAATTCACTAACTAACGTTCTGTTATCATTATAGTTCAAATGTGATTAATTCCTCTGGAATTTGTTGTAATAATATTAGTCCTGGTGACCTCATTTGTTGCACATATTGCTGCCACCAGGAACCTGATGTGTTGCCTAAAAGATTCGGAGCCTGCAGCCATCTGCACTGTACCTGCTGTGAGGACATCTGGATCTCCTCGTCTACAACTGCTGCCTGATTCTTCCACCTTGGCAGTGGTTTTGTAGCTGAAGCTGCCAAAGAAAACCACTGGCAGTGATTCAGTGGTTTGGGGCTCAGCAGCAGTTCGGTGTCCCAGCATGCACAGACTCTGCCTAGCTTCCTCTCCACTCATTGAGAGATCCCCACTTTATTTAATTCCTCTTTGTTTAGTTTTGGCATTTGTTTCTGTTGTTGTTGCTCATTTTTTTTTCTTTTGTCATCTTCCATCATCTTGGTCACATCTCTCCTCTTCAGCCATCTGCTTACTTCTCTCTCCTGATGCACTCACACTGGTGCTGCTGACCTGGACTGTTCCTTCCATATGCAGCATGGCTCTCATCTGAACTTGATTATTACAAAGAGCAGGAAAGGCCGAGTTAGTTTCAGACTCTCCTTTTGTTGCCGCACGTATGCAGGGATGATGGCAGTTACTGTTACAATTTTTGGATGCAGATCTTCTACCCAGAATTTGGAATAGCAATCGACTTTTGATGAAGGGACTATCATGTTTCCATGTATAACATTCAAATTTCATAAAGTTAAATAGACCGTTCGACACCTAGAATCAGATTGGTGCACTTTTCTTGAGTTTGAACCCTGCTCCTAAAAGTTTCCTCTTGCTGTACATGGGGAAAGCCAGTAGATCCAGAAGGTTTGTGTGTGGATGACAAGTGCTGGCTGCATAGGGGCAGTACTCTGGGGAAAAAGAAGTGCTTTGTGAGGACCAGGCACAGCCCTGAGCAGCCTTGAGCTGCCTTCATCTCAACCAGCATTACTCACCTTGCAGGACTGCGCTGCAAGTGTGGTTAATGCATACTGACTTCACAGCAGTTCCAAAACCTAGGTGCCTGCATCATAAAATATATTACTAGCGATCAATTTCTGTGTCTTCCCAAGGACTTTTTGTCCTGTTCTCTGTATGTGCTCCGCACACATGACAGTGCATTTCCCTTGGCTTCATTCTTTTTAATTTTATCCTATATCTGAAACCAACAAAGTGAAACTGTGCAAATACTGGAAGTCTTTATTTTTAGATTATTTTTCTTTTAACCTTGCATCCCTGATTTTTTAAGACCTATTTGTCCACAAAGTGTGGACCTCCCTGGGTTCTAGAAATAATCAGCAGTGATTCCTTCCCAGTCTTGATACTTCTCGCAGTGTATTTGTATTCTCTGTTAATAGTGGAAGCAAAGTAGCTTGCTGGGCATTTGAAGAACAGCTAAGGCATCCTGTCAAAACTACTTCATTGTTGCATGCAGCCCTGATCCCAGTTGCTTTAGTATTTGCAATACCTGAGCACAGCACCACCAGTGCTACGTGTGATGCACAAATGTTACTTCCCTCTTTGGAGAAAAGCTTGCTTTTGCTGTACAGGCAGCAATGCTTTGCATGCTGCACAGACACTACGATCCCATCAGGTCCAATTTCTGCCTGAACTCCTCACACAGCATGCATCACTCACACTCTTGCTTTTTGTGTCAATACTACTTCATAACAGAACTGTTTTTGTGATGCTTCAGGCAAGGATTCACAAATTACAGGGCTTGAATTGTTACATAGCAGCTGATGGTCATTGCAAATGAAGAAAAAAAAAAAAAAAAGAAAAAAAAAAGCAGTATAAGAAGTCCCAAGGTTTCCTGATGGTCAGGATTTCCCAGTTGCAAAAGCAGAATACAACGCCCTGATGATGTCACTGCAGCATCAGTTGATGACCAGGCTATGTTTATAATACTAAACAAAACATTGTCAGCTTGAAAGCTTAAGTACAAGACAAGCAATCATCTGCCCCACTTAATTGTTAGCTCACAACTTGGCAATTTCAGCTGTTGCTAATTAATACTCTCTAAAATGATGTCTGAGCATTGTTTGGACAATATCATAAATCAGGAAGCATTGCCAATAGGCAGCATAGGCAGTGCAATTTTGTGCTGTGAAAACACTGTGCTAATGCATTACAGGACAGGCTGTGTGTCCTTTCATGAGCTCTGAACTGGAAAAGAGTTAAGGACTACGACTTAGGACCACAAGGCCTCCATGTGGTCCAGCTGGGAATGAAATACAATGAGAAATCCCATTTGGGAAGCAGTCCCATTGTGCGACTTCAACCTTTATTGGATCCCTTTGGACTTCACTGCTATGTTTAAATCAGACCCGTAACACAATGAAAAATGTTAGGAGTGTTCTCAGTTCTCCCTGATAGAAAGAGCTTCACCTCAGTGGTGCCGTGCAGGCAGAGAGCAGTGCAGCACATCAGGCCCAGGGCAGTGTGGTCCTCCCTATCACAGCAGCATCCACCGCAGATCCTGCATCCCCAGGCTCCCAACTTGCCAGGCATTTAAAATAAAAATGATAGCGGAAGACAAACTTGTTTTCAAATTATGGTCATGACATGTGATAGTGAAAGCATGTGTGTATAAACTGAGAAAATGTTTAAAAGACAAAAAGCAAACAAATTCCAAGAAGGGAAGAAAGATTTTTTTTTCCCTCATGAGAACATGACGCAAAAGGCAAAGAACCAATCATGGGAAGAAAAAAGTTTCTGAAGCACGTATTTATTTTATTTTTACTGATTAAAATAATTTAAAAATGTGGCCCTGAATAAAGAAACAAAATGTTTCAGACTCTGAGAAAATGACTCTGCAGAACATTTTCATAGACAAATTGCATCAGAGACAGCACAACTTAGGAACTGCTCCAGGGGGATGAAGTGTCTCTGGGTAGCTCTGAGCAGGAAAGGTGCAGGAGTCCAGGAACAGGAGCTAAACAGGAGATGAACAGAAGCTGAAGTCCTGCATAGAGCTGCAGCGAAGCCTCAGGGTCTGCTGCAGGAGTGCATTGTGTCACAAGGGCTGAGCTGCTCACAGAGCAGACTGAAACCTCAACTGTACTATCATCTACTCTTCCTCCTCTCACAGCCATGTGAACTTCCACCCCCAGTCTGAATTGCAGATACTTTTGATTATTCAGCTCAGGTGTCCTTGCAGAGTAATGAGGTCTTTCTGCCCTGTGATTTCCAGCTGCCATCACTCTCGGCAACCCAAACAAACCCAACTGATTGCACTTATTTATCGACCTGAATGCTGATGCTGCTCTCCCCTGGGGTTGGCTCTCATCTCTCCGGATGGAGCAGATTTCAGGTCAGCTCATTTCCTAGCCTTCTTTCACTTCCTCTTGGTCCTGGTGCTGCTGCCAGTCCTTTTCCTGCAGGATATTCCACTGGTGAGTACTCACGAGTTGCTGTGGTTGACACTTCATCTGCATTCCAAATGCTGGCTGCATGCTGTGGTCTTTCACTCATCTAACCCTTCTACTCCTTCAGCTTTTCCTGTCTTGGGGCACTAGTAGTATGGAAGTTGTTGCAGTGCTCGTCCTGGCTGGACAGACTTACAGAACTTGTAGGACTGTAACTGCCAGATAAAGAGGTTTATTTCTGCCTACATCAGGCTGTAGGAAACTGGAATAAATCCACGGGGAGAAAATGGTAGCACTCATTTCTGTGTATTGCTGTTCAGAGCTGCTCCATCTCTCAGTGTTGAAGTTTGCTTTGCTGCTGCAGAATGTTTCCTGTGCATGAATCAGTCCCTTGTCTATTTGCTCACGCTTGTTTCTGACCAGTAAATTAAGCTGGGAAGGTTGAACGTGCCTCGCCTTCTCTCGAGATGTGAAAGTCACATGGGAATGCCTGCCCACAATCTCTGTTAGTGCTGCAAAGTTGGCCATTTCTTCGCCACACTAAGTACAGCTCTGAGATATTTTGTATCCCAAGCCTATCAGAGGGCTCCAGAAAGTAGCCCTACAAATGTAACACAGTAGCTTGGACTGCCAAAGAAAGGAATCCAAACAGCAGCAACTATTTGCACTACCTCAGGCAGCGATCTCTGGTGGGGCTGAAGCTGGAAGCTTTGTCCACGTTGATGGTCCATGAGAAGAAGGTGACTTTCCCGAGGCCAGGTCTGGATAGGCAGCAGTTCTGGTGCATCCCCTGGTGCTCCTCTGCATTAATGACATACAAAGTGAGGGTGCTGGGCTCTTAGCTTGGGGAATTGAACTATGTACCTGGCATCCCACTGCAGCAGCAGTGGAAGTAAAAGTTCTTGGCTTGTTAATTAGAAACTGAGCAAATTAAAATTGAGTCCACTTTTCTGCAGGGGTTGAACATGAGCACTGCTGTGATCCTGGGTCTTGTACTGCAGTCGGTCGCTGTCACCTCCTCCGTTTTTTTGTCAGTGCTTCATAGTTTGCAAACCCTTTGGGGCAGAAATTCTCCCCTTTCTGTTTACAGGCCCTTCTGAAGTCAGGCCCTGACCTCCCCTACAAATATTTGTACAAATGTGATCATATTGTGCTGTAGTTCAGTGGAACGGCTGATAAATATTGCCCCTGCCTTGAGGAGCTTGAAACACAAGATGAACTGTTATGAGCAAGGGCATGGCATTGCTTTCAAGGCATGAAGTCTGATACGTTAGTAAATCATCATTTCTCTTCTGTCCAGTGATAATATTGAGGTTGTTTAGAAATGCCTGCCTCCAATCATAACAGACAGTGGTTTGAAGCAGGGATAGGTAGGGGTGAGTCCTGCAGTTGAGTTCAGGACAGATGTTCTAAACAAGTGGGTATGACAAACAGCAATAGGCTCCAGAGATCTTCAATCTTAATCACCATTATGAACAGACATATATTGAGAGAATGAGGTCAGTGAAAGCCCTGGCCTCCTAACATCAATATTTTCTTTTGTGTGCTTCTTGTTGAGCCTCCGTAAGACTGACCTGGAATGAGACAAGCAGCTGGCTGTGAGGGTTCTGATCATTGCTTGGTTTGGGTATCAAGAACTGTGTTCCAAAAATTACTGTAGTTATTGAAGTCTGCTTAGTTTTCCTGATTTGGTTCTGGCAGAACTGTCAGCTGTGGGTGATGATAACAGAAGTCACATTTTAACCAGTAGAAAGACGATCTCCAGGGTGAAGGTTTCAGTACTGCTGCCTTTACTTTGATTACAGCTATTCAGCAGGACTGCGCTAAGCAGCCTGGGAAAGTGTCTCTGCCACTGCTCCACCGCTCCGTCTTCTGGGCACCACAAGCAGGCACAAGCCTTTATCTGACTTATTTTTACAGTCTTTAAAAATAAAATCCAACTCCCAGACTGAAATGTTGCCCTTGCATTTTTCGTGACAGCAACTATTTCTCTGGGGAGACTTTAAGCTGAGGATTGCAAAGAATGTTCCCATGCACTTTGCACAGCACCACCCGCCATAGACACAGAGCATCTGCCGACCAGTGAGCCACCAGGAGTGAAGGCAAGCGGCTATTCTGGCTGCTTTCCTAGCAGCCCACTCTAACTAGGTAAAACGAGGAACTGACCTTGTGCCTTAGATTTGGTGGCTGTGTTTTGGCAGGACTTGTTTTATATCTGGAAGTGCAATGCAGCTGCCCAGGACCGGGTGCAATGGACGCTTAGCCCTTACCGGCCTCTGGGCTGCCTTCCTTTCCGTGTTAAAGAGAAGGGCAAGATCGCCCTTGGCTGCTGCAGCGTAATGGTGCTGGCAGTACAAAATGGTGAAAGTCAAAGCTCGTTTTCCATCTCTGAGCGCGGGATGAGAGCACCGCGGCGTTGGGCGCCGTCTCGGCGGGGCGGTGGCGCCACCTGGTGGCGGCGGACGGAAGCGCGGGGCCTGGGCGGGACGGCGCCCATGGGTCGGCGGGTGCTCCGCTGCCGTAACGGCGTTCCGGCTCCCCGCTGTCCGAGCAGGATGCAGCCCTCGTTTTCCCCACGAAAACGCATAATCTCTCCGCGGTCGTGGCGTGACGCCGTGCTGCAGGTGAAGCCATCTGTGTGGGACGTGCTGGAGTGGAGCTGTAAGGTGCTCGAGCGAAACAGCTGTGCGGGAGCGGGGCGCGCGGATCGCGGAGGACCGGGGCAGGGCGATGAGAACAGCTCCAGAGGAGGGCAGAGCAGCGGCTGCGGGAGAAAAGGGCGCTGCGCAGCGCGTCTTCCTGGCTCGGACACCCGGATCGGGTTGGTGCCTGAGGGGACTGCTCCGAAAGTAATGCCTCCTATTTTATGACGTTGGCCACGATGTCGGTCGGTGTGTGACAGCCGAGGACGAACCTTCCCGCCAATATTCCGTGACAAATCGTTGTTGTGCGACAGATGGCAGCAGAGGGGCGGTCTGAGAGAACGGTGCCGGACATGGAAGTGTGTATGGAGCAGAGGGGTGGAACTGAATTCATCCGAGTGGAGAAAATGGTGCCCGTTGACATTGATCGACACTCATTGCGTTTTTATGGAGCACTGGGTGCGGCTGCTGGCACAGCGAGGCGCTGGGTGCTGCGTCTCCGCGGTGGCAACAGCGATGTGGAAGACAAGACGCTGTGGATGGCCATGCAGATATTGATGAGCACAGCATGCAGGGTCTTGTTCGTTGCTGGTGGAAATGCACAGATAACAGTGGTGACTATGTTAATAAAATGTGTGTGTGTGTGTATGTATATATATATATATATATATATATATATATATATATTTATAACTGATAACTTGCTCTATCAAGTAGTGTTATTGTGCTCTTTGTAGATGTTGGGGTTTCCATGGAAATAAATGACTTTCATAGCAATCCATGTGTTAAAAAGCTACAAATCCTTAGGTAACTCCTCAATGTAACATCCAGAAATGATAGTCAGCCAAACAGTTTTAAGATTCAGCATTCATATTTACTCATCCTTTGACAGTAGGCCATCTGCCCCATAGACAGCCTGTCTAGTTGCCTGATAGCACCGCAAACCACTCATTTTTGAGTGCTCTGACACTCGTGCCTCGTTCAGGCAATGTGCTCAGATGTCTTGGTGCCAGATGTGTAAGTTCACTGCCTCAATTAGGCTGAAATGCTGCTTAAAGCACACTTTTAATCTACCTTGTTGATTTGTGCAGTGTTCTAGAAGCTGCTGGTAAAGAAATTGGTTTGATCTTTATATATTTGAAATCTTCAGACAGAGATTGGGAAACATTGTAGACTGTTAAGACAATGCATACATTAAAAAAAAAAAAAAAACTGGCTGCTTCTCTTATGAAACTTGTTGGCAGTTGTAGCAGCAACAGCTCATTGTGGGTCTGTCTTGTTTCACTGTGATGAGGTTTGATGAAGCAGCTGGTTATGCTGTGAGAGGGGCTTTGGGGGGTCAGCTTTACGGAGAGCAACTGAAGAGATCTTTTGTGTCCCAAGAGGACAGGTTAGATCCAGTGGTTACAGTGATGATGCCCATTGGATTGAGTCATGCATGTATATTGTACAGCAAAGCCACTTTCCTTCTGTTAGGAAGGCTTCTGCAGCTGAAGAGCAGCTCTTTGTTGGGGAAGCCCTTTGTTGCCACAGAGGGTGATGGCTGATGCAAACCCAACTGTCACTGTTGAGCAACACGGAACACGAAATGGGAGCTGGAGCCCAGAGGTCACATACTTCCCTAAGACAATGACTCTGCAAGCAAAGACTGCAGTGTTGAAATGCCCTCTGCATGCTAAAAGTGGGGTGTATGATAAGCTGCACATCTGTGTCCCCTCAGAAGCCCAAAGCAAAAGGGTCTGAAAACAGCAAAAGCTGGTGTCTTGGTGACCCTGTGGTGGCTGCTGGCAGGCCTGTGAGAGCACAGGGCTGATAAACATGACATCTGGGTATGGTAGGCATTCCTGGTACTGTTGATCCCACGTTGTTTCTCCAGTTGTGTCTGAGGCTTAACTGAACAGCAGAACATCTGCTGGAGATCAGACGAGGGGGCAGCCAACCTGCTGCCCTATCACTTTGGGTTTGCCAGCAGCAGATGCTAAAGGGCAGAGCAGCTGGTATCGGAATGGGGCAGCCCCGCTCTCTGGTTATCTGTGACTCAGCCTGTCAGAACTTGTATCGCTGAACTTAAGAGTTCTGATGCCCTTTTTCTTCCCTGACTTTAGTAATTGCTTTTGCCAGTGGTGGCCAACGGCCCCTTGATCAGAGTCTGAAACATCATTTCAGAACGTCACTGAGCAAAGCTATGCTTCTTGATGTGTTCCCATGAGGGAAAGGACCTGGTGTAGTGCAGAGACAATAGCCACAGTAGGAGCACACCAGTTTAATACAGACCTTTGCCTGTTACATCATGTAGTAATCAGAAATGCTTTGTTCCCAGGGTATTCATTTGATAAGATCACTAGAAACTGGTAGCAGAGAAACTTGGTGAATATGTCATTTCTGAAAGCAGTATGCAGAGAAAAGTAATTTAATGTGGTCATTAAAAGCCATTGATTAGCATCAGAAGTACAATCTCTTGGAGGGAGCAGGGTGGAGCTCAGGAGGAGTCAGCACAATCCTGGCTTTCTGATGACTTACGTGCTTGTTTGAACTTTCACATATAGAACTGCATTAGAATCCATGGCTGTTTTCCTAGTATTCTAGGGCTGGACTCTTTTATTAGGGATAATACATATGCAGTAACTGCAATGACATCAGCAGTAAATAAAATACATCTTTACAGCTCCAAATTTTCTTAAGAGATTGACTGTTGAAGTCCTACCGGGTGTAAGACTCATTCCTTGCCTGGTCACATAACAAGGTTACTGCAAGAGAAAACAAACTCCTCTGAGGGAATAAAGGTGGGAAAATACGGCTTTATTTTTCAGTGATGTGCTGGAATTAAGGAGATAGATAGCAGCAATATGAGCTTATTTTGAGGCAAAGCATCTAGGCAAGACCATGATTCTGGGTACGTGTGAACAGAGAACAGGTCCCTGCTGAATGGAGATGACAGACTCGGGGAAAATTAAGCAAGGTCTGGTTTTCTTTTCATAAAAATGAGAGGAAAAATACGGGTGTACTAAATGATATAAAGTAGTGCTCTTTTTCTGCCTCTTTAGAATTACAGCATTTGCTCAACAGTTCTTCGTTGTATACTATTACTAATAGTGTGTGCAGTACAGAATGCCTTGTGGGTCATTCAGTGGCTGTGACAGTTAGTGTGGTTTTGTTATCTGCTGCTGTCCATCAGGAAAACAACTTTGAACTCCTGGTTTTTATTTGTCTTCTTTCTCTCTCTTTTTTTGCTTTGTAACCATAAGTCTAAAATAAAAGACTAACATGTAATCAGCCACAAACAGAAACATCCTCCATTGGTTGGAGTCGAGCCTCTGACTTACTGCTGTGTGCCTGCCTGAGAAGGGGGCACGAAGGGAGGGAGACAGCTCTTACAGCAAAAATGGGAGTATGTGTGCGGTGCTGACTTGGTTTTTCTTTTCTGAATGAAACAAGGATTCAAAATGGGGGAAAAAAAAAGTGCTCTCACAACTCAGGGCCCAGGCAGGCCAGTGAGGCATGTGCAGCCAT
Source organism: Lagopus leucura (assembly GCF_019238085.1). Lineage (NCBI taxonomy): Eukaryota > Metazoa > Chordata > Aves > Galliformes > Phasianidae > Lagopus > Lagopus leucura. Next base: position 1,661,764 of record NW_024962303.1, on the reverse strand, counting down.
GTGTGTGTTTTGCAGAAGGAACTAGCAAGCAGGCAGACAAGCAGTGGGGTGCAATGTCTCCAGCCTAGTTTGCTGGCTGAAGAGATTCCTACTCTATGCCCAGCTGCAGGAGTTAAAGGCCTGGGTTACAGGAGGATTTCCCCGGTGAGTTCCTCTGTTGTGAATGTCTCAGCCTTTGAGGAACAGTTGTCATTTTTTCCTGCATTGCTGCAGGTTTTTCTAGTGTCTGTAGAGTTAAGCTGTGGCTTCATCAACCATCTTCTGAATGTTCACAGCACTCACCCCATCTTACTCCCTGGAGAATCGTGCAGCACAATTGCTCCCAGATGTAAGCCTTGTGATTACTCCTGACCTCCCCTTTCCTCCTCTCCTCGCTCCACTACAGTCACTCATGTGAAAGATCCTTTGTACTGTTTTCTTTTTCCGTGCATGTTCATGTAAGGCTCACACCGGTCTCCTCAGCTTTGCCCTGACATCGCCTGGAGAAGTGTCAGGGTTCAGTGCCATCTGGACAAATCGCCACAGGCTGTGCTTAGAGCTGACTGCTGCATCAGGCACTCCTGGCTTCCTTGGAGCCCTGGAGTTGGGCTCCTGGACATAGGCTGCCCCCGGGTACATCAGTATCTACTGCTCGCAGAGACAGCTCAAGAGAAGTTCCAGCAGCAGATGGCTCTTTGGGATTTAATCTGAAAGCTCTCCAAGACCCAAGGGTGGAGAAAATAACACTTCAAATAGTTAGCCAGTGTGGAAATAAATAGCACTCCACGTGGGAAGAGAATCTAAGCTTCATGTATGAACAATTCATGTTTGCATCACTTTATACAGTGACATAAAAACTGATGACCTCAGTTCCAGGTGCTGCTGGATGGTAAAACTGTGTTTTCGCATTTTCAGTTTCCAAGGAAACTGAAAGACCATCCTGATGGTTGTAATCAGTCGTATATATATATATCAGATGATATACAGCTTTAATTCCTTTGTCAAGAGGAGCTTGGCTTTGAAGATATTTATGGAATGAACTGTTACGAGGAAAATTCTCTTGCTATTCTGGGAAGGTACACTGAGCAGTGGAGCAAACTCAGCATTCATTTGGTCTTCACCAACTGGTGTAGATCAATGAATACAGAGCAGCACAGAACCAGAATGAGAAGGAATTGTTCTTTGTGCAGTACAAACCTGCTAATTCTTCATGGCTGATTTCGTGACAAGTAAAATGTACAGTGACTCGAAACTAAAATGCAAGAGAACTTGCTGCAGGCTGGTCAGATGGGCTACGTGAGCCATTTCAGCCACTTCTTTCAAGATGTTTTCCAAGACAATTTTGTGGTTTGGGGAACAGTGTAGAAACCTCTGAGACTGTATTAGTTGGCCATCTGTAATCCTTCCTATCTTCTCTCTCTCCTTTCTCCCACTTCCCAGAACAGGCCGCAGAGCTGCGTGCCGCAAATGTACTGAAAAAGCTAGCTTGATTAGGAAATAGAGTGCAATTTCAAGGCTCTTGCACTGAGTGGGGTGCTGTGGTGACATTTGTAAGCTATGGAGGAAGTCAGCTTTGCTGTGAACGTCCACCTTAGGCATCAGTATTGGCCTCCAGGACCATGCAGCATTTGGGAGCTGTGCAAAGCAGTGTCTTGACTAGAGAAAGGCACTGGATCATCCTCTATCAGACTTAGTGGTCTGTGCTGGCATGTCTGCTAGGAACTCTGGCTGAAGCTGGCCTACCTGAATAAGCTTCAACCTAGCTGCTTTGGACGGAACCATGGAGCACATGTTGACCGTGAAGGACCTCAGCTCTCAGTGTGAGTTTTGCAGCTGTGCCTTAGGCCTTTTTGTTGGGTGCAGAAGAGTTGTGTTTCTCTTCACACTGATTCAGTTTCATAACGTCTTTTAAAATCAGTCTGTTTCTTGTATTACATGCGTAAAGTCAGTACTAATTTGTGCAGCCACCCAAGGCGAGCCTGAAATGCCCACAGACCAATTTTCAGCATGATGCTGCTCCCAGATCTGCAAGGTTTGCTACCAGGTGCAGCCAGGTGACAAAAATGAGCAGGACAAAAGCACCAGACTTGGAATGAGCCTTCTAATTTCCTGAAATGCGAAGGACCTGATCTGCAGGTGCAGTGAGGAGGCTGGGAGCCTGCAGTCTTTGCCATAAGGCTGTTTGCACCGAAAAGCTTTATCCACAGATTTAATGGCCTACATTTAGGCATCTGAGTTTGATGCTTATCACCATTAATTGTGAGAAGGAGTGGCCAAAAGAGACCACTCTGATTAACCACCCTGACCTCCTGTACAACAGATGCAGCACACTTCACCCCTAACTTCAGAGCAGCATGGAGATAGCTGCCAGCAGGATGGAGCCAAACTTGCAGAGGGTTGCAAAAAGGACAAGTAAATCTGTGGAGGAATTCTCTCCTGTTCTCCTAATGTGTGTATTGAATAGCATCTACATTTTGAGTGCATTTTTCAGGTTCTGACTTTTTTTGCCTGTGGGCCAGAATCGATTCTGATCCACGCTGTTGTGCATCAGCACTATTTCCAGTAAAATACAGGAAGTCCCTCAGATGTTCAGAAACAGGCTGACAGGGTTTTATCAGTAATGCTAAGAACTTGTTGTTGAAACTAGCAAAGATGAGCGATTAGAATTCAGATCTTTTGTTCACATAGCAGAAAATGACAGGAGAGGCACTGTTAGCTGCTTCATGTTGAGAATACAGAGAAGTTCAACGTGAGATTAGAGTGTGGACTGAAGAATTTGGATTTGTCTGGGCTTTCAGAAATGACAAAATGCTGTGGTATTTGCCTGGGTGTTCTCTCACTCTTAAATTCAGCCCTGAGTTGTCTTCCAATGTGAGTGACCAAGAATTTTGTTTTTCAGCACTTTATTTGCACTGCGTGCCCACAAATAGTAAAAATAAAATATCTGCCCTTTCTTTCTTTCTATAGATCCTAACCTCAGTGTTAAGCCATTTTAAAGCCTTTTGGGCATAAGCAAAAGAAGGAGAGTGAAAAAGAAAGGCCAGAAAAAGGCTACAAAGACTACATGAAGCCCGCTTCTTTGCCCTAACTAAAACCAAACTAAAAACAGAAATAAACCACCCAGACCTTTCCATTCCTCTTTTATTATGTATTTTAAAACACAGGCAGATGAAAGAGGAACTTGAAAGTAACTATATTCCTCATTATCTAACTATCCCTCAGCACAAGCGTCAGGTTTGGATTTCAGCAGGAGAGCTGGCCTCCCTGGCACCTACACACAAGTACAGGAGCAGCCCACGAGCAGTCCCAAGGATCTTGGAGCGCACAGTCCCTGGCATACATGTCTTACAGATCAGGGATTTGGACAGAACTGCAGGAACATAATAAATAAATGTCTGCAACCCAAGCTTGCTGATAACATAACTGAAAGCTGCTGGAGATTATGCAGCACTTGCTGCTGGAGCCTGCATTAGCCAAAGGACTGGGGCAGCACATGTGAGAAGAGCTCTGAGTGGTTTGGCATCAGAGCTGGGACTGGAGTAGGAAGGCTGGGAAGGAAAACCTGAGAGTTAGAAGTTGGAAAATGAGGACAGCAGCTGAGTGCTAGGAGAGAGAAGATGGATCCTGAGAAGGATTCCACATCTTAATGGTGGCACTGCTGCTGGCATACATGCTTGGGATAATGCAGGCACAAAGTAACGCTTTTAATGAGTCCTGTCCTTACAAAATATGGTACACCATACTGACCACACTAAAGAATCTCCCTCTAAAGTTTCTGCTTTTGCTTGGACCAGTTTAGCTTCTGCACTGGCCTCTGTCTATACAGCTGTATTGACATGCCTTGCTGCCAGTCAAGTTAGATGAAAGCAGCGCTGAGGGATGATGCACCATCTACCTTAGGACACCCTGTACTGCAGGCAGGCCATGATGTAAGAATCAGGATCTGCTCTGTTTATAACTCTGGATGATGCTGAATAAAGTCTGGGTGCAGCTCCAGAGGCAGCACTTTGGCAGCCCTTATCCTGCTGCTTATGCAGCTGAAGATACAAGAAACCCCTCTGGGTCAAGCATGTTGATGAGCCTGTTCCTTGAGTCGAAGACTTCCTGGTGGTCCTTGACTTTGTGTCCTTTCCAGCTCTCCCTGCAGCTCCTCTGGGTCCCCCAGCCCAGCTTTGCTGTGATGCTGTGAGCTGGCCAGCTTTGGGCAGCCAGCACAGCCGTGCAGCTGCTTCATTGTGGAGACAGCAGGGCAAGCAGGATGATGCCCTCAGCTGGGATGTGAGGGATTGGCTGTTCTGCTCCAAAGGCCTGGGCTTGCTGAGGTGACTTGGCTGCACATAGTGAGGGCTTGAGGGTCATCCTAGCTGTCTCTTGCCCTCTCCAAGCCTTGCACACTAGTATGGGATGGGGAGCTGCTTTCACAACCTGAACGTGTTGTCACTCGCTTCCAGACGTTTCCTGTTATCTAACCTCAGCCTTATCTTCCCCATTTGCAGCTTCCTCTTGAAGGAGGAGCGGCCCCTTCAAAACTGAGCTGTGTTCCCTGAGCTGTGCCCTGCTGCCAAGCCAGCCCCACACCGCTGCCTCTGCCTGGTAGGTGCCAGAGGTCTGTTCTGCAGCTGAGGGGAGAGGGAGGATCACCCTGTGGGTCACTGGCTTTGGGGCGCCCTGCCGCCATTGCACCTCCAGCTTCTGGGGGATGGGAGCTCAGGTCTGGTTGCTCCTTCCATGTCGAGAGCATTTCTTGCTAAGCCAGGGAAGCTTTGTTGATATTCCCTTTTGGGGAGCAGCTGTGGTTGGGCAGTGTGTCTTCTGTGTGTTCAGAGCTGCAGGATGCAGACACAGCCCATCCTACCTAGGGAATGCAGTCCTTGGGACAGTGATTCAGTAATGAAGATAATTAGGAATTAATAATATTAAGTGGTGTCCATACCCTACTTAATGTTGGGATGCATGTGTTTTCCCTGCCTCCTGCAGGCACATGCAGACATGCTACAGATGTTACTGGCTGTAGCAAGATTATGATCTCAACTAGTCATAGATGAGACATCAACAAAGAGTGGGGAAGTTGTGGGATGGAGGAGGGTGTACTGGGGAATCGTGTCCCAGCTGGGCACAGTTATGTCCTTCAGCTCCTCTCCTGGCTGTTTCCCAGGTCCAGGCTGTCAGATGAACGTTCTCCCGACCTCCAGAAAGCATCGCAGAGCAGCGGGGGAAGGGGCTGGAGCTGACAGGTGAGTGTGGGTGATGTGGGAGGGCATGTGGCCATGCTACCAGCTAATGTGGTGACTGGGCCCTTCCCAGCACTTTCGCCTAAATGCGAGGTGCCAGTTAAAGCGTTTTGGGACCTCAAAAGCTTTTTCTGCAGCCATAGCCAAAGCCCACGGCCTCCTTCCCAGAGCATTTGCAGCTGCTAGAAGGTGCCTTATACTTATGGCTCTGCACCCAGAGCTGGGGCTGGCTGTATGCTTTGTTGCCTCTTACTCCTGGGAAGGAGGTGTGGAGGCATGAGGTAGGCAACCATGCAGTTTCCTGTTGGGAGTGGGGCTACACTGTATGCGGGGAAAGAGTGCTGAATTATGTTCTTTGCTTTTGGAGTAGGTCCAAAGAGGGAAAGTTAGACTTATGGGACAAGATGGAGGAGCAGGACCAGGAAGGGGATGTCCAGGCTGGGCTGCTCTCAGCCTTTTTACAAAAGCGGGAACAAACTGAGCATGTGTGGAGCTGTATGGCCAAGGTAATGGCAGTGTGAGTGAGTGGCAGTGGGAACGTGTGGCTGCTAGCTGCCTACGGCCCTCATCAACCACAGTAGGCTCTTAGCTAGGTGCTCCCCAATGCTGTGGTGCGACTGCTGAGTCTCAGCTTTAGGAGCTTTCTTCAGGACAGAGCAGTGGCTCAGCGGTGACCTTCAGCCCACAGGCTCCTGGCAGTCTGGTGTGAGAGGCAAGGGCCCTTCTAATTGCCGCAGAGCCAGGGGGGGAGAGGCTGCTGGGGCAGGAATGGGGCTGTCCCTTGAACACTGCTGCTCCACAGTGTTCCTGGGCTGTGATGGGCTCAGTCTGGAGCTGCTCTGTATGACAAAGGAGGCAGCTCAGAGCTGCTTTGGCACCTTCCAGCTGAGGAGCAAAAGTTATTATTTAAATAGATGTTGCATTTGGCCTCTTGTTCCATTTTTAAATTGCTAGCTGTCTCGTTCAAGCCAGCAGATGTGCTACAGGGAGCTATAATAGATGTACAGCCCAGCTTGCCTGTGATGAAGTAAACCCTTAGAGCTGCAGCTCCAGGCTTCACTGGAGCCTGCCTGATAGATGAGACTGGACTGTGCCAAACATTCCAACATTTTTCAAGCAAAGCTCTCAGCAGTGTCAGCTGCAGGGCTGGGAGCACAGGAAGATCCTAAATGGATCAGCACCCATGGGAAGTCTGCCACCAGCAAATGCTTATTTAAGTTTGACTTGGTTCTGATGAAGGCTTCCAGATCCTGGAGAAGCATGTCCCAAGGTTCACTGACAGCCATGGTACAGAGGACCCGGTTCCCACACATCTGTGGGAATTCTTGCTTTCAGTCCAGGCTGCTATTTGGGTTTCACTGAGCAGAAAACAGAGATGGCCTGGATTCCAGTGCTAATCCTGCACAGTAAGTGCATATCCTGGAATGGAAGTAGCCTTCAACTTAAGGTGCTGCCACTCAGTGTGCGAGAAACACACTGTTGCATATTTGTGAGTGCTGTTATCAGGCTTAGAGAAAAATGTATGCAATAATTTTACTTTTCATTTGTTTTCATCACAGGCTGCAGACCTGCCTGGTAGCCATGTAAAATCCCCCGAGAGACGGTGAGTGACTTAGAAAAGTTTTGGTTTTTCCCCCTAACTTCAATAAGGGACTTAACTGGAGAATGCAGGAAGATCTTTCTGTTTCTCCCCCACAGTATGGAGCTGATTGCTTGGTCTCTTTTACAGCACTAAGCTTTGAGTTGGAAATACCCCAAAAGCTTGAAACCAGAAGCTCTGACAGTGACAGATCTATTCAGAAGAAATACCATCATTACAGGGTGGGGTAGTGAGCTCCATTCCCATCTGCTGATAGAATTATCTCCACTGTGTGACCCTCCTCTTATCCGTTACTGTCAGCAACGTTTCTTGTGGCTGTTCCCCCCACCCACCCACCCAGCTGCAGTGAGGGGTTATTGTCAGCTGCTGGAGCAGATGCAATGCTGGCTGATTTTTTTCCTCTCAAGGCCAGATCTTCCAGTTGGCAACCAGCACTGAAGCAGGGCAGGTCTGTGGCAGATTCCTACTCAGTCTCTGTACAACCCCTCCATTGCACACTGATGTTCTGAGTCAATGAGGGCAGTTTATTTTTTAACCCCCTGCTCTCCTCAGTGTGCAGTGTTGAATTCTTACTGACAAAGCATTTTCAGGCAGAGGGATCTTATCCTGCTTTTTTTAAGACTGACAGCAGCTGTGTAAACCCTTCAGGGTTTATTAATTTATTTTTTTTATTTCCTGCAGTACAGCAGAGTGTGATTTGGAAGGAGACCCGTTTGGCCCACGTACCTATTTTAATTGCACTTAAACCAGTACTTTGCTGGAGTGATCTTAAATCAGCTTATTAGCACTGACACAAGTTTTCTAGTGTGAAATGTGCATAATTCTTTTATCCACTGCAACATACCACTTTTATCTGTGGTTGAAACTCACCCTGAATTAGGAGGCGGAACAAAGAGCTGTTCACTATCTACATCTCCCTGAAGGCCTGATGCAGATGGCAGGGGAATGTAAGACTTGTGAAGCCGTTGTAGTAACCTTGCCTGGAAATTGATTTTATCTTTGAGGCTGTCGCTGTTTTTTTTGCTGTAAAATCCTTTTTCACTGTACTGGTTTTGCAGCTCACATGAAGAGCGCATCTTTGGCACAGATGTGCCACTAACATTTTTTAATTTGTACTTTAATTTTTGAGAAACAAACAAACAAACAAAAAAAACCACCAAAGATGCCCTTTTCAGTTTATTTCTGTGTGTAATACTGATGAATTCCTACAATGATCCTTGTAAAATAGAGTCCTAGAAGTCAGAGACAGAAAAGGCTTCGTATTGCTCACTGCAGAATGCTGTTAACACACCTCAGCTAAATTCTACCTTCATGTCTTTAGTGGTTGTCCTTCCAAAGTATAATGAGAAGCTGAGCTGAAGTTTATTCTTTCTCAAAAACTGATGCTGCAAGTCATGTGAAATGAAGATGAGGGGAGAAGCAAGGCAGCTAAAAGCACCGTGACTCAAACCAGGTCACAGCTGGGCATGGCCTGCCGAGCTGTGATGGGTGCTGGATCTCAATGCTACAAAGGATGAGTACAGCTCAGGAATCACAATGAATTTCTGAGAGAGTCGAACATGTTGGAATTCAAAGCTGTTTGAATTCTGAACTGCCAACATCCCATCACAGTACGAGTTAAGAGATGATACTGCTATTACTATTGTCTAGTTTTTTTAAAGTTCTTCAGGTGCTTTTCTGAGTTTAATTCCCACTCTTGTTAAAGGAACAGGGGAGCTGGCAGCATCTTCTGGCCTTTGTGCAAAGGAATAATGGGAGAGGGAAGGTTATGTTCACGCCTAAAGGGACATGGAGAATGTCCATGTATGAGGGTGGAGAGTTCTGTTTATTGCAGGAGAGATTCTTGTGTGCTGGAAATGAAGCAGAAGGGGATTAATTCGGCAGCGGAAGAGAAAGTTTCACTTCATTCCCCGACAAGTTCAGTGTTTCTCTGTGGAGCGGCTCAGTTTTTAACATCACAGGCTTTACAATGAGCAGTGCAGCTTCCTGCTGGCAGGCAGACTCTGGGAGCAGAGTTGTGAGGCAGAGTTGTGCCTTTTTCCAGATAGGCTTGAAGGGTTCCCTTTTCAAATCTTTAGGTTTAGGTAGAAAGATCCCTTTTAACCGTTAGTGTACAATATGAGGTCAAACACGAATCCTGTTCCTGTTAGTAGGAACTCTGAAGTGCGTAAAGCCAGGATTTCACCCCAGCCTGTGTTCCTTGGGATCTGTCAGACTGGCTATAGCAGAAATACATATCTAGAATTGGGCACTGGAAAGCATATGACCACTTGATTGCAAAATTAACAGAGATGCAAATAAAAGAAACCAAGTACTAGAAGCCCCCAAAAACTCATTTAAGCTTAGGAGAACAGAAATGGAAGTGGTGAGAAGCCTGGTGAAAAATCATGCTCTTATCTCTGCCCTGTGCAGAATTGTTCCCCTGCAATATGTTCTCCAGGTCTTTGTCTAGACGTTGTGTGTCTAGAGAGACATTTGTCTTCATGATGTTGTACCCAAATATCATGTCTGAGTGCTCAGATGGATATTTTGTCAATATTTCAAGCTACCAAAGTTGATCTTTAGCTAAAGGGAGAGCTTAGAACTCAGCATTATTTCCAGCTCCACAGATCTTCAGCACTTCAACAAATATAGCATTTTCCTCAGCAGGAAGGCAATGTCTGCCTCCCCAGATGTGTTGGAATGGGGAAGTATAGGAGGGATGATGATGTTTGCTAAATGGAATATGCCTCTGGAGTTAACAGCAGCTTCAGTGCTCTTTTCCTTCTGTTAGCCCAGGACAGCACCGCAGCGAGGATGGTGACAGCCTGCTGAGAGCTGCAGTGCAGCACTGCGTGTATTTGACAAGCTGAGTTTGACACTCAGTCTGGCAGAGTGTCAGTTTGTCAAATACCCCAAGTGAGGCACTTGCTGAGCAACACGGCCATGCACTGAGGCGATGGACTCCTTCATGCCCATATTCTGCTCCTCTCTAAAAACCCAACAAGGTACGGAACAAACCGCCCCACTGTTAGTGGGTGCCCCACTGATTTCATGCTGTCAGGTTTCCTTTCCACCCTGGTCTCAGGGATGCCTGTTGGAGTGGTATTCTAGTGGCAAACAGCTACAGGAGTGCTAGTACAGTTCTTCTGCACTGGGAGAACAGAACTCGGCTGTTTTTGAGAAAGACCATGGAGTCCATTACTTTTCCTTGCAGTAGTGTTGTTTGGTTTTGGCTGGGTCTTCCTAGTCAGCACTTGCAGCAAGGCTGCTTCTTGTTTTTGCCACGTTTCTATTTTGTTCAAATAATTCTCTCTAAGTGACCTTGCTTGAAGATCTAATGCTCTCTTAGCATTTTTTTTTAAGGACAGCCTTGTAGCATATCAGACACACAGCTTGAGATAGCCCTTGGTGAGCGAGGGGCGCAGCTGACAGAGCACAAGTGCCCAGCCCAGTTTGACTAACTGCTTTGCTCAGACGCTGAGAGAAAAATGCCAAAGCCCTACTGACCTTTCTTTTAGGTCAAATTTTGTGGCATTTGAGAATATTGATATTTTTTAATACTAAGTTTTTTGTTTTTTTTTTTCCTAAATATTTTGAAGAAGTTGGAGTTTGTACAAAGCTGGGACCAATTAACATGTAGTTTGGCCTAAGCAAACTGTGTTCTGCTTTCTGAGTAAGTCCTATCAGCAGGGCTCACTGTGTGCTTCTGGACAAACACGGTCCTACCCGCTGTGACTCACACTCCCGTGGTCTCTTTCCAACGCCTACGCATGACTCACAGACATCACTCTGATCAGTATCACTGAGGTCAGCTTCAAAAGAGAGCAAAGTCTATTATTTGAGGGTTTGTTTTGTCCTCTGTGGATCCTTAATGTAGCTGGTAGATACATCAGCCCCAGCTCTCGTCACCCTCACAGACCTCCGGGTTGCAGCAGGCCTGAAGTGTTGTGCAGTGCAGTGCAGTACAGCTAGCCCAGTGTTCATTTTAAGCTCTTTACAGTTGTTTTGTTATGCATTTACAGCTTTTGCTTTCAGAAAAGTTAATCCATTCTTATTCTATGAGAAATACCAAAGCAGAGGGGGACAAACTTCTCTACCAGAGCCTTCCTCTCCTCTCTCTGTTGAGAGCAGCAGGTTCAGGAGGGCTCTGATGGCTGGCCTAAACCTGGCAGTTTAGAAGCCAGCAGGCCTGCACAGCTGTACAGAAGTGAGGGGAGCTTCAAGTCTCATGATACTGTGCTAGCTGCTAGAAATAGTGTACTTTTCTGGAGACCCTGTAGTTTCAGAGCGGAAGCTGAGGTTTCCCTTTCTGTGCTGGTGTAGAACTGGGCTCTGTCAGATGAGCCATGTCACTGGGTGAATGACCAGCACAAGGAAAGGAGAAGTTCTGTTTGATGAGATGTGACACAGCAGAGCCCTCTACGGCTTTCAGGAGGAAAACATTCTGTTCCCACCGGCTTTTACTACCAAGCACACAAAAAATATAAATAAAAAAATAAGCATGTGGTGCATAGAGGGAACAACAACCTGGGCACAGGAGAATGTGTGTGTCTTTCCCTGGTGACCAAGGCCATTTTGCTGCCTGGACTGGAGGCACTGCCAACAGCTGAGGTACTCAGGATGCGCTCCAGCTGAGGTGTTTGCTACCTCTTTCTTTGTTCCTGTTGCTTTCTTCTTTTGCAGCCTTTCCTTGAATTCAGGGCTCCTGAGGAAACTGCCTGGAGTTGCTCAGGGAAGATTGATGCTGGGAGGAAGCGCAGTTTGGAGAAATCACATTGTTACATAGTCAGTGAGGGAATGTGAAGTCTGGAGCTTATATTGAAAGTAAATCTTGCCTAACACATTAGGCTAGCTGTAAATGAATGAGCTTGAGACATGGAATGGAAGAAAAGAGAGCCATGTTCTACATTTTGTCTGCTGTGATGACAATTGGGAAGCTCAGAAGCTTTCAGTTCCTTCCAACACAGCACTGGCCTCATACCATATGCTTCTGCTCCCTGTGCAAAGGGCTGCAGCTCCCCATTTTCCTCATTTCTTTTGTCCTGCTTCACCCAAGACTGGCAGCACCAACACTACTGTTTCAACCCTGCGCCTTCAAGGCCAGCTTCTGTGAGGTGCACTCTGCAGTGAGTGCATGAGTTACAAAGAGCACACAGCCCTTTCAGGATGAGCTACCCAGAGACAAAGCAAAAGAGCCCCTCGCACATATTTCCAGCAATCCCAGCACTTCTCCTCCTCAGCCAGGACACAGCTACCCTCCTCTCCAGCAGGCAGGAGCAGGGAGCAGGCCAGGTGGAAGCACCAGCAACACATGTGTGCAGATCAATGCTTAGCATGAGGCTGAGCCCCACGTAGCCCCTGGGGACACAGTCCTGCTGGGTGCTACCTGCAACTCAGGAAGCTCAGCATCCTGGTGCTGCAGCACAGCCATCGTGCAGTGCCTGCAACTGTGGTTGAAATAATGAGAGGAGCGTGGTGTGGGCTTGATGTCTCTCACCTGTCCTCTCTAAAAAGGAAACCCAGGTCAAACTTCCAAGTCACAGAGTCAGAGATTCCTTACAGTTGGAAGGGACCTTCAGAGGTCATCTAGTCCAACTCCCCTGCAATGAACAGGGACATCCACAGCTCCCAGGTTGCCCAGGGCCTGATCCAGCCTTACCGTGAAAGTTTCCAGGGTTGGAGTATCCTCCACATCTCTCTGCAACCTGTTCCGGTGCCTCACCACCACATATCCAACCTAAATCTCCCCTTTTATGCTTGAAGCCATTTACCCTTGTTCCATCACCACAGACCCTGCTACAGAGGCTGTCCCCTTCATTCCCTCAGCTCCCCTTTAGATACCAAAAGGCCACTCCCAGGTCACCTCACAGTCTTCTCTTCAGGCTGAACAGGCCCGGGTCGCAGCCTGTCATCGTAGGAGAGGTGTTCCATCCCTGGGATCATTTCTGTGGCCGTCCTCTGGATGCTCTCCAACAGGTCTATGTCTCTCCTGTCTGGATGCAGTGCTCCAGGTGAAGCCTCACAGCATAGAGTAGAGGTGCAGGATCACCTCTCTTGCCCTGCTGGCCACGCATCTTTTGATTCAGCCCAGCATACAGTTGGCTTTCTGGGCTGCGAGGCATGCTGTTGGTTCCTGTCCAGCCTTCCACCCACCAGTACCCCCAGGGCTTTTTCATCCAGGATCTCCCTTACTCAGTCACTATTCCAAATGCCTCAGATTTCTCTCTGCAATGCTTTTCTATCATTCCTTTCATCCCCCAGTTTGTATTGGTAGTGAGGGTTGCCTCAACCCAAGTGCAAGACCCCACATTTGCATCACATCCCTCTGGTGTGTCCGCCACACCTCACAGCTTGGGGTATCAGCAAACTGCTGAGGGTGCACTCGATCCCACTGTTGCTGTCACTGATGAAGATATTAAAGAGTATCAGTCCCAGTACTGACCCCCGGGGGACACCACGCATCACTGATCTCCATCCAGACATGGAGCCATTGACAAACACTCTCTGGCCTCGATTCTGCATCCAGTTCTTTGTCTGTTGACCAGTCCACCCATCAAATCCATCTTTCCAATTTGGAGAAAAGGATGTTGCTACTGTGCCAAAGGCCAAAAGTCAAATGCTGGCCACGTCTGGTCTGTACCCGTATCCGTTCTACATAATCGAACCAGAAGACAGAGAAAGAGCACAAATTTGCAAACAACAGACATGTGAAGGCACTGTGTGGTAAAACACCAAGAAAGCCAGAAAGCATCTACTACAGATGCTTTTGAAGTACTTTATATTTGCCATGGGAAACAAATGGCAGTGCACTAATCAAGGCATTTTACAAATGAAAGCTCACGGCACCCTCATTAGATAGACAAGCATGAACATCACAAGTGTAACCAGATTTAGTCATGTCCCATACAGTGAGTTGGTGTCAGTCTGTTGGATCCAGGATCTCCCTTACTCAGTCACTGTTCCAAATGCCTCAGATTTCTCTCTGCAACGCTTTTTTATCATGCTTCTGGCTTCCACAGTGCAAAATGAAGTGCTAGTAATCCCTTCAAAACCAGCTCTGCTTTGCCAGAAGAAAAACAGAGGGTGCTAGTTAAGAGGCTCATCACCTACAGGGTTATTCCCACTTGTGAGGAGCTCCAGTTTGATTGCTAAATGATATTCCTGGGATATCAACCCCTTCTGTAGTCTTTTTAGTATCCTCTAACAACAAGACAACTCCAGAACAAACAAGCAGTACAACCAGTATCTGCTGCACTGTAAAAGCCAGAAGCCATCCATTTCCAGTACAGTTCTTGGCTCCTCGCAGTCTGGCATGCCCAAACAGGGGAACATGCACTTGAGAGTGCGCCTTGCTGGTGTTATTGGCTAGCAGTGTTGCACCCAGCTGCACTTTGACCTGGAGGCAAAGGACGTTTCTGTTTCCACCCCTTCAGACCCTTTCTTGCTCACTTTGCTCCTTCAGGCTGCTCAGAAATTATTTGCTATTTAAAAATGTGTGGACAGACAGCTGCTTGGCTGAAGGTTTCTGCACCACTGGGCAGGGACTCATTTGCCAAATCCTAAGAAGTTCCCCTGAGTTAAAGAAAGCAGTAAAACTGGTATATTTATCAGAGGAGAAGGCAGACAGGAAGAATAGTTTCCCTTGGTAAAGTTTACCGCTCAATATCTGTAGCCTCATCTTCTGCACAGCTGCTCACGTGGGAAATGCTGGTACTCTACTGAAAGTTCTGTACTTCGTATTCTGATTCCATTGCATTCACAAGGGTCTCACTCTCAGCATCTTTACTCAGGCATGTGTTCTCATAGCTGTTGCCTGTTATGCTCTCATAGTTGTTGCATGTCACGGTAACATTTTCATAGGATTCTTCAGTCTCAGAATTTATCTTCTCTTTTCTGCACTTAACAGGTACTTCCACATCAGTGTCCAATCTAATCACATCTGCAGTGCGGTGGCTGAAACAAAGAGACATTCTTAAGAATGAGGACTAAATCCCCCTTAACAGCTGCTATCTCACTCCACCTCCTCTGCATAATGGAGAGAATGTAAGATGGACAAGTTCTCGAATTAAGTTAGAGGCACTTTAATGACAAAAGCAAAGGCCACGTGTGGAAGCGATCAGAAAGAAGCAGGGTGATTTATTCTTTGCTTCCCATCGGCCGGCAATACCCAGCCACTGCCTGGGAATCTGAGCCTCAGTACACGTGATGGTTGCTTCCAAAGGCAATTGATGTAACCAGAAACGCCTCCCCTAGCTCCTCCCACATCCCTCAGCATTATTGTTGAGCTGGGTGTCATACGGTGTGGAAAATCTTTGTGGTCAGGATAGGTCAGCTGTCCTGGCTGCGTCCTACCCAAGCTGTTGCCAACCCCGACCTGCTGGCCTCTGTGGGTTGGAAAGAGAGCCTTGGTGCTGCACAAGTGCTCAGCAATAGCCAAATCCCTGTGGGGTTACTGACACTGTTTTAGGCACAAATGTAAAGCAGTGTTAGGGGTGTTATGAGGAATATTAACTCTGTCCCAGACAGATAAAAGAAATCTCTGGCTTTTTGCTGAGTAAAAAGGCTTTTCTGAAACAAATAACAGTATGATGCCCTCAAAAGTCTTCTCAACATAATAGGTGAAAAATTGTACTTACAAAGCAACTTCATAGATGGATTCTGAAAAAAAGGAAGAATTGAAGATATGCATCAGTACATTTTATGACGAATGTACCCCAGAAATAAAAATAAAAAGGGAAGAAAGCAAGCAAAACCAACAAAGAAACCACAGATGCTTCCAGGTATTTGCACCTTCAGGAATCCACCTTGTTGCTCCCTGGGGGGACAGTGGGGCAAGGAGGGGGCCAAGGCAGAGTGATGGGACTGTGGGGATTAGGAATGGGGCTGGAGGGAGCACAGTGCCCTGCCCTACCTGCCCACCCCTGTTAAAAAGATGCTGTTCTGAATGCCTTTAACAAAAATAATTTTTAGAAAGTGCATGCTCTTGTGTGTTCAAGCATTCAATAAATATATTCTGTGTTTGTTAATAAAAAGGAAATGCCTTTTTCAGTCTTTCACCACCTATTTTAATTTGTGTCTGCTTTGGTCAGGTGTCTTCACAATTCAGCTACCAGAGCTGTCACGCACAGCTGTGAGGACAGTACCAACCCCAGCCCACAAAGCCCTCAAAGCCAAACCACGGCAGGCATTCAAGCTCCCCACAACAATCTACTCACCATTTTTGGGCTTTCTAGCACAAGCAATAGCAAAAATGACAAGGAAAACCACAGCACCACCCAACACAGCAATCGGGATGACCAGGTACAGGTGAGTCCTCCAGGAACCTGTAGCAATATGGCACAAGACTTTCAAACAGAGAAGCCCTCCCAGGCTGCAACAGCACTTACATGGTGCTGACCACATCCTGGAGGCCCAGCCAGCCCCTGAGCTCTGCGTGCAGTTGTGCACTACTTGACTATGTCCCTGCTACTCCCCATGTAGCAGCATCTTGCCCATTTGGCCCCATGTGGGTATTTTTATGTGAGCCAGAGCCTCCTGCTGAGTGCTGAGGCTGTAGCTGTGAGCGGGGCGGAATTGTGCAGTGCATGCCATTGAAGAAAGACTTTCAGATGGTGCCCTTAACACTTTTCATTCAAGGATGCTGTCCAATTGTATTTGGAGTATGTTCAAACCTACCATGGCACTGCAAACTTAGCTGAGGTACAGAGAGTCAGTTTGTATACAGTCCTTTTTGTTGCTCCAGCCTTGAGAGCAGAATGAACTACTGGTCAGGAATGCTGCAAGAAGTCTGGATGTTCTGGTTATGGAACGTATTTCTTTTTTCCCTAGAAGTATCTGGTTTATTTTAAGAGTCCCTAAAAAACATCTAGGTCCCTTGAGAACAGCTAGCAATGCCATTCGTAGCCAAAATACAGAACACGAACTTTGGAATGGAAGATACTGAGCAGTCAGTTCAGGTCCCTCAATCTTGTTCAGAGTTACACCGATGTCTCAACTTACTCTGAGTTGTTTCATCTGTTTCTGGGTATCCCACAACATTCTCAGAAGTCACTGCAGCTTCAGGCAGATCTGCAAAACCAACAAGAATGAGAAGTGTGCAGTGCAATTCCAATCTGCCGTGGAAATAGATAAGCTCTGGAAATAAGCAGCCCCTTCCCTTAACTTCTAGCTGCTGAAGCTGATTTACATGACCTGCTATGGTGGCACACAATCGGTTCAGATGAAATGACCTCAATGTTAAAGTTTCTACAAGAGGTTCTACCGTAGCCCAGGTCTGAGTTCCCACAACCCACAGAGATGAACTGGCAACTTTGCATCCTTCCTCAGAGGAGATATCCTTGGCAAGGAAAGCAGCTGCTTTACAGAGGCTTTTGTCTCATTTGTATCTGTTGTTTCTGTTTGGTCCTTTCTAAGGTCTAAGGAGAGTCTGAGGTGGCATGCCTAATTGCAGATATCAATATAAGCTTCCCCCCTCCTCTGGGCCAGTTTTATGTGGCATCACTGAGTTTGTGTTCCCATGGATGGTTGCCAAGAGACTGCGGTAGGGAACCGAAGTGGCAGTACATGGTCTGCATGTGCTCTTGGGAAGGATTTCAGGCATTGCATCAGCTTGTCGTCTTGGTGACTTTTGGACTGACTTAAGCATCATCCCAAGATTGCTGTTATTACTGCTAAGCACTGGGTCAGCTCCCAGCCCCCAGCCCCTCACCCTGGTCACATATTGCTCTCTGCTGACCTGTGGCTGGGCGGTGTGCCTCCGTCGTGACAGACAGATCTGCAAATGAAAAGGGCAAGGAGGCTCAACATGTGCCCACAGGATGCAGCACTCCCCCAGCCACTCCTGCATGCCTGGAGTCCTTCTCCATAGGCACTATAGCATCAGCCTCACTCTGCCAGCATGGCTTGCCAGGCACCATGAGGTGCGCTGAGGGCTGAGCCAGGCTCCCTCCTGCTCAGCCATGCTGCCAGGGGCTGGGTGCCATCTCCTGGGCTTTGCCTGACTTGCTACGCTCTGAAGCAGGCAGGACACGATCCACATTTGACATTATGCACCCAAACCCTGCACCCCTCTGTGTCTGCCTCAATGAGGAGTTGAGGGCTGGGACTCACCTCTCACTGTCAGCTCAACAGCATCACTGCGCTGCACCATCTGGGTATTGACCCTGTTCTTCACCTCGCAGTAGTACACCCCTGCATCAGAGGGCTGCAGGCTGCTCCACACCAGCTCAGCTTCATTGCCCAGGAGCTGCCCACTCCTGCCTGGTGCCATCCGGAACCAGTGGTAGTTGATGGGGGGGGACCCTTGTGCCACACAGGTCAGGCTAGCCTTGGCTCCCACCGGCACAGCCAGCCCCAGCTCTCCAGCCACAATGGTGGGCTTGGTCACAGCCACTACAAGACAAAGCAGATGGGTCATGGTGGCTGTGGTAGGGGAAGGTTTCCCTCACACTAAAGCAACTCCCATCCTCATGGTCCTTTCCCAGGACATCACCACTGGGTTGCGCTCTGTGCAGCTGTGCCTATGGATATAGATGTACACCAGCTGTGTCACCTATTGCCACTGCTGCACCACATCAGCCTGCTCTGCTGAGTTGTTGCCTTTCCCAATGCTGCCATAAGGCCCCTCTGAGGAAAGAGCTTTTTATTTAAACGCACACTGAGAGTGCTTGGAAAGGGGGGAAGGCACGTCCGGCCAGCATGATTCCCATGTGCTACAAGAGCCAGGGACATTGGGTATCTGCACAGAACCAGATCCAGTCCTGGGTGCACCTGGATCTGTGTCCCACTGGCAGATCCACACCACAGTGAGTGCAGACTCACTGCTATCCCTTCCTGAACGCACAGAACTGAGCAGAAGGCTCTTCCCATCCAGGTACCTCAACACCCAACTCAATATGGATATGGGCAGGCAGAATGGAGTGAACTGCCTCTTCTCCACATTGTTCTGCAGATTATACAACAGCAAAGCTTTATTGCTGGATTACCTTTGGAGACTTTAACCGTAGTGGTCACCTCCTTCGTTATCAGGCTGTAGTTTTCAGACCTCCAGCTGACTTGACAGGTGTAGTGTCCGCTGTCAGGAATTTCGAGGTCTGTGATGTGGAGTGAGGCATCCCCTGGGCTGCTCTTTGGGACACTGACTCGGTTTCGGAACCGAGATAACAGGATGTGATCACCAGAAGCATCCCTCCGAAAGATGGTGGAGGTGCTGAGGTCTCTCTCCACGCGCCAGATGAGCACCTGCTGTGTGAAACCTCGTGAAGGCATGTAGGTACATGGTATAGTGGCAGATCCCATCCATACCCCTTTGACCTGAGCTGCACCAGACAGATCCAGGAGGGCTGCAAAGAAACAACAATTGAAGGGAAGAAAGAAAAATGCAGCAGAAGAGGGGAACATCCCTTAGGACCAACAGAAGCCACGAGGCAGTGGAAGCCGGCATGTGGTAGCATCTTAGTTATGCACTAGACCACAGGCAGCTAAATCTGGGCCTGCCCCCATCTCACTGAGCATGGGGAAGTGAACAGCTACATCAAACTCATGGCTATTCTTATTGCTTCTCTCTGGACACTGGCCAGTTCTCAATTCCTTCTCAGTACTGAGAGGCACAAATCCCACCTCCAGTAGCGGCATCACAGCTGCAGCCTTCACAAGAACTTCAGGAGCATCTCTTATTCCTGCTCCCTAGCCGCAGCCTTCACACACTACTTCTGCTGCTTGGCTTTCTGCTTATACTTGCAGGATGACGCAAACAGCAGTGGCCTCTCCCTCTACTGCTGACACTGCTTGTTCTGACAGCACCACTTGCTGCATTGTCCTGTACCCCCTGTACAGGAAGAAGGGTGAACAAATCACATTTACTGTGTCACTGCAATAAGCGTGCACGTAAGACTCAGTGCTTGCACTCCTTAGCATCATTAGCTTCTTACAAAACTACCCTGTTGCTCATGGAGGCAGCAGTGCAGCCGTGCAGGGAGAAGCCCTTCTCTGTGCAGCAGTGCTGTCTCTGAGCCGCAGGAGGGGCCCTTTGGGTGCGGAGCGGGTCTGTGGATCTCTGTCCACACGGGCACCTGAGGGAGCTGCTGGGGCTGAGCTCTGTGGAAGCTTATTTCTGACAGCACCAACAAAATACTCATTCCCAAGATGGTATTTTTAAAAGAAACGTTTCCTCCCCGTGATGCTTATTAGACTGAGATGCTTCCTGAGACTTCCAGAAAAAGGGTGTCAGTTCTCACACTGGGGGAGGTAGAGCTGAATAGACAGAAACCCGCAGAGCAGGTTTGGAAGAAGCAAAGTAGTGAGAGAGATTTGTATCATCAACAGTGCATGAAAAAGAGAAGAAAGAGTTCTTACACTCCGGTCCATTTGTAAAAGAGCTGAGCACCTCCTTCCTAGCCTGATAGCACCAGCATTTGTGGTGGCATGGAAGCACTATGCAGGCAGGTATCTGCCTTTACTGGTCTGGACTACCAGATTTGGAACACTAGATCAAGCCCAATCTTTTTGCATTAGCCTTGGAGAACTTCAGCTCTGACCTGGATTCCTTGGTTGGTATCTGTCTCAGCCAGATAAACACTGCCAGGACTCAAATGGGCACAGGAGGAGGGGGTGTGGACTTTGTGATATTTCATTTATTCTCCCACTCTTTCCAACTCTCTGTCCAGTGAGGCTGTCCCAGGAGCAGCACATATGTTTCATGGGCATATGAATTGAAGCCAAGGTTCCACTGTCACCTCTCCTAATGCACTGGAGAGCCAGGACATCAGGAGTAATCAAGAGGAATTATGTGCCTTCATAAACCGTCACAGTTACAGCCATCTCTCTTCTTCTTCCCAGGACCACGCTAGCAGAGCAACGGAGATGCATTATTAAATTGGAATCATAGAATTGCTCAGGTTGGAAAAGACCTCCAAGATCATGCAGTCCAACCATCCGCCTACCAAATTCTAGAAGAACGTGCACATTCCAGCTTCACAAGGACAGTTTTGGAAGGTAACAGCACATCAGAGCATGTCCTCTGCAAGGATCCTGAAAGGTCCTGTTTTGATCCTGCTGTGGCACATGGAGCCAACCTGCCTCACTCTGCCCTGTCTGCTGCACTCTCGAAGCAGCTGGGTGTCCCTGATAGGAGTCTTCCCAAAGGAGACTTGTGAACTCTCAGGCTCTATTTTTCAAGAAGAAACTAATGGCTTTCCACACTTCACAACTTTTAAAAAAAGCAGGACATCATAATTGAAAAGAATTCTCCTACCCTCTTAGTTCTTTAGTTTTTCTTCTCGTACAAGGAAGCAGTTACTCACCCCTGCAGCCAACAAAAGCCTTCACCACCACCAGCACCAGGACCACTGCTCCCATCCTCCCAGGACTGCAGCTCCGCTCTCCTCCTCCTATGCTTGAAGAGAGACCTCCACACTTCTTGGAGCAGAAGTCAAGAACACTTCCCTTTCTTCTGCCCTGTGTCATCTGGGATCCAGGCTGTGCTGCTGTCCTTTTTCCTTCCTTCTTTTAGAAATATCATGAGTCCATTCACCGAGGTGAAGGATGACCAAAGATTGCAAGGCTCTGTCTCTTTCCATTTCAAATCCCATCCCCACCCTCTTCTCTTGCCTTTTTCTAATACTCTATTCTTTTTTTCCTCATGGTTTTGTATACATTTCTTTTTTCCTTTTCATCTTCTTCCAATTATTCCACGTTTGCGTTCACTTTGTAATGAAAGAGCTTTATGATGGCCACATAATCAAGTACTCAGTAATAAGGGAAAGCAAATTGGAGAATGCTTGAAAAGCAAGAATTCAGCTACCTCTGACTTGTGTGTGATGATACGGCTCAGCATCTCCTTCCATCACATTCAAAATTGGCTCCAGAGATGTCGAAGCACAGCAGCCTTCCCATGGGAGGTGTGAGCACATCGACTCACTGCACGTCAGGCAGGAGCACGAGGCACAGATCAACCTGCTGGGGTTCTGTTATTTCCTTGGAATCTTCCTTGCTGATGATACCGTGCTCTTCCACCACACACATGCAGTATTTCAGCAGCACATGATGTGCAGGTCAGTCTGTAGCCTGAATGAGGAAAAGGAACAGCTGTAGTTCCTTTGCCTAATGGAGCCTTTTAGACCAGAAAAACTTTTACTTCCCCCCCCCGATTCAACAGAAATATTAAAAAAATAAAAAAACAAAAAACCCACCAACATCCTGCTCTTTACTATGAATTTCCCCACAAAAAGCTGCATTTTTCCCCACCTGCCCAGAAATTGCCCTGTTGTGATGCAGCTGCAGATGTACTTCCCAGGGCAGCAAGGGAAGGTGCACAGCAAAGGTCAGCAACCCAGAGACACCCACACTTAATGCTAGAGCAGATCTTAACACCCAGAGGTGAACAGATGTTCAGTGCCTGCTGCTCCCATTTTCAGAGAGTCACACATTGTCTTACACGCAGAATTATTCTGTGTTCATTAATATTAACAAAAGAAGGAGTTACAGAAGACAAGAAAATGTATGTGAAAGCAAGCCTGCCAGGTGAATTATGCTACAGGCAGTCAACTATTCATTAAAGATACTGGTTAATGTTTTTTCAATAGTCATATTTTTAACATCCAGTTTGCATTTGATTTTAACAGCTGCATCATTGAACACAACCCACTGAAGTACTTCCAAGAAATAATTTCATTTCCCCTCCACCCCTCACTATTGTGTCAGTGGTGAAGATTTGTCTGCATAGACTTCTTGGTGGAAAGAAAAGACTGATGGAGGGAGAGAAACAGCAGAGCATCCTGGAAGACTGCTGAGAAGTCAATCGCATCAATATGGGAGGTCTAAAGGCTGCAAGAAATACTGAATGGCATCTCTGAGCCAAGGGCCAACGTGTCTGAAATATGGGGGCCATTTTCTCTAGGAGCTGGAAGGGCAGCTTATCTCATTTTGCCGTGGCTGTGTTCCATCACAGCAGGTATCCGTCCTGGTTGCACTGCAGCAGTCAGACCGTTCTCTGGAGGTGCTGCAGCTGGGCAGTGTTGGGCGGCTCTTCCTTTCTGTGCAGGGCAATGAAATCCAGTGACCAGCTTCATTTTTCCAAAGTCAGTAACCTGATGGAAACAGTGCAGGTTTCGTTTTGCTCTTTGGGCAGAGGCACATCTGCAGTTGGATGATTTGAGGAATGGGATTTCAGCTGAGTTCTGATTATTGCTGCCACAGAACTTGCAACAGTAAAATTTGCAGTACAACCATGTCAGGCATGGCCAGCCTGGAGGAAAGAGCTAAAATTGCTGATATGACAATTTTTTGAACCAGACACGCAAGACTTCCTGAAGCTGTAATTGTACAGGATAAACGTTGACTACTTAGCTAAACCAAACATGAAGAACTATAGTTCCTCAAATATGATCAACGCTGCATCTTTCTCTCCTTGTGACAGAGACATAGCAGCCAGAGTTCTTTGAGTCATGCCAACAGCCCATTTCTTTCTTACTGGAAGACTTCTTGTGGTTTCGCATCTGAACGCATGAAAAAAAAAAAAAAAAAAAAAAAAAAAGCCTTTCACGTCCTCATATTTCAGTGCCTCTGCTTTGGATTGAATCCACTGCTTTCTCCCTTTGCAGTGCCAGGCAATAAGGCACCCAGCAACTGTCCCCCTCACAGGAGCCCATCCTCCTGCTGCACGCTGGGCACGACACTCCTCAGCATCATTTCCTCAGCTCAGATAGCATGACCAATGTTGCTCTTTGTTCTGGAATTCCTGCGCCTACAACTCTGGCTGGTAAAAAGTAGCGCAGCACAAGTCCGTGTTTCACAAAAAGCGACCACAGATGGGACCTCAGAGCCCACCCATAGGGCCCACACCTACAGAGCTCGTGCCTTACCCTCGGGGTTTGAAATAGCCTGCCGAGGGTTAGAGAACTTTGCTGCAATTTTCCTGATGCCGCAAATAGGGTTTTTAGCCTGCAAGGTGATGGCAAGCAGTGCTTTGTGCAAACCACCAAGATAGAAAGCTCCCAGTGTGCTTTCATAAAGCATCTGCACTCGGGGGGAAAAAAAAAAAAAAAAAAAAAAGCCAATTTTACCAGAAGATGTTCTTATTTGGCCAGGCCAAAGTCAACTGCCTAAACAGAGTGGAAATAATTCCTGGATGGTGCACAGAAGCTAACTGCATGGGACTTTACTGCGGTGTGCATCACATCAGCTTTCCCCACACTTACCAGAGAACTGTACAGTCAAGAAAACATGGCCTTTGTTCTACTTGACAAAACAGAATTTTAGTGTTAAAGAGCATTTCCTTCAAGGCTCAAGTCATGCAACAGAAGAGTGATACACAAATGATCTTCCTGAAAATTAACTTCCCTTCCTAGAAATTCCAAGGTCATTGACATCAGCTCTGGGCCACCTATGAGCTCAGCCAAACTCTAACAAACGGTTCCTAGCACTAACAATGGATCCTGTATGTGTGAAGCCATCTAAGTGTGCATTTCCTGCTTTGTGCCACCTAAGGGTGCAAAACGCAGGGATCAAATCCTCCCTATACCTACAGGTTTCACACTCACTGGTTACCATTGCTTTTGGTAGCCCCACTGCTATCACAGTATTTGCTCCTTCCATGTTCCTGTTTTAGTGACTCCTTAGAGGCTGTCTGAACTGTTCAGAAAACACAAATGTTTCCGTGGGACGATCTGCCTTAACCTCAGCTCGTCTCCCTGCAGGCTCACTGCCTGCTGTCAGCCGTGCCGCATGAGATGCGCAGCAGCTGCTCTTACCTCCAGAGGTATCCCGCACTGGGTTAGGATCCAGTCTCTATTTTGCATTGCCAACTACCTGAAACCCTCAAGGAAGGTTTCACCACACAGGGCAAAATCCACAGTTTTCTTTGAAAACAAGGATGAAAGAGGAATGGAAAGCAAGTTAATGCCTGAGAGCTAGGGTTATGCTGCTCAAAAGAACTGCCTCAAACAAAGAGAGCACAGATGGTCTTTCCTAGCTAGGTTAAGGCCAGCAATAGTGGAAGCACAGGCAGGGAGAGAAGAGCTGGCAGTGCGTGTTGCATTATTGTTCCTGTGTTCATACAGAAGTGCCACATCTCATGGTTTGTTGGCTCTGCCCACTACCCCACCTGCAGGAAGGATAAGCCCTTTTCCCTCTATTCTCCAAGCAGCATGAATAGTATCTGCCTCTTTGCTCAGATGTTCACCTGGCCACCTGAATTTGGAGCACCTCTGCTTCCCACTAGCTCCATGTAAAGCTATTGTGTGATGGAAGGCTCAGCAGTAACAGCAGGGCGGCAGCAAACGAGGATAAGCCCAAATGCAGCCATAGATACAGAAACAAAGGAAAAAAACTGCTTACCCTTGGAAGACCTCAGGTAGGCAGGGATCCCCAGTGAGACGCCCTCACCTCCACTGCCAACCCTTAAATGAGGGCTGGGAAGGGATGGATCCTGGCTCCATCCCATCTATCACTCAGCTAAACTGCATGCACCTGAGCTCCCCTGGGCTGGCCCTGCCTTCCCACCAGGTGCTCCATCACTGCTTCAGGCTATGGCTGAGCATTTCTGCTACACTCCATATAGCACCACAGCCCCAGAAACCCACATTCTCACTGGAACAATTTCTGAGATGGACATGAGACAGGTGGGCTGCTTTTCAGTAACAGGGATGTTCCCTTCCCAGCTCCTGTCCACCAAACACATGCACACACTGTTTAAAATTACTTTAAAAAAAACACACACACACACAAAAAAAAACCAGACCCTTACTGCAAGGCTCCAAAAACTGCAAGCTCATCTAGAGTTGAAACATGAAGAAAACAACTGCTTCCCAGAACGTTTCAGTGCTGCTGATATGTTGCTGTTTTAACACACTGTTCAGTCATGATTTTTCTGTTGCTCTCTGTAAAACCCTTTTGGTGATAGTTGCATGCCCTGCAGTATTACTGCAGCAATCTTTCTCTCCTACTCAGCTTCCACACTGGGTAGAGAAAGCTGGTAAGACTTCATTGACTTTTTATGCTCTCCATAACAAAGCTCAATTTCTTTCACATGGTGAGCGTCTCATTTGACCAATTCTTATTCTCAGATTGGATTAGCAACAATTCTTGCATCTTTGATTCCCTAAAGCATAGCTGACGAGCATCATTTAACATAACATCCAAAACATATCCCCACTCAAAGAGATTCACCATCATTCCTACACTTACAGGAGCACTGTAAGGTCCCCTGGGCACACACAGACATTCACACAATCATCTATATGGGCAAAATAAAGATAACAGTGTAACAAAATAAATGTAACAAAACAATGCCGTCCTCAAGTTTAATGATTTCCATTTGCTTCCCCACATTTGCAATAAGCTGCATGCATTTGTTGGTCATATACAGCCACGTTAGCATTAGAGCTCAAGGGACTCTCGAGCTGCCCACTGTTTATAGGGTGAGATTGCATAGTCATTGGATCATCTAGGCTGGGAAAATCCCCTACAGTCATCAGCTCCAATCGTCGATTGGCAAAGCTGTAATTAGCAGGACAGCATTACCAGTCCTGAGCAAGGCCTTACCACATCAGCTATGCAATGGCATAACAAGACCTAGTGAAACTTAAAGCTCTTCCTTCTGGGAAGTTCAGAAAACTGTTTGGGAAATGTATCAGCGTGCACAGAGGAACATAAAAAGGATGCACAAGAACCACAGTTTGGGTTTTGCAATTCCATAGTTTAATTAGTTCAACTAATTTGTACTTTTTTTCCTTGCTAATTTATCTTCTATTGCAATCCCTGTTAGGAAAGTAGCAAGTATACCCATTTCCTAGGCCAGAACACAAGCCAGACGCAGATTCACAAATTGTTCCTAAGCCTCAGTTTCTTCTTAAGAGACAAAGTGTGTTTAAAAACTATTCTGCAATTGAGTCAAACACCCGATGGTGAGACGCAGTGAGAGCAGACTCCATCGTGGAAGAATATGACAGTGCTCCATTACAGCGCTGCTCTTCAAGTCTCACCTGCTCAGGAAATGGAGGTTACAGATCAGCCCCTCACAGAACTGTGACACACACTGCGCTGTCACAGCAGCACTGAGGAAAAGCTTGGTCTGTATTGTCTTACTCTCGGAAAAAAATCAAGGCTTTTGGGAGAAAGTAATAAAGAAAAAGGGGATCACAGACATAAGGAACAGTTATAAGCAGGGGAATGAAAGGACACTCTGAAGGCGTTCGAGGTGTGCACATACGCAGTAGCGAGGTCCTCCTTTCCGGTGGGGAAGATCTGACAACGAAGCACAAATCTAACTTAGCGGGGTCAGCGTAGATAATGGGCATCATCCAGGCTTCAGCATATCAAAACAACTTGGATTCTTCCACATAAAAAGAACCCAAATCTTATTAGTTCAGAAACTCCAGAGAGAATAAAGCCTGTAATTGGACTGACTTCCTAACACTGAGAAATGTCTCCTACCACTGCAGCTACTTGAAATCAGCTAGATCAGAATCAACTAGAGCCACACAGCCAGTTTTCTGCCTGCCCTCAGGGCTCTCCCAGCTCCCACAGCTGTGGATGGCTGTGGCAAATTTCGGATTTCTGTGAGCTGTGGATAGGCTCCTCCCAGCCTGTGCTGGTGAAGGAGCACTTCTCCTACTGGTAAGGAGGGATAAGAGGCAATGTCTGTCACAGCTGTTCAAAGGAGAGAAGAAAACGGTGCAGGAGGGAATTTTGGGGAAAATTTTCAGATTAAGCTGATAGTAGCTTTTGGAATTCGCTGTCAATCCATTCGGTTGATTGAGCTTTAAGATCCAACAGGCAGAAAATCCAGGAAAACGTCCAATGTCTACAGAGGGTCAGATAAACAAGCAGAAGAGAAATCTTACTGTGACGTCCCACCACTGCAAATTACCCATCACTTTTTTGTGTTCTGCTTTCAAGGACAGTGGCTGGACTTTGCTAGACATCTCCTGACTCAGTGCTACTCACAGTTCCCGAGGAAGGTGATGGATGTGGTGGGTGCAGGTCACTCTGGAAAAGCCTCCATGCAATGTGCATGAGATCAGCACTACGCACGGTGGCAAAGCACTTCTACTGCAACGCCCACAACCCGTGGCAATGGATGTGTTAGCATGTTCAAAAGTCACACGCCAGAGTTAAAATGTCATTTTCCATAGGAAAAAATTCTCCCTGTACCTAGGAGCAAATCTAGGAATAGGAAAGTAATTTAAGCCGATGCAAACATTTGTAGCCACAAACTATTAAAAAAGAAAAAACAACAAAAAAACAACCCCAAACCAACAGCAACAATAAAATAATTCTGAATTCCAATCAGAAGATACTTCTTGAAGCACCTCAGAAAGAATAAAACCCATGTGGAAAACATTACACACCACATTACTGTATAGCTGATAAAAACAAAAAAAACCAAACAGCCAAACTTTACAAACAGGATACAAACAGCTTTCCTTTTGCAATAAGGATATCAGATAAAAACAGTTATGAAATACACTGTGGTATGTGCACAGGGAGGCTGTCCTTCCCTCCTCCCAGTGCCTTCAATCCTATAGCTCTTCTTTGAGAGCTTTTTTCAGCCTTCCCACATGCGCTCTTCGCTCACAGAAAGAGAACTTTCTTTAGTTGATACAGAATACAACACTCAGGAGGAAGGAGAGGAGAGAGAAGATCAAACTTCTCATTGATCCATTTATCTTTGCTGTCCATTTCACACCACTAGGCCAGTTACAGATGTGAGTTCAGGAAGTTTCTATCTCAGAGGCTTCTTCTATGAAGCTAGCAACAGGACTGAGGAGCAGGAGTGGGAACAGCTTATACTCTCCATTTCCATCTTCCGAGAGGAGAGGCGGATCACCCATTCCCAAAGTGTCCACTGGGGGCTCAGCCTGGTTTGCTGGAACTGCCAGTGGCAAGACTGTTTCACCACCTGAAGGAGGATGGAGAGCAGGTTTTTCCTCCAGGGGGGCCAGGAGGAGGTCTTTTGGATCCTCTGTCTTCCCACCAGCTTCACCAGAAGGCAGCTCTTCAAACAACGAAAGCAGAGGATTGGCCCTGTACTGTATCAGCTGCATATCTGAGGGAAAACAAACATTTTAAACTCCAGGCTCCTACAGTACCTAAGTGAAGTCTTTTACTCAAGGCAAGGAAAACTGGAAGGGCTGCTTCAAAACTTGGTTTGCTAAAGAAAAGCACACAGCTGAGCTCTGACAGATTACACCAGCAGGTGCAAGAAAGTAAGGCCTGCAGCTAAGGCTCCTGTGTCTTTTAAGATCAATGTCTGAAACACACTTCAAGTCCCTACAAACACTGCATGCACTGGCATCACTGAAGTAGTAAAGTGAGTTGCACTGCACTTATGTGGGTTGTAGCCCTGTAGGAGATACCTCCACAATGGCATTTGCAGTTCTTCTCCTTACTGTGGCACTCTGTCACACATAAGAAAAGAGGAACAGTTAACATGGGAAACAGAACAGGGTTTGTAAAACTGAGGTACAGCTTCATTAAGATCAAGGAAATCCCAGTCGTCGTTAACATTCTAAGCCCACGCCAAAGAAGGAAATGAGCCACATTATAGGCTAGAAAAAATTCCATTTCAATACGCAGTTTTGGGAGAGTATGGAAGTGTCACAGCTCTGTTCCCTCCTGCCCACCTTTGCTTCCTGCTGTTTCTCTATCACTTCCTCCCAGATGTTCAGTGCTGTCTCCCATGTCTGCAATCTGAAGCACAAAGGACAGAGAATAAAGCAGAATGCTTAACAAAAATATCTGGCTATTTACTGACTGCTTAGCAACATCAATGGTGAAAGGAGGAGGGAAGAGGAATTAAACAGCTGACCAATGTAAACTGACCTCACAAACCCATTACTGGAGATAAAGGCTAGTGAAGACACTGAACTACAGACAAACTTATCTTACCAAAATCAACCAATCTTCTGATTAGCCAATATTTACTTCTCCATACCAGAAGTTTGCCTTGTTGGAATAACACAGCTAAACATTATTTCATTTGTACAATGAAATTTTGCAAACACTGCTTGAGCACAGCAGCATTTTACCTCAATGGTGGTTATGACAAGAAATCTTAGTTTAAAAACTATTTCTAGGCTACAAAATAAACAACAATGCAAGAGTCCTTTAATAATGTGAAACAATCGTAGAACAGGGCCCAGAAAAGGAAAATTACACTGAGCTTCTACACATCCTCTCAGGAAGTTCTATTGAGCCATGCTCAGAATAAATACAGCATCCTCTATTCTTGCTTTTTCCTTTAAAAAAACACACAAAAAAAACCCTTTCCTTCAGCCTTCTGATAGACTGCAGGCACACAACCTGAACTACAATCCCAGGTCTTGTTATTACTTGGCTAAAAGACAGCAAGCCAAGAAACTCATCTCACACATACTGGAAAATGACAAGATTTTCTAACCTCCTCTTTCTAAACAGAGCATACAGAAGTAACAGATAGGAATAAAAAAAAGTTCCTCAACACAGACAGCTGATTCAGCAACCACTAGTTTTCTTCTTCCTTATGTTCTCAGATTATTATAAAGTAATGAATACCTTATTTTAAGCCAAGTGGCAGCACCATAAGACATGAAACTCTTTTGAGAATCCTCTTAAATTCCTGTATGCCAACAGCAATAACACAAAGCATTAAATCACCTAGATTAGAGAAAATGGTAGTTTTCATCCTGAGCTATCAATCTCAATCCAGTCCCTACCCTCAATTTACATCAGTCAAAGTTTAACTTCCAATAACGTTTTAACCCTCCCCATCACAGGAGCAAATCTTACTCTTACATTTTCCATACCAGGGGAAGTTTCCATCAAGTTCATATCCAGGGCTGGCAGTTCAGGGTTAAACACCTGAAAGCAGAACCAGATCATACATAGGAGAGTATATCACATAATAAGGTTCTTAAAGCAAAATATCAGAGCAATTCCACTGCATCCCCCCATGTAAGCACAGGGATGGTGGCTAACTTGCAGGTCTACTGCAATATATTTTGCCCTGTGGCAGTTAACTGAGCTCACAGGAGCTCTACATGATGACAGCACTGCATGAACTGAGAATGGCTCTCCAGATTGGTTCGTACTTCGTTATACTCCTTGGATGACTATGCACCACTCTATCCATAACTATTTGCCTTTCAGGATTTTCTTCTCACTTGATCACTACAGCAAGGAATAAATCTGTAAAATCTCATAAAGCAACCTAACCAGTATCAGACACCAGAATAAATGAGAAGACACTTACATCGCTGAAAGCTTCAGAACCAAAGCTATACTGCTTCCCAGATAACATTGCTTGAAGCTCTTCAAGGCTGGCATCAATGCAATTAAGAAAATCCTGAATTTCTTCTCTAAGAAAGACAAAATTATACAGTACAGTGTAAGAAACAGTCAGCACTTAGGGCCCTTTTTGGCACCACAGGGCAGGAAAAACCTCTTAGAAGTGAGAAGTGTTAAATTCTGGGTTATTACAGCTGTTGGATAAGCAGAGTGCTAGACTGTATTACTCATAATCCAGAACAGTTTATTGCCAGATGAACAAAACCACGGTCCTGTATCAATTTCAATGGTCCAACTCTTTTCCCAACACGTACAAGGACACCTGAAGAGGGGAGTTAATACCTGTCCAGTAAAGGATCATTTTGGTTTCCAGAGTTACTCTCGTTCAAGATGGAGTCAATCACTGACACAGGGTCTTCTGCAGCATTAGCTTGTGCAGTGTGCAGTTCTACAGCAGCATTTCCCACTTCACTGGATTTGCTGACATCATTTATATGAACTGGGGGGATGGGTTCTGCACAACTTAACTCATTGGGCTGCGATACTTGACAAATCGGTAAGCCAGGATCCAGAGCTGTCTGCGTCTCTCTAGAACGTGACCCAAAGAGAAACAAGACAGGAAAATTCATCAACCGTGTCACTGCTCATTACACATTCAGTATTTGATATTTTAATGCCTAGTGAGGTCAAATTCAGCAAGGGCTCAAATAACCAACCGCTTTTTTAAAAAATAAGGTAAGTGCCTTCCTAAAGGGAAGTGAAGGATCACTTGTTAAGGCTAATACAGTCAGCACAGAACATCTCGTTTACCCCGATTCGTAGAACTGTTTGGGCTGGAAGACATCTTCAAAGATCCCCAGCCCAAACGCCGTGCTGCAGGCAGGCACACGTCCCACTGCAGCACACTGCTCAGCAGCACTGCCCAGCCTGACCTTGAACACCTTCCATCACTGGTCATCCACAACTTCTCTGGGCAACCTGCTCCAGCATCCCACACCCTAATCACTGCATGAACTCTTTTTCAAATCCAATTTAAATCTACCCTTCTTTAGTTCAAAACTATTGCCTCTCATCCTATCACTAGAGGCTCTAATAAAAATCTCTATATATCTTTCTTCTTACCCCCCTTTATAAATTAAAAGTCAAGCTTTCTCAGTTTTTAGAAACAAGAGCTCCACCTTTATGCCTTTCATACTTTCTACACAGGATAAATCCAAAGAAAATTTGTGAATTTTTAAAAGGTTCCATTTGCATTGTAATTTTTTTAGAAAAATCTAAAAGCTTTCTTCTTCCAGCATGGTGACCAAATGCTGGCTCTGGAAGTCTTTAGATTGGTAATGAGTTCTTAAAAAGAATGTACAGAATGTTCTTGACTTCAAATAATGAGATTCTGACAGACCAAAGAGGGCAGAAGGCCACATGGACACGTGGTGGTAGGGAAACTCACAACACTATGTCTAGAAATACAAGATTCCAAACCGGTCTATATTTTACTCTGAAGGTCAGCAACTGAATAGGTTTTCCACAATAATCTGAGATCACAAAAAGAAGACTGCTTCCCCTCCAGCTGCATTTAACATAATATTAGCGACAACAGTACTGAAATCAGAGATAAAAATCACAAGTTTTGCATTATCTGTAAACAATGAATGCATTCAGTTCCTTGTTTGGTCAAAAAGCGACATGTTTATTTGTTGAACAGACAAAAGCAGGTTGCCAGAAATCATACCAAAGAATCACAGCACGGTTGGGTTGGAAGGGACTCTAAAGCCCAACCACCCCCAGCCCTTTGTGGGCTGGCTGCCCTCAGCTCAGGCTGCCTCAGGCACCTCCAGGGATGGGGCATTGCAGCTCAAGGGCAGCAGTGCCAGGTCCTTCTATCCTGTATAACGTTTAACTTACACTAACATAACCACTTAACAAGTTAAGCATAAGTCTTTCACATCCTTACACATACCTATCTCTGCCACTTGTGTGTGCTACAGCAAGGAGACCATTGGTGGCATTTTCCAGGGTATCAGTGATATCTCGGATGATGAGACCTGTACGATTTCCATCCTCATCATCTGAATTACGTTCAGAAAAAGCCATCTGCAGGATATGATATATCAAACAGAATGAATAAAACAAAAAGATTTTGTTGTTTCTAAAATGTTTCTTCTCTTGCAGCTTCCATTTCCCATTCAGATTTCATCTACACCAAGCTGTACTGATTTGCATGACTTTATAGACAGGGCAGTGCTTTAAATTGGTCTATTTCAAAATAGCCCCAGCTATAAGGAAGCAAGGAAGTAAGCTGTGAGGAAGACTTCAAGGGCACTGTACAGCACCTTGTCTAACTCGGGCTCTTTCCCTGCACAGACTTACTGCTTGGCCACTCTCCACAGGTATGCGGACATACTGACGGCTGTACTTGGAAGGTGAAGCACCTGCAGCATCTGTCAGAGACCTGAGACAAAGTACAACGTTAGTGGATCCTGCTGCAGTAAACAGCTGTAGTAATGCTAGACATGTGCAGGAGCAGTAAGAACTATTACTCATCCACTTCTAAAACCAGCTTTTTGACATAACTTTAAAAAAAGAGATTGCAGATGGACCAAAGTCTAAGTACACTTTTTGTTTTGCAGGGAATCAGTAACACTGGCACTTTTTTTTAAAAAAAAAGAGTTACCATTTCTGCAACTTTTTCCTTCAAAACATAGAACATATACTGTACTGTCTTCTCATCCTATTCATTTTTGATTTAAGAAATCCATGCTTTTTTCAACTTCTTCCACTTTTCTCAAGTATGAATAAAAGAACACAACAGTGATAACAATATTCTCTATACACCCCAAGAAAAGCATCTTGCTTCTAGAAGTTGATTCATCTCCATAATGCACACTGGATGCTGCTTTGTGACCCTATCCAGTAATTACCTTTTCCTTTTGACCCCAACAATATAATTTCCTCGCATCAAACTTAGTATAAACTGAAGAATCTAAAAAGGAAAAACAAAAAGCCAAAAACAAATGATCAGCTTGGCAACGTGGATACTAGCACATTAACTCAGACTTAGCTTTTATGATTTAAATTAGCAAGTAAATTAAATAGCCATTCATGCCCTTATCTTAAAAAGCAAAATGATAGTTACAGAAGGCACTGAAAAACCATCTCATTTGGTCTCATTTGGACAGTTCTTTTTTTTTTTTTTTTAAGTGTAAGAAAATACCACAGGTCACTATGGAAGATTCCAGATCAGAAACAGCTGAGGGATAAACCAGAGAAAACCCGATCCAGTGCAGCAACTCCTATAGTTTCCACACCGACTTCTTGGCAGATCTGCCTGAGCCCTCACAGGCTCCACCCCGTGTGCCTGCAGTCTCTCCCTTTAGGTTCCCATTACACTGCCTCCAGCCCCACTTTTACCCCGGTTGTCTTGAATCTCCGCTTTCTCTACAAATACGATTCACTGAATTGAAATTCTTTTCACTAAGATTTTCTTTAGATTTTGCTTTGCTGCGCTGCTTCTTGGACACTCAGGAACTGTGAACATTTTCGTTATGCTGTATTAATATAGGCTGTTCAGCTCTGTGTCATTTGTCATTCTACATGAGCAAAGAATGCCGTCAGGTATCACAGAGGCAGGAATAAGGATGGTAGCACTGAAGATGCTGCAATGGTACCTTAGACAGCAGCTTCTGTTGTTGACTGTGCTTCTGCCTTAGAACTGCCACTTCTTTCCACAGGGCCTTATTTTCTCTGCAATGCAGAATAAATCAGAAGACAGAGGATGAACAGAGTTTACTTTATATGATTTAGTTTCACAGCTTTCAAACTTTCACAGTACCTTGCAGGACCAATGGCAACATTTTTTCCATGGGTAACTAACAATTGGTTCATCAAATTCACTGCTGTAAGCTCCGAGTTAAACTAACCCCATTTTTCCTTCAGCAGGACCAAAAGCTCACTAATGGCACCTTCTAATCTTTCACTGTTCCATTAATAATCTTGATTTGAGGGCACTCCTCGTTTCAAAGCCTCCGAGTCTTAGAATAAGGACATGGTGTTTGGAAACATGCTAAGTGCAACACAGACCCGTCAGAATGGTTTCAAATGATTCATAAAACACAGAACCAAAGAGGAGGTGGAGTGTATGCATCTCCTGAGCTCTGGTTGATACCCACCTGCGTGCCAGTGATCTGAGCATATTACCACTGCCCATACAAAAAGCACATGAAGGAACAGAAAATGAGGAAACAAAGTTAATTTCCAGTCAGGAAGAAAACCCAATGTTACTTCTAGTTGCATCAACCCCTGTTCTGTGTTTAGAAGATGAAAAGCTTTGATACCCTAAAAAGCTACTACAGTTGATGGCAACCAAAAGCAAATCTAAAGATAGCCAAGAAACTCACAGTTTGAATCTCCGGTCTGCTACTGCATTATGGAAACATACAAGATTCAGAATGCTGCGTGCCATGTAATGAGGATTCTTAGGAAAAACAGTTTCACCTGTTTGCAGTTCAACTGAAACACGTATTTAGCCAAGCTCCAATACATGTAAACTCTACTCAGTGCCTAAGTGCTCCCTCAGCAGGTGGTACCTCTTCATGTTAGCCAGTCTGATGTCCATGTTGTTCTGCTGCTCTCTCATCTCCTGGACTTCAGAGAGTACTTTGTGTAAGTCCTCTGCACAGACCTTGAGATCCTCAGTTCTTACTGCAGACACCTACAATAGGTCCAAGTTATACATGCTTTACTAAGAACAGAGCCTTTTATGCACCCTTGTAAATGAGCAGTGCAGTTAGGCTGTGGAAAGGGCATAAATTTCATTAAAAGATTGGGTAAGATTACTAACTCTAACACATCACAAAATACCACACCTGATAAAGATGACAGCCCTTACAACAGTCTCGACTGTCTGAAAATAAACAAGATGTGAATGAAAACACCATCACAGTTCAAGCTAAAATCCAAAGCACTGATTGAAAATGGCCTCTACTGAGGGATTCTCCCTGCCAGGCCTGGTGAACGCTTGCCCCCTAGCGTCAAAAGGTAAGGCAAAACCAAAAGGACTGTGGAGCAGTAAGGAGGGGATGGTCACATTCCTTGCAGGCATGGGCATACCTGCCAGCACAGGAACAGCAAAGTGCCATGAAGTTACTAAGGAAAAAATGCAGGCGTCTAATTACATGACTGGAAAATTTGTCTTACAGCTGGTAAACTGCAGATTCCTAAAGCACTGCTTCATCTTTTACCTCTCAGTGACATTCCAAGACTTTGTAGACTTGTCCTCCAAAAGTCAGAGCCAAAACTGCTTTTCTACCCACAGCAAAACTTATAAATGCCATCTCTTCAATGAGGGTGGAAGAGCTATCAGATAGCAAGGAGTTCAGTTTCTCCTCCCCACAGTTCCATATCTAAAATATTCCAGTTCCTTCAGTAAGGCTGCAGTGGTGCCATTAATGGCTTATAAATAGTTCAAGTTTTAAAATAATAGATACAAGTTTTATACACAAGTTACAAAATAACAGGTCTCATCACTTATGAATGGTACACACAGGTTTTGTAGGCATAATTTTAAAATTATTTAGCCAAACACAGACTGCAATGAAATCAAATGAAGTTGTAGCAGGTAACCACCAGATCTCTCTTCCAACCTAACACTGTGCTCTTATTTCACTTATTTTGTTAAAATCCAGGAGATGTGGAAGCCTACTGTTTCCATGCAGGTTGGCTCACAGATTCCCACTGTTTTTAAATTAAAATTGGTATTCATTGGTCAAAATTGACCTACAGTGCTGTAAAATAGTGTCCCATCACTGTGTGATGGAATTCTGTGCTAGAATTGCTCCTGCTTCTAACAACACTCTTATATTAGCTCTTCTATACTAGTTTGAGGAGTAGACTTTTACAGTTTCACACAGATCTCCCAAAAGCTGTCACTGCAAGATCACTGTAGGACTGCCTGTCCACTCCAGCTCAACTAGCTAGCTGTTACCTCTCATGCTTTTTCCCCAGCATTTCGACTCTGTTTCAGAGTACAACATCCTTCACCAAGCTAAAAGGCAGCCGAGCAATTGGTAAAGACAGTCCACAGCGCCTGCTGCTGGTTGGCAGACAAGCAGCAAATGTTTTCCAAAGCACACAAATCCACCGGATTACATGTGGTCACTGCATTTTGATGTTAGAGCACACATAACTACTTTCATAAGGCTCTGGGGAGACCTGATAGCAGCCTTTCTGTATCTAGTGGGGGCTGTAAGAAAGAAGGGGGCAGACTCTTTAGCAAGGTCTGCAAAAGGAAATGGCTTCAAACTAAAAGAAGATTTAATTGGACATAAGGAAGAAGTTTTTCACAGTCAGGGTGGCGAGGCAGTGGCACAGGTTGCTCAGAGAGGAGTGGATGCCCCATGCCAAGGTCAGGCTGTATGGGGCTCTGAGCAGTGATGGAGCTGTGCCCATCCCTGTGCACTGCAGGCGACTCTTAAAGGTCCCTTCCAACTCAAACAACTGTAAGATTCTACAGCAATATCCCTCTGCAGAAATAACTGTTTTCTTAACACAGCCCAGTGTTCAAAAGGATGCACTGAATGGCCTGACAGTTCTCTCTGTCTGCAGTTTTGGATGCTTTACTATTTGTTGTAGATAGCACCATGTGCTAATATACTTTATGCACCCCAAATGAAATCCTGATTCCTCTTCAGCACACCACCCCTTCATGGGAAGGATACCCAAAGGATGCAGACAGTAGGTGCAAGTACCAAATGCAGTCAGAATGCCTCTTGGAGGGAAAGCCAAACTAAAACGTTCTGCCAAATACGAGGAACAGCTTTCTTCCAAGTTTGTGACTATATAATAAGGATGTCAAGACTGAGTCACACGAACAGAGATCCTAGCCCTAACAGTGAAATGAGTAAAGAAAGGAAGTCCTGCATTCAGACACGCTCCTGTTTGAGGCTGAAATACATTTCCATTCCAGACAGTAAAGCGCAAGAAAAGCTAACGGATGTTTTATCCATTGCAAAAATCACATTTCCTGTGCAACAAAGAATATATTTCACCAGAATTTACATGAATGTCTTTGGCACTAAATAGTGCTTTTGTCTTCTCATCTAGAGTACTCCACCCAGTGCAACACCCATGGGATACACAGTGCCATGTGTAATGCCAGCACTGACAGCATACCAGAAAGGAAGGTGTGCAAGCTAAGACAAGTTAGCAGTTGCGGCATCTGCAAAGAGCACAGGTCTGTGTCAGAGAAACTGCTACCATATTTGATCAACTGAGATTCTGAGCAGAGAGTTCAGCAAAGAATCAATCAAAACACAATTGTGACTCTAGCTAACCCTCAAGCCTACTCTCTGCTTTTATTAACTTGGGCATTGCAGTCACCACATTATGACACTCTAAAGAAAGAACTCCAAAGTTCAAATGTCAACAAGATGTATCATGGTAGTGTCTTTCTCTGGCAGCCAGGATATTATGGGCTGTAACGTGCAAGCAGAGAAAATATATACATGCAGGTGCAGTTAAGACAAGGCCAAATACACAAAAGAAAACTAGAAAGTGCTTGCAAAAAAAGTAGCTTATTAGCAAAATGGTGTTGGAGGAAAAAAATAATTTATGTGAGCTGAGTATTGCTGCCTGTGCTGTATCCACACCATCTTTATCATTAATGGAACTGCTGAACACAGCTGGACTCAGTATTGACCCTAGAGGTGCACCACCAGCTAGAGTCTGTGCCACTGATAAAAGCTGTAGACCTCCTGTGTGTTGCTAGACAACAACAGGGTGCATTTTGTTTAAGAGCTGACAGGAGGAGGCCAAGCCAAGCATTAGTGTGGCATTCAGGAGGGAGCTGCTAAGGCTTGCCAGTGCACAGCCTTGGTTCTCCAGGAATTTGTTGGCTGTAAAGTGTTTGAAACGCTCAGAATTGCTCTAGATAAACTTCTTTTCATAACAATAACAGTGAAGTAAATAAATGCTTAGACTGTACCTTGCGTTTGATGTTTTCCAATAAATGTGCATTTCCTTGCTTGAAGAAAGGGTGCTGGAACTCAATGACTGAGTTTTTCTCTGCTGTAATCATACCATTCTCCAAAGCAACCACCTTCCTGAAACCATCTGTGGAGAGGGATTGAAATAAAATCATTTCTTCTAAAGTAAAGCTCACTGTTACAAAACAGAGCTAAAGAAAACCACAAAGCTATTGAAATACCTACAGCTACACAGCTATTGGAAGCAGGAGCCTCCTTTCAGTGCTCAACCACTTCACTGCTCTGATCACCACAGACAGGGAACACACCTACCTACCACACCACCAAATGATCTACAAACAGCACGCATGGCACCGGCCTGCTAGTCCTGGAAGCAAGACAGTCCAAATAATCACAGAAGCAAGTCAGCAGATTTCCTAGGACACCTCGCATAAAATGAGGAATGGACAGTATGTCCCACCTTCCCTTTCATCCCTATAGACTCAGGCAACTGCATACCAAAACAAATGCGGTTGTATCCCACCAGAGTCTATGGAATATTAAAAGGAAGAGAAATTAGTCCTCCACCTATGGCAACAAATCAGGCACAAAAAGCACTTCTTCCACTCCAGACCGTCTCCATGGAATAAGGCATTGCCAGCTCTATTTCCACCACTGCTTTAAATACCAAAAGGAAGATGCAAATTAGTTACCAGAACAATGTGTATCTTTTCTCACTCAAGTTCTTAACACAATTGATACGTTCCAGCCTCGCTGCGCCCCAAACGCACTGTCATGAGAAAACCTCAGTGTAAGCAGCATGAGGAGGCTGCCACCCCACTGCATACCTTCATATGAATATTTGTATTTTATCATTCAACTGCGTTATGAGACTACTGACAATTGTTTCTTCACATGTCAGGCAAACAGAGTGTCCTCCAGATCCTCTCCTTTCCCGGGAAGGATTCAATCATTTTTAACCCCGTTACTCAAAGGCAGCCAATTCCTGTGCAGTCTGTACCTTCACATGGCCCCAAACCAACTCTTTGTGCTCCGCACACTGCACTGACTTGAGATTGCCACCTCATTCTGACTCCACTGCCTGCACACACTGTGCACATCTCACAGAACAGGCAGTATGTGATGCTCACGAGTAGAGCACAGAAAACATAAAAAGGAGACTCGATCCAGCTTGAGCCATCGGTGGGATTAACGCTGCTTCAACAGAGAAAGCAACACAAACATGCATGCACAGCAGCTGATGCTTACACATGTTGAGCTGTCGGATGAAGCTGGAGATGTTGTTGTGTTTGAAGTACTTGGGGAGCAGCTCCTTGGCAAACCGCTGCTCATCCAGTATACAGAAGTTCTCACCATTCTGGGAAATAAGGGACAATAACAGTGAGAACAAACGTTTCTGAGGCGCTGCTCTGATGCCAGGATCATTGCTGGAGCCAGTTCCTATGGCACCATGGGCACAACACACCAAAGGGCACCGCCTGAGGGGACTTAATGAGTTTTCCAGATCGTAAAAAAAAAGATCGGGGAAAAAAAAGCCTTTCAGGGAACACTGCTCTGGAATTGCGGTTTGGTTGGTTTGTTTGTTTTTATTTTTTTTTTTCAAAGTCTGAACTTTGGCCTCGAGCCAAAGAAAAAAATCGTTCTAAAACAGATCCCGGCACACGAAGGGCAAACGGCGCTCAGGCCGCGCGGCGTCACCGTTAAAAATACCCGGGGGCAGAGCGGGGCGGCGGCGGTACGGGGCGAACGGAGCGCACCGCGCGGGCCGGATGGAGCTCGTGCGTTCGTATGGCCGCGACGGGGAGCGAACGGATCTCTTCACTTTCGCCTTTTAAAGGCCGACATCCGAAGAAACGGATGGAAAAAATACGCGTTAGAAAAGGACACGGAGCGAAAGTCAACGCCGCGGGCGTTCGCGTCCGCGTGCGGCTGCGGCGTCCCCGCCTGGAGGCTCTCGGCGGCATGAGAGGAAAAATTAAAGTTAACGGTTTCGGGGCGCCGTTGGCGGCTCAGACGCAGCGCCGCTCCGCTCCGATCGCCGCGCGGTGCGGCCGGGACGCGGCACGGAACCGCTCCGGGCCCCGCTCGCGCCACGTGCCACGCGCCAGCGCTCCCGGCCCGGCTGGCCTGGCCCGGCCCGGCACGCCGCCGCCGCCTCCCCCGGGCCTCGCTCCCCGCGGGGCCTCCTAGACCACCGCCGCCGCCGCCTCCCGCTGCCCCGGGGCCGCCCTCACCCGACTCCAGCAGATGACGTCGTCGCTCTGCGGATCCTCCACCAGGGCCCACAGCTTGGCTAAGAAGCCGGGCACCGGTGCGGCGCCGGGGGCGCCGGGCAGCGCCGACCCTTCCCTCATCCTCAGGCCGGGCCGAGCTCTCGTGCGGCGGCCGCGCGGGCGGATCCCCACCGGAGACCGTGACGCCACGACGGGCGGGTCCCGCGGGCCAGGGCTCGTTGGTAGGCGGGGCGAGGCCAGGGCGGCCCGCTCATTGGCGCTCGCATCCAGGTCCCGCCCCGCCCGCCTCGCCCCGCCCCCTGCCGGCGCGTGCCTCTTGTTTTGCTCTCTGGGGAGCGCGGCGCGCGGCCTTGTGACTTCACCGCGCGTCTTTAAAGGGACCGCGCGGCAGCAGCGGCGAGCTCGGCGCGTCCCGCGGGAGAGAAGTGGTGGGCGGAGCCGCGTTCCCAGGTAGGTTCGGCCGCGCTCCGGCTC
This sequence comes from Lagopus leucura, assembly GCF_019238085.1. Classification (NCBI taxonomy): domain Eukaryota; kingdom Metazoa; phylum Chordata; class Aves; order Galliformes; family Phasianidae; genus Lagopus; species Lagopus leucura. Next base: position 1,620,021 of record NW_024962303.1, on the reverse strand, counting down.
TACTTGCGACGGGCAGGTGTGGGCCGTGCTCGGATATGAGCGGGGCGGCTCTAGAACAGGTGCGGCTCGGTACGGTGGTGCGCGTGCCGAGCTGCGGCCGCCGGGCCGTCGCTGCTCGGGATGCGCCGCGGGCGGCTTCAGCCCTCCTGAGAAACGTGCGAGTGCCCGTCTGCGGAGTCCGTGTCGGGCGGACCCGCTCCCCTCGGTCGGTGCGGGGGCATCCCGGGCCCCACCCCACCTGCGGGTGGCGCCCCCAGCCGGGTGGACTTCGCCCCGCGGTGCTCGCTGGGCCGCTCCCCTCGCGCCGCCGCCGCGGACGGAGATGTTCCTCTGCTGGCGGCCGACCCTCCGCACAGTAAGCAACGAAGCGGCTCTGCCCGCGCGTGCTCCCCCTCCCCTTCCCGTTGGGCGTCGTGTTTTTTCTCTATTGAGAAACCCGGGTTCCGTCGGGTGAATTCGTCTGATTAGTGGCATTTGATTAGCGAGCCGATTAACTTGAATTATTCGGCTACGATTCCTGTTTTATTAATTAAGAATACTAACTCTTGGGAAAACTCTGCTATCCAAACAAAAAGGTTCAGGGACCCGCGCGAAACTTGCGTTTATTCTTAATCAAGTCTTATTTCAACATAGAAAGAACTCTGGGCAGCGCAGTTCGATGGCCGCCGGCAGCGCAGCTGGAGGCAGAGTCGCGGGGCTGAGCGGGCCGGGGCTGCGCGTTGTGTTGGTGCTCCCAGCGGAGCGCGGCTGAACGATAACAGCCATCCTTGTATCGTAGACAAAACCCGTCTGTGTTTGCGTAGTGTTTTGCCGCCGTCGCCTTCTTGAAGTTTACGAAAAGCTATGGCGTCGCTCCTTTGTTGCATTTTTCTTTACTTGTGTCCTTGGTTTCTCTCTTTGAACTTTTTCGAAGTTGCTTTTATGTATCTCAAGAACTGGGTCTGTATTTTAGCTGCCAGTTTCTTTATAGGCTGCACATAACCCTGTTATATCTCTGCATGAGATCTTTCTTAAACGTTTTTGTGTGGGTTTGTGTTTAATTTCTCATCCACTTTATTTCATATCTATTTTTATATCCTCTGTGTAATTCTGTGTTCTCATGCTCCATCAGTTTCTCCTTCAGGCAAGTAAGATAGAATATTGGGAATGCTTTCACATAATTCCTGCTGCTCTCCTTGAGTCCCCCAGAGTGTTCCTGGTGCCTCACACTGAACTTGATGCTGAGTGCAGTGTTTATGAGTAAACTCCTTGCTTCATGATGTAGATCATGGGGAAGTATTACTGGGACCAGTTGAAGGGAACCAGCCTTGTGCTGCTAATCCAGACATACCCAAGGGTGGCAGGGGACCATTCCTTAAGAGCATCCTTGAGGGTAGTTAGAATTTGAAATGCTTCTTGGTGGTGGAATTGTATTTCTCGGTGGCTTAGTAGAGCAGAGAAGGATTGTGCTAACAGTACTTCAGTGTTATTTGCTCAGGATTGTTTTCTTCTGCCTTTTATGCAGTCCTTTATGATTATTTGGGACATTGGTGAAAATGTTGGTGAAAAATGTCACTTGAAGTTCTGGTGCCTGTGGCAGGTTCAGCCCCTGCTTTGTGTCATGCAGCATGGCACTGTGGGTGACTCTGCTGCAAACAGCTCTGTTCACCTCATCTCCCTCTTAGTGAAGGGGTTGCCAATTATAGCAGCATTTTCTCAGCACTATTAAACAAAATATTTGGAATTGCTACTGACAAAGCAGTGAGTTAAACTGTGATGAGGAAAGCATGGTGTGGAGCTGTGTGTGCTGATTATCAAGGCAAATCTGTGCCCTCATTGTGCAGCATGAGGATTTCCTTTATTCCTCACCCTGGTGGGCATTCAGGTAATGATCCCCGCAGGGCTTCTACCTGACTTCACACTCTCTCAAACGATGTTGGCTCGATGTGCGGGTGTCATCAAACCAACTAATTTAGGATACAGTTATGTGGTCAGATTCTGCTTCCTTTTCCTTTCCTTTTTTTTTCCTGCCCGCAGACATATCCTCCAGAAGAGTGTTCTGCTCACACCACGATGCGGTTGTTCTGGCTGTTGCTGCTTTGCATCTGTTGGCCATCGCCCCTGTTTGCTGGAGGCATCACCCGAGTCTATTACCTGGGGATCCATGAGGTGGACTGGAATTATGCTCCAACAGGAATGAATGTGATGAGCAACCAAAGCATCGCACGTAGCCTGTACGTTTAGTTCTGTAAGAACTGAGTCTTGTGCTACCTGAGTAATTTTGTGCAAGTATTCTGGGTCATCTAAGCAAGCAGGAGATAGGATCAGCTGTGTGGCCTTTATGAGCTTAATGGTTAACTTGTTTCTGTGTTCTTACGATAAAGCTGTTCCTGTGAGGAAGCGAATGGTCAATTTAATGAAGCATCCAGTGACCAGTGCCAGCTACGTTGGAGGGAAGTGAAAACACTATAATTGAGCAGATTGTGCAATGCTCTGCCCTGGGGTTTGCATTTCCTACTTCCAGTTGGTGATGTAGGTATCCTGAAGCATGACAACTTTTCACTTCCATGGAAATGAGTCCATGGGGCTGGCTTGTTTTTGTTCATTGAGACTTCAAGCCTTGGAGGTGATGGAACTCGCTTAGTGAAATCTTGGGGTTGTTTGGAAAATGTTCTGTTTTTGTGAGAGAAGTAAATCTGGAAAGTGCAGTAATCCCTTTGAGTCACTACAAAAACAGTTTGTTCCCAGTTTTCAGCATAACAAACTTTTGTTTTTTGTAGCTTTCCACAAATTTCTGAAGGCATTTGTTTTAGTCCTTTTTCTATGACAAATTATTTGTTGGCCTGCCCAGTCGCTCAGTGCTGTGTGCCATAACAAATAGCACCCAGCGGTTTCTACATCCAGCAATCCAGCAGGAATAGGAGGAGGGCAGAGGAAAAGCAAGGGCTGTCAGTTCAGCACGAGTCGCCTCTCTCTGGAGATGCCAAATAGGCTCAGTTTGTTTGCAGAAAAGAAGCCCCCAAGGTCGGGCTGAATCAAGTGACGCAGGTATTTTCATTGGTACCCACAGTGATAACAAATGCAGTATTTATTGTTTACTATCTCTTGGAGTACGTGAAGAGAAGAAATGAAATGAGGAGCTGTTAAACTCTTCTAAAGCTGTCACTGCAAACAGTTAGCTAACAGCGCTCCTGTGTGCAGTGATTGCAGAAGTGAAACTGCTAGCAATAAGAACTGGTAGGAGAATGGCAGATGTGGTAAAACAGAATTCTTTAGTTTGAAAGGGATGGGCTACGTGGAGAAAGGTTGCAGAGAAGTCTGAATTACCCATATACTTTGATACTAGCTAGAGGGATGGCTTCTCAAACATGAGCTTTAGACTGTATAGCTGGAGCCCAGCCCTCCACAGCTCTGAATGACAAAGGCAGCGTTTACTCTTTTGACCTCTGCTGTCTGTCTTCTGGAGATGAGCGCTGGCTTTGCCCATTTCAGAACAGTGAGCATTGCTCAGTCCTAAGGGGGTGGGGAAAGTAACCCGAGCTCTCATCTCCGCCTGTGTTGTTCATATCTGGGCCATGACTCATCTCTTTATCTACTAAGAAATAGTCATGAAGAGCAAATATACTCATGTCTTGAACTTTGGCACCTCTGAAAGCTGTAATGTGCTGGGTGTATACCTGCCATACTTGCCTGTCATTTTGCAAGTAAATGGCAAAAAATGAGTTGAAAAGCACCCTTCAGGCTGCATATCTCAGCTGGAGAGCTGTGAGATTATTATTAGTATTTTTAACCTTGTTTGTTGAGCCAGCAACAAACCCTACAGAGGCATTGAGATGTGTTTCCAAAACACAATAAAGGCTGATGGAGGAGAGGGAAGGGCTTTGTTCTTCCCTGTGTCCCTTGTCTGTGACTGCTGGAGAAGTGCCATCCTTCACACCCCACAGTTTGCAAAGTTCAAGATGCGCTCTGTGCCCTTCCATGATGAATTCAGGACGAGGCCATGGCTGTGTGTCAGCAGGAGTTTACCCCTACATGTACCTGTAGCAGTTTCTGGACTCACAAAGCCATTAGCTGCCCAGTGTCCTCTGCTGAATTTTGTGTAGCAGATGATGCTGTTGGCTATGCTGCCTGTATGGTGCTGTGTTCCCCTCGCAGCTGCTGGGTATGGATATGTTAAGGTAGGGCATGGGAGGTTTCTGTGATGCTGAAAGCTTTGGGTCTTACCTGGGAGCAGCAGTGACACACAGCTTTCTCCAGTGTTACATTCTGTTTTGTGTAATGTGTGACTCACAGTGTCTTCCTCTCTTCTGAATTTAACAGAAGGGCCTCAGTGTTCCTCCAGCCTGGCAAGGACAGGATAGGAGGTACTTACAAGAAATCTGTCTATAAGCAATACATAGACTCTACCTACACTGCTGAGATTCCCAAACCGGCGTGGCTGGGGTTCCTTGGGCCCATCATCCGAGCAGAAGTGGGAGATACCATTAAAGTACACTTGAAAAACTTTGCTAGTCGGCCGTATACAATCCATCCTCACGGTGTCTTCTACGAGAAGGACTCTGAAGGTAAATGAACCACTGCCATAAAAGAGATGGATTTTTCTGGTTGGGAAACTGAAGAGTATGCACTGAGAAGTGTCTGTAAAAAAAAAAAAAAAAAAAAAAAAAAAAAAAAAAAAAAAAAACACCCCAGACTTGGTTAGCCCAGAGCTGTGTTGCTGGGAAGCAGCTGCACTTTGGTCTGTACTAATCCAGCATTGTGACTTGACTTACCTTCATGGATCTGGGAGCAGTCTTCTGACCTGGGCATTGCAGTACACAGTCCAGATTTCCTGATTTTCATAGAACCTCTAAAACTTGCTTCTGGGAGAGTGGCACAGGAGAAGAGTTACAGTAATTATTTGGAGTGTTCCTAAGAATGAAGTATGAGGCCAAGGAGCTGCGATTTCAAGCGAACCCTAGAGACTTGTAGGAAGGCTGACTGGCACATGGTGTTGTTGAAGGCAAAGCAGTGGTAGGGAGAATGAGAATAACCTTTCTGACTCTGTTAACCTGTTTGTTGAGCAAGTTGCCTTACAGTGGTTCTTTGCCTTGGTTTCTTTTTGAGAGAGTGATGTTTAATTGCTGTTTCAACCTTGGGTTGCTGAGTGTTGCTTTGAAAGATGCTATCCTCTACTTGTATGCAGCTATCTAAGTGTGAGAGGCTCATTATAAGGCTATGTGTATGAGTATTTCTGCTCTTCTTGAATGGACGTTGATTGCTCAATTGTTCTAGGATCCCTGTATCCCGATATGTCCCCCCAGGATCAGAAGAAGGATGATGCTGTCTTCCCAGGAGGGAGTTACACCTACACTTGGACTGTCCCTGAAGATCACAGCCCAACAGCTGATGATCCAAACTGCTTGACCTGGATCTATCACTCTCATGTTGATGCACCAAAAGACATTGCATCTGGATTAATTGGGCCATTGGTAACGTGCAAGGAAGGTAAGAAGGGAAAGCAGCTGAGGGCTGTGGTTTCTGGTAGTGAAGATTTTTGTGGTGACTTGAACAGAAGCAGGATGAAAGGATGCTCCAGTGGGCAGCTCCCACTTTTGTAGGGAAAATGTGATGTGACTGGAGATGACAGCACCTGTGTTCTGGTTGGGTTGCAGTCACTGAATTGCCTTTATCCTGTTGTGGCCAGGTAGATGAGTTTGTAGGTTTGTTGATTGACAGGGCTATTTGAATTCATTTTAAGAGAAGGAATTTTGCATGAGACCTAGTTTGTATATTTTAAAAATAGAGATACTGATTGATTTCAGCACTCAGAACACTGAAAGAGTTCTAGTTCAGCCATGCAGAGCTAGAGCAGTGTGGGACTGAGCTTGCAGGGTTATATCAGAAGTGTATGAGATTGCTGAAGCTCTGCAGTGTGCCAGAATGGTGGAGGAAGCATCCATCTGTAATTTGTGTGATAAGCTGTTGTTCTTTTATTGGTTCTTTAAGCCTTTAAAACCAGTGTCTGCTTTTCTGTATGAACGGGTATTCATTCTTTTCTTTCCCCCTAGGAATACTGACAGGCACTTCTCAAAGGCGGCAGGATGTGGATGTTGACTTCTTCCTCATGTTCAGTGTGGTGGATGAGAACCTAAGCTGGTACTTGGATGAGAACATTGCATCATTCTGCACTGATCCAGGATCTGTAGACAAAGAAGATGAGGAATTCCAAGAGAGCAACAAAATGCATGGTGAGTCAATTCTGTAAAGCCACTGCCTTTGCCCAGATGCTCTGGATGGGTCAGTGCTCTGAAATCTTGAAATGCGCTTTCCGCTGTTGTATGTCAGGCTGTGGGTAGAGAGGAAAAGGGGTATAGAAAGCTCTGAGATCAGGTGATAGGCAAACTATCACAAACTGCAGCAGCTCCAGGAAATAGAAAGTATTTTGTTTTATTCTTTGGCTTGAGTGAGTCTCTTAGTTGTTTGGAGATTCTGAAAAATGGTTTGTGTTATGAAATGAGTTGTAGAGCCAAGCTCTCCAGAAGAAGAAGAGGAAGGTTGGTTCCCCCTTCAAACATGTCTGCTGTGACCTGCGGGTAGAAGCTCTGATGGCCCTTTTTCTAACTTCTGATTTTAACTTGCTTGCCTTTTCAGCTATCAATGGTTATGTGTTTGGGAATCTCCCTGCACTGACAATGTGTGCTGGGGATCATGTTGCATGGCACCTCTTTGGCATGGGCAATGAAATTGACATTCATACAGCCTACTTCCATGGAGAAACACTCAGCATTCGAGACCATAGGACAGATGTGGCCAGCCTCTTCCCAGCTACTTTTGTTACAGCAGACATGATCCCTGGTAACCCTGGGAGATGGCTACTGAGCTGTCAGCTCAATGATCACATACAAGGTAAGACAGAGGCTGGAATCTGTTCTGCACTCTGTGGCTTCCCTTTTTTCACCCAGTGTCCATCATTGTCCCCATCACGTGTCTTGTGATGTACAGTGTGATGAGGGGCAGTGTCTTGGGCAGCATTCCCACTAGAAATGTCCATAGTTAAATGGGCGATTCCTTGTCTTGTATGAAGTAGGGTCAATTGGCTGCTAATATGTAGGTCAAACTTACTGGGAGTGGTGTGATGTTCTACATCAATTGCTGGTGAATGGTAAATTTGACACAGCTGAAAGCTGAGATGAGACAGTGCCCTAAAAGTGCTAGTTCCTTTAAGAATTCCTGGTGTGATACATCAGAAGAAGGCTCTGTTTGCTGTCTGTCCATAATCACGAAGCATCCAGAGTTTAAGTATAAGGAGCTCTGCTCACCAGCAGAAAGAAGCTCCTTTCTGTGGGAACAACCCAGTCACCTCAGGCATGTACCTTTTGGGACAGCAGAGGAGGAGAATCCAGTTTCTGGTAGAAAGGTGCTCTGTTCAGTGGCTGAGAGGTGTAACGTTAAGCTGATGTGTCCTCCACCTGTTGTGGGCAGCTGGGATGGCTGCCATCTATGAAGTCCGGCCGTGTTCTCGGCAAGCTCCGGAGCCCGCCCTGCAGGGCAGAACTCGGAAGTACTACATAGCTGCAAAGGAGGTGCAGTGGGACTATGGGCCTTCAGGACGTGACCGCAGCAGTGGGAAACAGCTGAGTGAGGTGGGCAGGTAAGCTGATGGTCTTTCAGCTGTAGTTGGAGGTCTCCAGTCTGCTGGGGGAGGTTGGTTAAGATAATATGGGGTTTATTCCTTAGCAAGCTGTGTGCCTGCAGTTTGCATGGAGTGGCTCATCTAGAAATATCAGCTGCTATAGCTGGGCTGCACTGAATGCAGTACTGGGTATCTCAGGGGAGTTCACATGGAAGTGTTCTGTTTTGTTTCATAGCCTTACCTATAAGCTCCAAGAGTCCCAGTTTGTGTAGGATGTGAGCTGCTGCTTTTGCCTCTGTGCTTCATTGCTGCTTGTGTCTGACCTAAGAAGAAATGTAGAGATCTGATGAGCTGTTAAGGAAACAGGTCTTGCAGCAGACACAGGGTGGCAGAGCTAGCCTGCAGATATGCTTCAATGTAGCCCTGCTGCAGCAAGGAGTTTCTTGGAAATCAAATCTAGTGACCTCTTGACGTCCTTCCATTCTAGTTGTCAGATAGCTTTGATAGTGGTTGGTTGAGTGGTTTCCCTTTCAGACTTTGGCAAACTGAAACAAAGACATGCTTCTCTCTCCATTCCCTTCCCTAGGAAGCTGCTGGAGGGAGAAGTAGAAGTGCAGAGAATTTAATGATTTACCCAAAGCCCTGCAGTGACTTGCAGACCTTAGAACTGAAAGCTGTGACTGGTCCCTGTAACCAAACTGCCTCTCCTGCAAGGCAGGTTACGTCTGTGTATTGCTGAGGATGTGACAGGAGAGGAAAATCTTTACAGCTGTTACTTATTTTTGATCTTTCATAAAAATGACACGTTATCTGTGTCTTGCATTTTTAGCCCTGCTGAGCAGTTTTTCAAGCGTAGCCTCTACCGAATTGGAGGAGTCTATTGGAAGGTGAAGTATGTGGAATATACTGATGAGAGCTTCCGTGAGGAAAAACAGCAGTCTGAAGAAGAGAAACACCTTGGGATACTTGGTAGGAATCATCCAGCAATACAAACCTCTTTTAGTGCCAGCATGAATGATGGGCTTATGTAAGGAGTGCCCTTGTTTCTCAGTGTGGTAAGGTATTTTAATGTAGAACGTAGGGAATTGCCTTCCTGCCAGAGCACTCCTTGGAGGTCAGCAGTAAGGAATGGAGAAGCATGTTATAGTATTTGTGACAGTATAGTGTTTGTGGCTGGATGAACCTGTGGGTCCATTGAGTATCACCAGAGTGCTCACAGAAAGCTTCTGCTTCTGTGCTCTCCGTGATACCCAGGTGAATGGGAGCTGCTGAATCACAGCCTGAAGGTCTGATTGACCACCTGAGGTGAGCACTGAGTCAGCCCCGGAGCACAGGTGAAGGCAATTCTCCTGTGCTGCCGGAAGGGATGGAGCCTGGCTGCGCCTCTCCCAGAGCCATTTAAGGGCTGACTGCCAGGGGAGAAGGATCTCTGCTGGAGATCCCTCCTCTGGAGTTTGCAGTGAGCCCAGGACACGTGTAAGCATTCTATCTATTCTCTTTCTGTTATTATTTGCTTAGCCAAACTCTCTGGTTTATTTCACAATTATAACATCTTTATATTAATTGATTATACAGTAAGTATGAGAGGTGAAGCAAAATAAGAATACAGGGAGTCTGCAAGGGCAAATGAGTCATGTGAAGGCTGTGAGGTACGCAGTAGGAGCATGGTCCAATTTCCTGCATCAGTGTAGACTAATGAGAGCAGAAGTTAGTGATAGAGGTACTGGGAGAGGCCATGGGAGGAAGGAGCACATGGAATAAAACACAGATCTGTGGGAAGAGAACAAGGGTTGTTGTTATCAGCAGTAGCCACGGGGAGAGAACTGATAGGGTAATCTTGCGTATGACTTCATAGGAATTGTGGATATTTTTCCCTAAAATAAATAGGGAAGAAACAAAAAATGAAGGTCAGATAAGCATCATCCACAGGGGGAGCTGCGCAGACTCATTCAAACTCATCCCCCTCCAGTCTGTTCCCATCAGCCTTGGATCAAAGGTGGCACTGCCTTACTTTGTTCACCTGGTTGTCCTGTGATTTGCTCAGCTGTTAACATGCTTTCTCTGCTGTTTGTGTAGGTCCTGTAATAAAAGCTGAAGTTGGTGACACCATCCTGGTGACATTTGCTAACAAAGCCTCCTGGCCATTCAGCATCCAGCCTCATGGAGTGTCCTATGGGAAGGCATGGGAAGGGATGCTGTACCATGATGGTTTGTGGCTCATTTATTTTTATTAATTCAATACTCTTCCTGGTGGTAGAGCTCCATAGCCTGTGCCTCTTCTGTGTTGGAAGTTCCTGCAGCCAGGAAGGACTGAATGTGCTCAGGAGCTGGGTGGCACTCTGCCTGGTTCTCTGGGTCTGTCTGAGGAAGAAGTGAAGGAGTCTTTCTGCAGATTTTATGCCCAGGGAGGATGCCTGAGGTAGCATGGTTCCAAAGGTACCATTTTCACCTGAGAAATGGTAAAAGTAAACCTCAGGCTGTTTCTGACTGCTTGAGACCTACTGAGCAGAGGAATGTGCCCACTGCATTCCAGCTTAGGTAGCCCATGTACTGCCAGCACATGTCCTAGATGTAGTGATGTCCACTTATTTGCTGTCAGCATGCCCATCTCTGCCTTGATACCAGGAAGGGGATTGTGAGAGCAGCTGAGTGCACTTTCTGAACACTTTACGTTGTACCTCAGATGTGATGTGCATGAAAGTGTAACTGGTGAGAGGATGCAACTGGGTTTGTACAGACCTTAAGAATAACCATGCCCATCTGTTTTTGAAGGTGTGTCCCGAAATGGGGTGTCTGTTCCACCTCTGCACAATTTTACATATGCTTGGACTATACCGAAGCACGTTGGGCCGACATCCAGCGACCCTCCCTGCCTGAGCTGGATGTACAGCTCTGCTGTGGACCCCATCAGAGATACCAGCTCAGGCTTGGTAGGCCCTCTGGTCATCTGCAAGCCGGGCACTTTGGATGACAACAACAAACAGGTAAAAAGGATTTTTCCTGCCATGCTCTTATCAGATTCTTTGTATCCTTAAAGGGAAAGGAAACATCCTCAAACCATTGAAAATAAACACGTGATAGTATGAGTTCAGGAGAGTCTAATCTAAGTCAGAAGGCAGGTTGACATCAATGCACTTGGGTGCTGCAGGTCTGGTGGGAAAGGCCAGCGTTCAGGACTGCCCTTGAAATAGTTTCTGGGCTTTGTTTTAAAACTCAGATGCGAATGTACCTTGGGTGTGACTTTCCAGGTAACTTTGGTCCTTGAGAGTTGTAGTTGACTGCCTGAAAATACTCTTTTCAGAGCAAAAGAATATTCACTGCAGCCTTAGAGACATTGAGGAGCCATCTTAACACACCTACATGGTGTGCACACATCTGAAAATCTGCATGGTGTGCTCAAATGACTGTGATGCTCTGAGGTTTGGGGGAGTCTCACTTGTTCTGCAATTTAAGCTCATTTTCAAGCAGAGCTTACTACAACAATTGAAAATCTGCATCAGTCTCTGGTTGTGATGAAAGATAAGTGAGATCTGGGAAATGGCCAGAACTTGCTCTTGGAATTTCAGTCAGGGATAACTCAATGCAGTAAGCCTGGGGAAGGCAGTAAACCAACCTGGGGAAGTGCAAGTCGTTAACAGACTTGCGTTGTGAGAAATGGTGGGCAGCAGAAAAACAGCCTGGTGTCACCTTACCTGTCTGGCAGTTTAGATCAGGGAGTGGCTGAAAGATCAGGACGCTGCTGCTGCTAAGCCTCCCTGGGGCAGTCTGCTTTCACTGGTGGCAGGGTGTAGCTAAACTGAGAGTTCTGAATAGATTGGAAGATTCACATTTCTGCACTAGTGAGCTGGTTGAGCAGAGAGGATCACGAGTATATGAAGTGCACTGTGTGAAGGAACTGTGGTAATAAGAGCTTTTCAGTATTGAGAGGCAATAAACAGAACAGGTGGACTTATCTGGAGATGTATGATTGGAAGAACCATCTGGGGCAGCAGCTCCATGATATTAGGTAACCCTTTAATTGTTAATTGGGAAAGATGCACAGCCATTCCTCATACATACCTACGTGCCGCAGACTACAAAATGCTTAGCCCTGTCTAGGGTGTTTTCCTTTGTACAGCTAAGGAAACAGATACCAAAGTAAGCATCTGGATAGTACTGGCAATGTTCTGTTAATGGGGGAACACCATCCTGTGCAGTGCATCTCTTAGGAGAGTTAACGTTTTTAAGGCTTTAAGGCAATACAAAATTCCCAAACTAAGGCCTGTGGTAGGAGAAAGGAGGGGTGGGTTGTGATTATAAGCCATGTTCTCTGGCCTACATGTAAATGTAAGCGTGGTGGGGAAGGAGGCAATGTTGTCGTGCTCCTCTCCTGATTTTGATCGCTTTGCTCATGTGGCATACCAGGGCAAACCTGAGAGTGGTGCTGCTTGTAGAGCAGAACTGAAACACTCAAAATGAGCAAAGGACAGCCCTGCCCTCAGTGAGCCAAGTTACAGGAGAAGGGGGAAAATGAGAGACAAAACAGTTTGATCTGTAAGGGTAGTGAATGGGGACATTTTAAAAAATTAACAGCCGTCATTGTGATTGTATCTTAGAAAGGTATCGACAAAGAATTTTACCTTCTCTTCAGTGTGTTTGATGAGAACCTCAGCTGGTATTTAAGTGCAAACATAAAGTACTATTTGAGGATGGAAGAGACTTCTCTGAAAAAGGATGATGGCTTTGAGGAATCGAACAGGATGCATGGTATGGCCTGATGCTGTTCTGTGGGCAGCAGGAGTGAATCTGCCAAACATTGCTTGGTGCTCACCCAAAGTCTGAGCTGGGAACCTGGAGTGGCTGTGTGTTGTGCTGGGCTGAAATCAGGCGAGGCCAGAGAGCGGGTGGGATGTGGGGCGAGAAGCACTGCTGTCTTGGGAAGTCTGTCCTGAGTGTGTTCACGGGTGAATTAAGAGGAAGATGCTTTTCCAGTGGTATGCTCACCCTATCAAGATAGATGCACAGAATAAATCTCCTGGCTGATATCTACCAGAGAGTGAATTATTTTCTCATTTGCAGCCATCAATGGATATATGTTTGGTAACTTGCCTGGGCTGGATATGTGTGAAGGAGACAATGTGTCCTGGCACCTTCTGGGATTGGGCAGTGAAGCAGATGTACATGGAGCTGTGTTTCAGGGAAACACTCTGCAGATGAATGGGATGCGGAAAGATTCAGCCAACCTGTTCCCCCATACGTTTGCTACTGCCTTTATGCAGCCTGACAACAAGGGTAAGAGTCTGCACACTTAACCCAGCATTAGGATAAGTCTCTGGTTGTAACAGGTTGTTACTGTGGCTGGTTCATTAGCAGTGTGAACTCTTGCATATTACAGGCTGAGCTGTGCATTGCATCTTGTTTAGACCTATTCGCAAGCCCAAAGCTCTTGTCTTTGCACCTGATTCTGGAGAAGAATGGGAGATACAGAATCTTGTCCCATCATCCCAGATTGATTCTCTAAGCTGTCACTTCCTATTTAGTATTTGCAATAGTAGCTCTGATGCACTTTGCTGCCTGTAATCCATAGAAACATGCAGCCATACCATTCAGAATGAAGCAGAGTTGTGGTGTGCAGAGGTTCACAATAACAGACCCGTGTCTTCTCAGTTTGGGAGTTAGGCACACAGTGCTACCTCGCCATCATGCCTCAAATGCTTCTTGTCTCCTCCCCTTCAGCTTTTGCAGGCTGGATCTCTTGCTTAACCAGCAGTGGTAGCATAGTTGTCACTTCCTTGGCTTCTTCATGTCTAATAAGCTGCTTGTTTTGTGCAGGATGGCCTGCTGAGGTAATTTTTGTGTGGGACTTTGTCATTCCTGCTCCTTAAACAAACACCCATATCTGCTCAGCACGCGTGCTGATGTCACACACTGTGGGAAGCACTGCTTCCTGGCATCTTTGAAGCAGCTGATGTCCTGTTTGTGCCACCTCCCGCAGGGACTTTTGAGATCTACTGCCAGACGAGCAATCATTACCAGGCTGGAATGAGGGAGCAGTACTCGGTTTCCAATTGCAACAGGAGGGCTCTGCCTCCCGCTCTCCCATTCAGAGCGGTGCGCACGTACTACATAGTGGCAGAGGAGGTGGAGTGGGACTACGCACCAGACCGGAGCTGGGAGAGAGAGCGGCACAACCACTCTGCTGAGAGGTACAGCCTGAGCTGGGGAAGTCCTGGGCAAGGTTGTTCAACAGACCTGAGTGAAATCTGTTGGATGTCTTGGCTGCGTGTGGCATGGTGCTGTGGCTGTACCCAGTGCTGCAGGGGCTGGTGATGTAGCCCAGGTGTTGCTGCCAGCCTTTGCAGCTGAAATGGGACTCTGGGAAACCTGTCAGCTGCTGAGCCTCGTACCACGGGCTCACTGCCTGTGCCTTGTGTGCCCATTTGAGTAACACAGCACTTGTTTTGCACTTCTCAGCTACGCCGATATATTTTTGAGCAATAAGGATGGACTGATTGGCTCCAGGTACAAGAAAGCAGTTTACAGGGAATACACAGATGGGACTTTCCAGACCCCTAAAGCTAGGATAAATGGTGACGAACATCTGGGGATACTAGGTAAGGAAATGTCCAGAGTATTCCCTTCATACAGGTGGTGCTTGGGCTAAGGGTTGTAATCTGAAGGCCCCCTGCGTACTCAGGTGTGTGCTGTGTATGCCAGTAAGGAGAAATCCCGAGTGTCCAGATCTGCCAGCTTTGGATAAAGCAGTAAAGAGGGTCCTGAGTACAGCTTCGTAGTAGAGAGCTGGGTTCTCAGGCCTGTGTTTGCTGCCAGTTTTCTTCCATGCCTGAAGCAAAGCATTTCTCTATGGAACAATCTGTCTTCTGTAGAGCAGTCAGAGATGTGGGTGAAAATCTGTAGGTATGAAAGGTTTTTGGAGGGGGGAGTAATAGCACACAGGCTTTGCAAAATGCAGAAACACTGTGGTGTTGTAAAGGTCTGTGGAGACATTCCTTTAATGAACCCAGGACTGCAAGTGGTGGCAGGGCAGAAAAGTTGAGGCCATTTGAAATAGACTGCAGTTCTGATCTGTGATGCTGTCAGTCCATATTGAGTATTGCCAATATTTTTGAAACCAAAAACATCAGATAAAAAAATGTTGTAAAATTTGGTGTATATTCAGAAATTAAGGTTTAGTTGGATAGGCTACAGCTAAAATGTGTAATAGCCTTCATTTCCCTCGTTGTGAAACTCATATTTTCTTGAATTGGGACTGTTCTCCAATGCTCTCTTCTGGTGGTAGAGTTATAGTAGTGATGAGTCAGGGGAGCATCATATGTATTACAAGGGAGTATTTCTGGGGAGAAAAGAATGAGAAAAGTGGGGGATAATCTTTAGAAGATACGACAGTTCTTGCTGGTTTTAGTGTACATTACTACTATTTTCAGGTCCTTTTCTGTGGGCAGAAGTGGGAGAGATTCTCAATGTTGTATTCAAGAACAATGCTTCACGACCCTACTCCATTCATGCCCATGGGGTGCTGGAAAGGCAGGCAGGACAGCCACAAGTAGCACATCCTGGTAAGTCAGTGTCCTCCAGCCTTATTCCTGCACTAAGTTAGGAAACTAATTTTAGCCTACAGCTAGATTGTTCCTTTAAATAGGCTTAGATGTACTTGTTTTCTTCTCATAGAGGACTGGAACAGAACAAAAACTGATCTTTCAGGTTCACTGTGTTTTTTGACTGTCACTTATATGGGCAGCCCAGGGGAGTTCTTGTGCTTCTGCTCTGACTTTGGGGTAAATGCAGTACGTTTTTTCTGTATAGCCTTGTCCCCCACACCGAGCGTGGTCTGTGAGAAGAAGGCTGATCACTGTTCTCAGCTCTGGTAGCCCTGGCCTGGTGGCCCCTGTTTTTCTTCATGATCTGTCTTTGTTGTAATGTGCACAGCTGCTTTCCAGGACGCTGACTGAAATTTTGTTCATGGTCCAGATGTCCATTTATGTAATTTTTGGTCTCCTTCAAGAGTATGCTCATTGGAAGGTTGTCTCTGCAACAAACAGGCTTTAAGTTGGACCCTGTCTTTCTGAGATATAGTGCTAGTAAGCAAAATATTAGCTTTAAAAAGGAATTTGAGCATCATAAATAAACTTCAAAGAGGTGAAAGATCATTCCAAACATCATAGGTGCTGAAGAGGGGCAGAATTCCCTCGTTCCGGTCTAGTCTTAAATATGGCAGATAAGACTGAGTTGTGCCAATTCCAGCTAGTGTGCATCTGTTGTCACCCCTCTGCTTTGTTTGTGAGAGGGGAGCTTCCATCCTTCTTTCAGCACCTGTGAGTGATGCAACATCCAACAATGGGTTGTAATTCTGAGACAAAGTGGTCTTTTGTTTTTGTTCTGCTTTGCTGCCATTAAAAGTTGGGGACTCCCTTTATCGCAGTGGTGCTAATGGTGCTTCTGTCCTCAGGTGACATAGTGACATACCAATGGGAAATTCCTGAGAGGTCTGGTCCAGGGCCGGATGATTCAGCCTGTGTCCCTTGGATCTACTACTCCATGGTAGACCCTGTGAAGGTAAAATACAAGAAGATAGAACTAAAAAAAACAAGATCAGACCAATTTTTGTCCTATCTAGGAAACAATGCAACTTGAGTATGTTTTAGGAATTGGCCCAGGTGAAGGGCAGAAAAACCACCTAGTTGGCATATCTATCATTCTCTTGGGAGAGGGGATCCTCTAAATCTGCCCTGGTGTTTGTCACTATTTTCCTAATGCAAACCTACAGGAAAGAATTCCACGTCGTGCTGAAATTAACCTTCCCTCAGTTATTTGCAGGATGTGGGGACATCTCCCAGTGAGTTCTCGCTTCAGTTGGTGAAAAGTTTAATTCAGGAAGGCAGAAATTGTTCAAATTTAGAACAGATAGATAAAATAGGGAAATTCTGAGCTTTGCTGAAATCTGCTGTCGTAGCACTGATTTCATAAGGAAAATGACCTGAATGATACTGCAGTAAAGCATCACATTGAACCTGGAGATAATGGACTTTTCCTTTCAAGTTCTGGATGTTTTTGCAGTCTTATAGTGGGGGTTATTTTGGTACCATTCACGTTTGACTTTGATTTGCATTCATAAGAGCGTGTGTAGTCTCTGTCCTTGTGCTCTGCTCCTTGATTGCTACCAATGAGAGTTCATACACAGCAGCACAGTGTAAGTGGGGTGTGATGCAGGGAGCAGTTGTGAAGGGGGAAGAGCTCAGATTTTTTCCCTTCCTTTGGATTAGGATATGTACAGCGGTCTGATCGGACCCCTCAAGGTCTGCAGGAAAGGGACACTGCAAGCTGATGGGATCAGGAAGGATGTGAAGAGGGAGTTTGCTCTCCTGTTCCTGGTTTTTGATGAAAATATGTCCTGGTACTTAGAGGAGAACGTGCAACGTTACAGCAGTGGAAGTCACAAGGATATTGACCTGTTGGATGAGAAGTTTGTGGAAAGCAACAAAATGCACGGTAATGCTGGCTGGGCTCTTCGGCACCCAGCTGTCGCTATCTGTGCAGGGTTATTAATCACTCTCACCACTATCAGCAGTCAAAAAAGCCCGGAAAACAAGAGCCTGACTTCTGGTGATTTCCCTCACCCTTTCCCTTCAACTGTGGCACAAACGAAGTTAAACTCTCAGTTAAACTCTCGGTTGTTCTCAGTAATGTAGGACATATGCCACTGATCTTTGATTTCCAATGAAGGCTAATCATTATGACTGTCTTCCTCAGGAGAAATAGCAAGATATGGGCTGGAGAGTTCAATATCTAGTGTGCCTGATTGACTCTGGACAGGAAATATTAGATGTGAAATGAGATGTCAGATTATTTTCATTCTAGTCATCTTGGGACCATTAGAATGTTATATTTCAAATGAGTTGACCAGGCTGTGTGACAGCAATATACAGACAGCAATACACAGATAGAATTTAGTTGATTATGAAGAAACCATCCTATAGCAGAACTAACAAACCTCCTCTAAAATCTTGTGTTATTTATGGTTCCTTACATACTGTATCTGTTTTTCCACCTAAAGTATTCTCAGCAATACCAGCCCCTAGGCAGCTGCAGCGATGAGAACAACAGAGTTGTGCTGTGTGCTATTATTACTGCCTATTTTATAGAGGTAATATAAGGAATCTCCAAATACCAATGTCTGTTCAGTTACAGTTGTCAGCCCAATGTTATAACTAGTAAAGCAACACACCAAGGCTGAATGCTTGCTTTGGGCTGCCCAAAGTGCCCCTGGCAGATATGGGAGTAAAACACGGGAGGTCCTGTTTTTAGATCAGGTCTCTTCCAGTATTTTTCCCTCCACTGTCATCTGAGCATGGCAGTTGCCCTGTGAACATTAACCTGCTCACCCGTTGTTTTGGTTTCTTTTCTGCATTTGCAGTCAAAGCATTATTCCTTCTTGCTATGCTAATTATGAAATGAGGTCCCACCATGTAGTGATTTCCTTTTTTCCCTTGATGATTAGCACACAGTGTGTGCAGGCAGCATAAGACACATAGAATGACAGGGTTCCTGTTGGCAGAAATTGCCTGTTGTCATTCAGCAAGTAAATGTTCGAGTTGTGTGCATTTCCCTTGTTTTGAGCCAGACTCTGGGTTTTCTGCAAGTAATTTTTATAGATTATTTGGGATGAATTACTGTGTGGCTTTAGGTGCAAGCTGTGTCTTCTGTATCTGTTAACAGAACGAGTATGTAATGAGTCTATAGAGAGATTGCCAAACATTTTGGGACAGTGTTGTATGGAAGATGTGAAATACTGATGCACTGGTTCCTAGATGAGCTTTAAAACATCTAACTTGTCCTGTGCTTTCTTCCTTTGAGGTGATTCAGCATTTTTACCATTTCAATAATAGCTTTTTTTTTTCCCCTGTATGTTATTCACTGCCTAGCAATCAATGGGAGGCTCTATGCAACCTTGCCTGGGCTGACCATGTTTGAAGGAGAGTGGGTGAACTGGTACCTGCTGGGAATGGGACAGGAGATTGATGTCCACACGGTCCATTTTCATGCTGAGACCTTCATATACAAGGTAAGAAGATCCTGCTGATAATAAAATGACCACTGATGTCATTGCATTTGCATGGCTGACTTGAACTTCTTGAATGGTTTTACAGGAACAGTGCACAGTGTGGTATTATGCACCCAGACTTGATAGGCTGAACCTCTGTTTATAGCTGATATGCCTAGCTAATGTTGCTTTAGTTTAGGCATTATTTGCTTTCTCAGTTACAGCCCTGGAGCTGTTATTTGAAATGTTCTGTAGAGCTTTGATAAACTGTAGTCGCACTGAAGTGGTCTCCAGTAAAGCTGACAACTTTAGAGATGCACAGAGCGCTGTGTGCAAGTCTCCCTTCTCCTTCACAGAGTGGCAAAAGCTACAGAGCAGATGTTGTGGATCTCTTTCCTGGGACCTTTGAAATGGTAGAGATGCTGGCTGGGAACCCTGGGACGTGGCTGCTTCACTGCCATGTGTCTGATCATATTCATGCTGGCATGGAGATACTCTTCCAAGTCTTGCCCAGACAAGGTCAGAAATAATCACTTCTTACTACCATCAAACATGTAATGGCATTTTTTATTAATGCTGCTAAATTCTGTTTGCATCACGCTTAGCAACTCTTTTGTACCATAAACAGCTAGTTAATTGAGCATATAATTGCCATTAAGACATTCCCTTTGAATATAGTAATACTTGCAGCTGGAGGTAATAAATTGCTTTTGGAGTTTACTTTGAATAGGGTATTATTATGAGATTTATTTTAGTTTGAGTTTGGGAAGCAAAGTTCAGCCATCAGTGAGCAATTGTTGCTGATAAGGATATTACTGGTCAGAAGTCAGGTCTGTTCTGGACTCAATTTGTTCAGCCCACACTTTGTCACCCACTTCTTGTTTCCTTTCAGAGCCAGTGCCTGTGGTTTTGAACTACGATGAAGGTAATGTATGGCTTGCACTGCTAAGGTGTGTGTGTGTGTGTGTGTGAGGCAAAGAATTAGAGATCTCCTGTCAGTATGGAGACCTAGATTTGTGCTAGAATGAGGGGAGAAGGGAGGAGCACGAAGACAGTATACAGCCTCCTCAGCCAGACTGGGCAGCATTAGCCTGATGTTTGGCTACTGATGGGTAATAGAGAAGTTCCAGGTAAGTTAGCTCATCTGTTTCTTACACATCTGTGCTCTGATGATTTAAAAAAAAAAAAAAAAAAAGGTAAGAT
Organism: Lagopus leucura; assembly: GCF_019238085.1. NCBI lineage: Eukaryota > Metazoa > Chordata > Aves > Galliformes > Phasianidae > Lagopus > Lagopus leucura. The sequence continues at coordinate 1,600,186 of NW_024962303.1, read as the reverse complement.
GCTTTGGCTTGTTTGACCTTTTTAAGTCAAAAAACTCAGTGGCCTCATACCCTACTTATGCATATGAATTTATCATACAAGCAGAGATTCAAAGGGTTGTAAAGGAGGATGCTGTGATTTTTCTGATTCCTTTCAAATGAAACTCACAGGGATCATAGATTAGGTTTTTTTCCCTTTTTGGACTGTCAGTGCCTGTATGGTTGAGGGAATGTTCAGATTAAGTCCCTCCAGCTAGTCATAGTGGGTGCACCACCAAGCACAACTTCTTTCTGGTCTGTTTTACCCACAGAGAAAAAGATTAAGCATATGCTGTCATTCTTTAAGGTTTTTTAAGAAGCAGATGGTTGAGCAGAAGGAGGGAAAAGGAAAGTAGTAGATGACTTTTTTTCCAGTTCTCTGGAGGTAACATTTGGAAGAGCTGATGGTGGTGCGTTCTTCCCTTCTTCTTTTCCATCTCTTTACAACTACTCCTGTATTTCTCAGCTGCTTTCAGTAAATGCAGCTGAGCTGGTTTCAGAGACAGCTTCAATTGGCAGAAAATACAACCATCTATCTGCAAAGCTTCAGTCTTGGTACTGACAATTCTGCTGTCTTCTCAACAATGTTTTCCTCAATCAGAATGGCTGTGAAGAAAAGTAGGAAGTAGTTTTGACAGTGACAGTGTGCCAATACTTAAATAACTTGTTCTGCATTTACTTGAGCATCAGCCTATGTATGCTCATGAAGTAAGAACCTTAACTGAGGGTTGCTGTCTGTGCCAATAGCTGCCTTTCTCAGGGGATTTCTGCTGTTTCACTATAGAAGCGTAAGAGCTCAGGATGTGAAGTGACTCACTGCTGGCAAGGCTGAGAAGTGCATTACAGCAGCAGAAGCCACACACAGGGGCAGCCTGGAGCAGAGTGGGGACCTCGCAGGAGCCCCAGTCCAGATGTGTGTTCTTATCTCAGTTCTTTTTTCCTAGCTCAGCCACTGCTGCTTCACACAACCCCCAACTGCCTTCCTCATGATGGCTTAGCAGTGATTAGCTGATAGGGCTGGGATAGTTTGAGACATGCTGGGTTTGTGGGATGGAGTGGAGTAGGGAAGGAACCTTTTATTCTCAAATTTCTGACCTGAGTGGTGTGGGTCTGGGTTCATGGGGACTGGGTCTGCTTTAGCTTGCTTTGATTGTGTTGGGTCATTCTTTTGCTCTTTTTCCATGTTTCTCAGAACCTTTCAGTGCTAATGAGAGTGGGAAATAATACAACTATTTTTTTTTCTCTCTCAGGGGCACAACCTGAGGATGAGGATGACTCCCAGAAGGTCAGGCTTTTTGGAGCTAAGTTGCCTCTAGGGCAAGTAGAAGCTGCAGTCATCATTCTAGCCATTACAGGACTGGTCCTCCTCCTGGTTGCTGCCTTCCTCCTGGGAGTCGTCATCCACCTCCAGAGGCAAAGGAAGCTGAGACGGAACCGGAGGTCTATTCTGGATGATGGATTCAAACTCATGTCTAAAAAGAACTCGGGGCTATAACAGCCACATACGAACTCTGGCTGTGTCCACATTGTGAGCATTGTCTGCAGCAAAGACTTCAGAGCATCACTTCCATTGCACACTGGGCTTCTAGGAGCCAAGGTGGGGAACCCTTTCCACTGAGTGAAGGCCAACAATGGGAGTAAAAGGTCCTTCTAAAATACTTCTCATCCACAAGAAAGGAAAGAATTCCCCTATTTTCTTCTCTCCAGAACAGATTTGGTCTTCACTAGAAGCTCTTAGACCAAATCCAGTCTTACTCCATTGCCAGAGCTGAGTTGGGCATTGCCTCACAGTCTCACAACCAAACTGTGAGCCTTATTCCCCCCCCACCCGATTAACTTAATCTGTGAATCTGTGGTTTTAGTGTGGATTTTTTTCTGATGAATCAAGTAAGAATGCAGTAGACAAAATGTTAATTTAGAGTTGGATTGCTGTTTTTTTGATGAGTAATTGGGCAGATGTAAGTTCAGGGCAAAGCATGTTGCAGTGTCTGAGAGCTACATCGTGGAGCATGGCAACAGCTGTGCATGGCAATCAGCCTTGCTGATGCATCCTTGTGCAGCACCGTGGGCAGTGTGTTCTGAGCACAGGTGTCTTGTGCTGGGAGTTGAAGATTCCCTGTGCTGCAGAGCATCTGGTGACTTCCCCCTGCCACAGTTCTGCTGGTGAAGTGCTGCACCCCAGTATCTGTACAGCTCCTTTGCAGCAGGATCGAGGCTGCTGTGCTGTTCTATGGTGTGGTTTGCTTTCATACATTTCCCTGCAGTTCTCTCAGTTCAGCTGCTGCCACGTGGCTGCCATAAGCTGAGCCAGAGGCTCAGTGCAGTGTGACCTGGGGTTTGTGCTTGGGGCAGAAGTATGAGAGGGCTTCCACTGACAGAGTGTCAGCAGTGTGCTGCTGTGACAGCCCAGGGGGGGGCTGTGGCTGCAATCCCTGCACTCGCCCAAGGGGATGTGGGGAGTGATGCCAGGAGTGAGCATTGCTGGTGTGTGGGGTGGCACAGCCCTGGCAGTCCCCAGACCCTATGTCTGCTATCAGGTAATGCCTGTCCTCCCATGGTCACGCTGCCCTGTGTGGTGGCACTGAGGTGCTCTTTGTGTGCGCCTGTCTGCATGCTCTGCTGAGTCCCTGTGTTTGTCTGTGCTTATGTACTTCTGTCCTTGGTCTTAAATGGAAAAGGTAGAAAAATCCTTTCTGTGCGTCTTTCAGTGGCAATTAAAGCAGAGCTAGCTGAGTGGTTCTAATGATAAGAAACTGCTGTGGGCTGTTTAGGTGTATCACTCTTTTATTTTGAGTGGTGGTTATGATGTTCTTAATCATGCTCATTCATATTGGGTCCAGCTGCTCTTTCCTTTGGCAAATGGGGGGAAAGTTCATTAATTTCCTTTCATTATAGTTCATTAAGCTTGGTGAGGAGCTGGAGGGCTGTTGAGCGCTCTGAATATGAGCGCTCTGCTCATTGTCAGCCCTAGTTCAGCTGCTGCTACAGGCTTCCCACTCCTGGGCGGATTTTAACTCTGTCATCAGGAGTAAGAATTGTGCAGGAAACTTTTATTTCCACACCCACTTTGCCGAAAAAAAAATAGATAACGTTATCCCCTTGTGCTGAGAGAAAAAGGAGTTGTTTTAAAGTATTCATCTAAAAACAGAAAGGAGGAAGTCACCTTTTCTTCAGTTCTTCATCTGGGTTTGTTTCAGTGCTGGCTGTGAAGCAGGGAGGCATGGGGGCTGGAGCAGGATCTCAACATCCTGTGTGTTCCTTACCCAGCAGGCTTCCTCTGTGTGATGCTGGGTTTGGGTTGATGAGATGCTGCTGGAGGTCTGCTCCCCAGCCCTGTCCCCAGCCCTGGCCATGGAGGGAGCCTCACTGAGCAGCCCTTCTGCTTGGACAAGAAAGGGCAAAGTTTTCTGTTGGTGGGGGGGACAGCTGTGACAAACAGTCAGTGACTTCATGACTGCCTCATATCAGAAGTTGGTTCTGCCAGCTGGTGTGAGTATGTGGAGGAGGAGATGTTTCACAGTTCTGGTGACTGTGAGCTGCCTGTGAGCAAATGTTTGCATTGGCAGCATGCCTTCTGAGCACCTGACAGCATCTCCTTTCTGCTCATCCGTGATGCACAGACAGCTGCCAAGGAGTCACCTCAGCTTGAAGATTTGAGCACGAGCGGCAGGACCAGGCTCAGCACTGCTGCCCCAGGGCACACAGTGGGATGAAGATGGCACTCCTTCATTTTACTCCGTTTAGCAAAGTGTAACACTTAATGGTTTCTGAGCTCTTTAAAAATATCATGAGAAAAGTACCCTGTGTTTTGTCTCTTTCTTTTGTGATTGTACAGAGAAGGGTGTGGGTGACCCTTGTGGTTCAACCTGAAGCAAGATCTGCTGTGATTTGCATCTGTGACACCTCTGAAAGTGGGGACAGAGGTGTAATGTGCAATTGCTCTGTGCTGACTGAGACCCCTCTGAGCTGCTCCCAGCTCCTTCGTCCATGCAAAGTAAGCTATGTAAGGAAAACTCTACAATGGTTTGAATTGGATCACAGAACAGCTGAGGGTCATCTTGTCCAGCCTTTGCTCAGCAAGGACACCTGTAGTAGGTTGCCCAGAACCGTGTTCAGCCTGCTCTTAATAACTCCACGAATGATTTCAGGTGGTAAATACAGAAAAGGATTGAAAGTGCACCCATGTGGGCACAGGGAGTGAAATGCAGGCATCCGTGTTTTTTAGGTAGCTTAATGCTGTTTCACTTCATAGTGCTGTTACAAGTACCAGAACATCTTCATAGAAGAGCTCATTTTTTAATGTTTCTTTTGTGGGATATGCATAAGGAGCAGCTACTCCTTCCTATTGTATGTGCTTACAGCAATATGAGATTTACACAAGTCAAAAAGCCTTCAGGACTTGCAAGCAGAAGCATAAGAGGTTATTTTCTTTCTTGTTTTGCTTTCACAAACCATGAGAGTTAAAGTCAGATTAACCTGAGGCACACTATAGAAATAGACTAACACTGGTAATTGCCTGAGTGTCTTTCATGTGTAATGTAGTCTTTGGTTCTGAATTAAATGATGTGCTTTGTAATATGTAACCACCATGCGGGCTGTTTGCTGTGGTTATAATTTTGTTGGCGCAGCAAATCACAGGAGCAGTGTAAGCCTAGAGCTGTGTGCACTTACACTGCCCAGGGAAAGGAACTGAAGCACAAGGGCTACAAAGCAAAGCAATCAGCAGGAGCACAATCAGATGGATCTGAATGCAGGCAAAGGCTGGCATTCCTCTTATTCCTACTCCCTGCCAGCAGGGCCTTCAACAAATCCTCTTAGATCTGTATTTCCACAATGTTGTCGTGTTCTTACAGCTGTCCTGCCTGTCAGTGCTCTCACTGGTAGGTTCCCGTCCATGCAAATCCACAGGAGGAATTTTAGAATGACAGTGCATTAGGATAGAAGGAGCAGCACCAAGATAGCTGAGTTTGAAAAAGAGAAAAATAATCCTGCACTGCTGGAATCACCAGGATTACAGTGGTAACCTCTCTGAGCTGTTGCTCCCAGAGATGTCCCTGGGCTGTCAGCACTGCAGAGCCCGGAGGGCACCTGGTGAGCAGCACAGCTCGGTGCTGGGCTCAGCCCTGTGGCAGCCTGGGCAGCTCCCCTCCCGCGCAGCCCTCCTGCCCCCAACTGCATCGCTGGAGAGCGGTTTCACCCATGGCAGAGATGCTCAGAGCTGGAGGTGTGGATGTGGCCGGCAGAGTGCAGGCAGCAGTGCCTGGTGCTGTGTGTCACTGAGCGCTGCCTTGTGCAGCTTTTGTTCTGAGATGTGTTTGTAACTCTTGTTGTGGAAATGAACTGTGATGCTGAAATGAATGTGAATTTATGCAGCTTTTCAGACAGACAAAAGTAATTTTATAACCTGTCCATTGAAATAAAGTGAACCTGAGCTTCTCCTTTGTGGTTTTTTTTTTTTTTTTTGTTTGTGTTTTTTTTTTTTTTTTTTTTTTTTTTTTGCTTGTCATTTTCAGATTGCACAGATTGACTTCTTTTTCACCAGGCTCTGTTTTCCTGCTGCTCCCATGTCCCTCTGTCTGCTTTTGCTACCTGGTTCAGTGCAAGTGAGGGCTTATAATCACCAGACTGGTTTGGTGCTCCGTCTGCCCTTCCTACAGGGAGAGCATTTTCTTGGGTATCAGCAGCAGGTTATGCACAGACTCCTCAAGCTGCTGCCAGGCTGCAGATGAAGATGCGTTTCTTACAGCTTTGGTTCAAAGGAATTTCTCACAGTCCATCGCTGTGATCCAAGCTGCTGTTTGCAGGATGGAGCCTCCTGGGACAAGCAGAGGCAGAATGAGCACAGAACTCTGTGGTGAAGCAGGGAGCTGCTTGCCATCAAAACACATGCTGGGCCCCAGGGTCATTCTGCAGCACTAATGGAGAAACTGCCTCTGAAGGGAAGGAAGGCAGCAGTGTGGGGATGGGCTGTGCGGAGCAGAATGATGTCCTCAGTGAGCAAAGATGCATCTGTACTGCTTTCTTTTTAAATAAAGCCATAGAGGGAAGAAAGGGGAATGAGAGAGAAGCTGTTTGTGTAACCAAGATACCACATGTGCTGAAACATTGGTCTCAGAAACTGCTGTTGAGTTTTGTTGCAGGCTACTCTGGCAATGGGAGAACAGCAGGACTGGGCATGTGATTAGTTGACAGCTTTTACAGGAAATTAGAATGTATGGTGTTAAAATTCAAATACTGCCTGTCTCCAAAATCAATTTGTTTGTTAATTTGTTCCTATTTGTGGGAAAGTAAATCTATTGCCCAGTAGGCATTGTTTATAAGCTTCAAATCCTCTGGTGTTCTTGAAAGGGTTTATTCTGCATTCTTAAACCTTGGGAAGGAGAGTTCCATTTCTTTTTCAGTTAATCTGCAGTTTGTCCTGAACACTGGCATGGTTTATATAAACGTACGTACAGATGTTTGTGGACACACATCTAGCAGCAGCCAATCGATGTTTGCACAGCACATGTCACTGAAGCAGTGGTGTAACCATGGAGGGGGTCCTCCTTCCACCAGGTTTCTGCAAGCCCTGTATGTGGGAATGCATCCCACCCCACGTGAAGGATTTCATCTGCAAAGTTCCCAACTTGTGCCTCTGTGCTGCTGTTACACAGCAGCTGTGCACGGAGCAGAGTGGGGGTGTTCTGTGTGGGGGGGGTACACCACAATTTTCAAGCTGTAACCCCTTCCAAACCCCCCCAAAAAAGCTCAACCTGCATTTCTGGACTGAAAGTTCTTGCTTTGATGCCTGAATAGAACTGAATCATGCATCCCAGTTCTGACTTCTGAAAAAAACTGAGCCAGTTTTATGTTAGAACTATGGCATCTCTTTCAAGAGCTGTTCACAATGGGAAATTGAACTCATACCTTCAGTCTCCAAAGATGTTCTGGTGCTACTGAAATGTTTCATTTATTTTTACAAGGTATGACTGAACCCGATGTTTCAAGAAATAGCCATCAGTAAAAACTCGTGCAAGTTCTTCCCACTGTTTCTCGCTCATACATTTCAGGAGACTTATCCAATTTCTCATCATCTGTAACTTACAGAGAAAGCACATGTGTTATAAAATGATAGTGACCACAATAAGGCACAAGGTGGGAGAAAAGCAGCTGTCTGTCCTCGTACCCGAAGATTACCTGAGGAAGAGGGCCTGACCTGCTGCAGCTCGAAGAGCAGCTACCTGGGCTGGGACAGCCACCACATGCCTGGCTTTGGGTTGGTCCCTCCTCTTGCAGCCATTGGTTCTCAATCAAGGCACCTTCCAAAAAGTGCCAAGGAGTGCTTGGAAGCAAAGTTTGACCATAGCACAGCAGCTTCCACTTCCTCCCAAGCTCAAACCCCTCTGACTCCTCTGTATTTCTATACTCTGCCCAAAGATTTGACTGCAAGCTTTGTTTCGTGGAACAGCTCATAGCTCTTGGCTCTCTCTGCAGCTGGTAGAAGCCCTCATCTTGCAGGTCCCAGCCAGGGCCCCTTGTGCTCGTGTCCAACCTACACAGCCACCTCCCGGTCCTGCAGTCACGACTCTCCTGCTTTCAGGGATGCTGTAGGTGCGCAGTTCTGAAATGGCTTCGTCATGGGTTCTCTTCTTTTCCAAGAACGGAAGCGTTCCACAAGCTGAAGAGTTCTGTGTGAAACTGCAAATTGTAGATGCAGTAAATATCAGGTTTAACTGTTGTTTTATGAGCAGCCCTCTGAGAACTCTGCTGCTGCTGTCACGGCTGAGTTATGCGATTTCCCGAGGGCGAGGCTGTACAGAGGTCTGATGAAACTGATGGCCGTGTTTCATTAGGCAGCACGTTCCCAGGAGGCCATCATCCATCACAGCATCCAATCACCACCAGCAAGGATTCTGGCTGTGGTCTGTGGCTGCGTAATGCACCTGTTTGGGAAACTCAGATAAATCTCTGTGAAGGGAAGTCATCGTGCTGAGCTGTGTTGAAGCACCGTGTTAAGGCAGGTTGGAAGGCTCACAGTAAAATCAGACGGACTGTGAGGAAAGGAGCCTGGCATTATTCAACTCAGCCAAAGAAATACAATGAGCAGAAACACCCAAAAGCACCAGCTGAGTTAAAATAATGTTAATTACTGCGTGCTATAACCTAAGGGACTGTAATGAAGCAGATTTTGAGAGATTACACAAGGCTAGCTTTATGATTTTCTAAGAATGTAAATAAAAATAGGAGATGTTGCTTTTTCTTGGAGTTATGCACAGTGCTTTTGCTCTTAATTCCAACATTTTCAAAATTCCAGTTGGCATGCAGAGAATCAGACCAAGCATTTTCTCATGTTTTCCCACCAGTAATAATTACATCCCCAAATGCCCCATGCAGTCCCTTCAGATGATCTGCGGCCTCTGTCCTTTCTCCAGCTCCTCGTGCACAGTGCTATACTGCCTGCCCTTCAGTGCTGCTGTGACCAGGGTTTCCCTCCAGGAGTGCTTTTGAGTACTCTGCCCCACTCTCAGATTTGTCCAACAGCAGTGTGTGTGTGTTACACACTCACGTGAGCCCTGCATTGCCAGGAATAGCATCAGCCTTCCTGCGTTCCTGCAGAGAGCTGTGGTAGCATTTGCTGATTTTTCAAGTGATAACATTTAATTAAGTCCTTTCTATCTAAAGATCTACCAGTGCCCTTCTGACATTCCTTGGTTCTTGCACACCCAGGCAGGCTGTGCTTTGCTCTGCCATCCTGCTCTGCAGCAGAACTCCAGCTCTTCTACCAACTGCCCAACAACTGCTGATACAGAGTCCCCTTCCCGTATCTGCAAAGTAGGCAATTTGCCACCTCTTCACGGATAAGTACTGAGTCCATACCTGGCTATTAGCTATTAGCTATTACTTGAGTTGAAAGTCTTAAATCGAGATTGGATTGCCAAAGCTGCAGTTTCATTTGCTCACCCATTTTTATCTCTCTCCCACAGTACAGTGAGGAAAATTAGTCATTTATTCCCATGTTTCTCACTGCTTTGCAGGCCGTGTGAGCCTTTACCATCTCATCTGGAAGCGATACAGACGTATTCTGGCGGTTGCTTTTACAGCACTTTCCCTCCATGCAGAAACCACCATCATTTATAAATGCTCAGCAAAGCCTGAGAACCTGCAGATTGCTCTCAGTCCTTTCAGCCCAAGAGTGACTCTGTAAAGGAGCATGTCAAAAATAAATCCTATTGCTAAGAGCTATGCAACAAGAGATGAGCTTTCTTTGCTGTTAAGAATCTTTTAGAGGTTCAGAAAGCAATGGCTTCTGCTGCCTGCTCAGCCCATGGCATCTCCAGTGCTGTGGCTGCATGATTGCGCTGTGATTGCAAGGCTCATGCTCTGACAAGCGCTGAACAGAGTCTGATAGCAGCTGAAATTTCACACTGCCTGTGTGTAAAACCATAAGTGTACAAAATACTTGCCATAAAAAGGTAACCATGGAGTTGGAATTTTCTATTCCATTGCACTAAAAATGATCATAATGCTAAATTCTATCTGGACGCATCTAACTTGCACAAAACAGCCTGTGAGGACCCCCTGTGAGACCAGCTGTGGGTATAAGTGCTCGACTCAAAATGAGTTAATTGTAACATCACTCAGGAGGTTATGCTTTAAAATACCATTCAGGGAGAAGGAAACAAGGCTTTTTAAAGTCTGATGAAGTCCCGAGGGTTTGTACATGCTCATTTGCACCTCTCTGAGGTCTATCCTTCAACCACAAGATGAAGGCAATTACCCAGCTTTCTGCAGGCTAAAGATAAGTTATTAAACTGGATGGGGATGGGAGGGACTTCATCACATCAGCAGTGATGGAGATCCTCCCTGTTAATTCCCTACTGAAGAATTACAGCATTGCTCAACTGCTCACCACGAAACATGGTTAGCATCGTCTGCAGAGCACAGTTCAGAGAGGCAGCAGAGAATTACCTGAATGAAAGCCTGCAGGGCAGGGAGGATCCACAGTAAGAGACCTGAATTGCAGTTCATCCCAATTTTCAATTAGGTATCTCTTAGGCGGTGATTTTAATTTATCTCATGCATGTACCCAAGACAAACCATGCATGCAGAGAATCATCCCCTTCAAAACTACCATAAGACTCCTTGAAAGTGGTCAGACAGGGTGAATGGCTTGGGAAAGTCAATCCCTCACCAACCATCATGGCTCAGCATTCAACCTGAGGAGTCCTGTAGGTCTGGCAGGTAGGGAGCATTCATTACGCTTACTAAGTGTAAACTGTTTCTACTTAAGTGAGATTGTGCTTTGGGGAAGATGATCTTACAGATTCTTGCAGCTGGTCGAAATGTGCCATCATATGCTTAGTTCCCAGTTATCAAGGAAAGGGATAAAATTTAGCATTGTATTAACTGGAATATTGAGGAATGTGCTCTAGAATAAAACTGTTTTATCCTATTTCTGAGCTCCAGGCAAACATGTCAGAGCAGAGATAAGGGAATCTGCTGCATTCCCTGACTCGCTCTTCCTGTGGCACTGAGTGAAACCTGAGCACTGATCCGCCACATCACACTGAATGGAAGAAGAAAAACTCAGATAAGCTGCAAACCTTATGTATTCCACAGTCTCACAGATGGCTGTTTCATCCTCTTCCTTCATGTCTTCTCTAATAATGAAAATCAAGTCTGGCAGAGATAAGAGGTCTCATATTCTGCCTCTCCACCAGCATGGCCCTCTCAGCATGCCTCTGGTGAGGGGCTGTTCTGAGTGCCTCATGCTTACAGCTGCGGGCTGGCATGATGGGCACTGAGCCGTGTATGTGGTGACCAAGGTCACAGGAAAGCCCACAAGGCTGGTAGTGTCAGAGCTGGGGTAGCACAGAGGAAATACTCTTTTTCATCTGAGCACCATCAATTAAAATTGCTGATCAGATCCATTCTTTCAATATAGCTTTGGTTTCATAAGTAAATAAACATTAAATACATTATTTTACTCAAGCAGCCAGCACACACAAAATAAAGCAAATTGCAGTTCACTGCGCGCAATCAACCAGACTGTATAGCATTCACAGTAGTTACTGACCTTCCAAATAACACTTAGGGAAAATCATCCAGTGGCATCTGTCACAGATGATTCTGGTCCACACTGTGACTGCCAAGCAGACTCCATCCTGGGCAGGAGGAGCTGCCCCTACTCTGTCCACTTGTCCACAAAATCCCTTCAATCTCATCTGCACCCAGACTCCAAGCCATCGCCTGCTGCCCTGGAAGCATCGACCTCCACTCCTGTTGCAGAAGTTTGTAGCAGATCGCCTCAGCCCAGAGCTTTGGGTCCAACCACTGCAATATCCCTGGATGATCCCCCAAAACACTATCAAAGTGTCTGGCTTTGCACCAACGCTCCTCACAAACACTCCAACACATGTTTTTCTTTACTGTCAAAGAGTTCAGAACAGGCATCAGCATTCCTTCTGTGTCCTGTGTTTCAGCTCTGAAGCTGGTGTGTAGAAAACAGAGGGAAGAAAAGTTCACTATTCTCTAAGCTGCTAATTAGTAACAGACTGGCCAAGCTGGAGCCTGAAAATTCAGGGCTGGTTTTGCAGCCACTTGGATTGCTTATCCGCTGTAACAGAAATGGCACTAAAAACAATTAAATTTCCTAAGCCAAATGTTTGTGCAGAATTACTGCCCTTGATTATTTTTTTCCATACACACAGGAAACCTGTAATCTTCTTGAAACCATGGCCAGCTGTTTGGGGCAGCATTATTGCTGCTTTACCTCCCAGCAGCTCCAGCGGTCAGCATTTGCTTTAGAGGTGCACTCTCCATCACATATCAAGGCACAACTGCAGGTCAGGGATGAAAAAGACATCCTTTGTTTGCAGGCTCCTGAGCCTTGTTGTTTTCTTTCGGGTTGACTCACAGCAAATGTTCCGAAGTGACTCAGAAAGAGCCAATATTTAATTATGGAGACATTCTGTGCAAGCATCTGAGGTTCAGCAACTTAAGATGGTGCAGCTGATAACAATAACTTTGCCCTTAAAGCCACCCTCATTCAAGAATCTCAGGGTAGTTTCAGCATTACTCTGCTAAGCTGGCTGAAGGGGCATCAGAAAAAAGTATCAGGAACAGAACCCTCTGCCCAGCTTGGGAGAAGTTTGGATGTGATCCAGGGCTACTTTGCTTCAGATTGTTTATAATTAAAAATTCCTAGTACCTCCTGAAGGCAAGATTTGTGTGCAACAGAGCAGCACTGGTAGCGAGCTACATAATACCTTCTTTGGCAGCGTTAGGAGTGCTGTTGTTTTCAAAGTATGAAATGAGACATCCTGTTCCCAACACGATTTTTACTTTTGATCTTTCATAGGGCTAAACTCTGGGAAACTCCAGGAAAGCACAGACAATAAGACTGCCATTCACTTCAGAGAGATCAGAATTAGGACTAAAGACAGGAATAGCCTTTTTCAGCTCAAGATTTTTTTGAGAAATTCAGGGTGTTGCCCTAAATTTCAGCTTAGTCTCTGCTCAGCATCGTTCTAGCTCCTGGATGCCACATAAGCTACATCTGTGCTTCCAACAAAGCCTTCATCTCAGCTGAACTAAAGGAAAGTGACTTAGAACAGGGAGTACATTGACTGTGGTCCTCCAGCAGATTGCTGCTCTTCCATTAACCATCTCCTGGTGCCAGCACAGAGAAGTACTGAAGCAGCACAGTCTGTATTTTATTCTAATTTTGTTTTATTATGTATTTATTTTCCTAGGACTGCCTCTTGTGCTGTTGTCAGTATAATCACAGCTGTTCTCATTCTGAAACACTCAACAAAGACCAGGGTGCTTGTCACATGGAGATGGTAACTAAGGTACTGTTGCGTTAAGATCAGTAGCTCCTCTAGCGTTTGGGCTGCAGGAGAGGCTGTGTCACAGTTCATCATAGGGCTGCTCTTTGTAAAGCTAACTCCTCTCTTTCAGCAGCCTGAGGAGCTCTGGAGGTGGGCAGGTGCTGCGCGTGGTCGGCAGCTCCGTACTGCTCTGCTCTCTGGGAGGTGAGTGGCTGCTGCTGGTTCTGCTCTGCTTCTTGCTTTGGGTTTTCCTGTCCTCTGGGGGAGAAGAATCTCAAACTTTTAGGTTGTCTTTGACTCCTGAGAACTGTTTTTTTTTTTCCTCGTGGGCTTCAGGACAGTTGCCATGGCTGTGTGATCTATGGAACAAGGAGAAAAAAGAACTTGTTTGTTTAAATATTGAATCCTTCCAATCTGAGGGGCAGTTCCATAGTCCAAATGACCCACGACAATGCAGAGCAGAAGAGAGAAAATGTAGGAAGCTGTCATCTGCACTGGAAACCTTCCATCCAGGAGCTTTCACAGAGATCTTGTGTCTCTACAAATTCTGAGAGCTGGGGAAGATGTAATGCAATATCAGACTTAATTTCTTTCTCCTATCCTGCAGTTCCTTACTTTCAAGCAGCTCTTCCAAGCTGAGAGCATTCTAAATTTCTAGACACAATTGTAGCTCTTATACAAAATTACTTATCATGGTGATTGCCGCCCAGTAGCATCATTCCCATGTGAAATTCACAGGTTTTAAAGAAATGAATTACACTATAATAACTTCATTCTTTTTCTGAAGGCACACGAGTTCTTGTCAAGCCGCATTGTAAAGTGAAACCTTCAGGACAGTTTGACTCAGTTATTTTTTCTTCCTTAATACATGCCTCCCCACATCAATGGGCCTTGTTGTCACGGATTCAATCCTTAGTTTTTCAAGCAGCCCAGCAAAAAGGAAAAGAGAAGAATGACTTCATCTAATTTTTAAGAGCATTTTTGTCTTTATCATGTTAGGTGCTTCCAGTACAGTGTGCAGTTCAGGGCTCAGAATGGCTCTTGAGCAGTCTCCCTACTGATTCACAGCAAATTTCATGTTTAGAAGTTCTTCTAGTCTCTTACATTGGTTGGAGGAGGTATGGGACTTTTTGCACTCCCATTTGTAAGTCATGCTGGAGGGATGTAGGGAAGCACAATGCTTACCTATTATTCCTTCGCTCACTCACAAGCCACTGATATTGAATACTGGCATGCTGGGCAGAAAAACAAAACCAAAATGTTTCTGCTCTGCTGATCACCAGTAATTTACAGTACCTCTAAGAATGTCCAAGTAAATGTTACTAGGAATTTACACTTCCTGAGAGGTTTTGAGGAGCAAAGTGACTTTCTGGGGAAGGCTTGAATTGAGGGAGGTGGAGGACAGCAAATCCAAACTGTAGATGTAGTGGTTGATGGGTCCTCGCTGCTCAACCCAACAAGGTCTGGAGGATGGCTGCCTGTCGTCGGTCCCAAGGCACGTACAAGAGGTGTAATTTGTTTTTGTGATGGTGTTAGGTAGTATGATGTTGTTGGCAATGCATCAGCTGGGTAGCCAGGAGAAAATCTGTGTAACTCCTTAGAAAAAGGGCAGTTTCCCAAGTGGGCTTCAAGAGACTGCTTTCATGGATGTGCAGCTGGCACAGCTGAGAGTTGGACCTAATGTAAGCTGTCTGGCTTCCTCCTCCCCACAAAACAAAGGAGAAAAAGGCAGCAGCATCCCTGAAAGCAACAACAGGAAGTTTGGATGTTGGACAGAGAAGGCAGCAGCTGTGTAATTTTGCATAACAAAGCAATTCTAGGAGGTTTTTGCTCATTCTTGTATCGTAGCACATCTTTTTGTGCTGCTGCTGTAGCTACAATTTGGCTGTACTTCGAAATGGATCAGCAGGAGATGGGGGTCATTAAAAAATCCTTAATGAGGCACAGCAGCGGCATTCATCCAGACCCCTCTGTAAGGAGATGTACAGGTCCAGCTTGAGTGGTCGAGCCTCTTGCAACCACCTCCAAGTGCCAGCAGCCAGGTGCGCACACAGCTCTGCAGGGACAAGCGTGAGGTGCAGGCATGCTGCTGGGCTGCTTCCAGCCAACAGACCCTTGCTGGTGCCTGGTTTCAGAGCACCAAAGTGAACTATGCTGTTTGCCAGTCGAGCCATTTGGAGCACAGACAGCTATTTTGGAGTAGGTCTCAGCCTGCTGATGATGCCATTATCAACATTTTACACTTCCTGCCTTATGCAGTGTGTGTGGTGCCTCTATCCCTGCTTTTGGAGATACGAGGATTGTAGATCATTCAGGAACATGATTTGAGCATCTGAATTTGCCCTTGCAAGTAATAGTGTGGATTTTGTTCTTGAAAGCTTGGAATGTTAGTGAGCACAATGGATGTGACAATAAAGTTAAGGAAAGAAAGCAATGCACTGGGCAATTCTGGATTTGTTATGATTATTGCAGGAGAAATGAACGAAATGCAGATGAAAATGAGAAGATACTGCGGACAAGGATATTTTTTCTGCAATATGAATTCAAACTAATATCAGTGGGAACAACCACTGATGTTTCAAAAATTAACCCCAGAAACACAAATATTTCAAGAAGGAGAGAAATAATCTCAGAGTAAAAGCCATTGAAAGATGCTGGGAGTATTAGAAGGACTAAAGGATGCCAGTGGGAGATGTTTGGGCTGAAGAGATGTAGGAGGATCTGTAAAGCAGAGGGGTCTCAGTTGGGTGAGGCTGAGCTGCGCTGCCTCCAGGGAGCCCTCAGAAGTATTTCAGAGCTTCTCACTTCATGCTTCCTTTCAATTTCTGTCTTCTGCATCACTTAGTAAAGGAATGTGGTGGTGTTTTTTCTTCTGAATATTTGTAGTTCTTAGTAAAATCAAGCAGGTTTTCTGTTATTTCAGAAACTTGAAAGCAGTTTTTAATCTAGTGCAGCTTCAGATCTACAGTGGGCAGCAAACTGTGATGCACACGGACTTATACTACGGGTGAGAGCATTCACAGACTGACACTGCATGTCAACTCCTCGGGCTGTGCTGGGGTCTCACTGAATCCAGCAGTCACTCTGAGTGTGGGAGCATGAAAAGAGAAGAGGGAGAACAGCACTGCATTTGGTTTCGTTGAAATTTGGAGCTGACAGAAGCTGAAACAAAGCAGAAATAACTCAAGCCATTCTGCATGAAATGCACGGACATCTGCTCTCCTTTACAGCAGACTTCAGGTCTGAGCACAAAGCCACTCGTGCTGTGACAGTTGGACGCTGGCAGGTCAGTGACAGCGCTGGGCATGGTGCTGTGCTGGGTGATAGCATGTTACCACAGGCAACAGCAGCCACAGGAGCTGAACGTTCTTCATGGCCTCTGTGCCTGATTTCTTTCCCTTCTGCTGAGTTCCCCTCAGCCCGGCTCTGTGACTGTCCCCCAGCTTTGGCCTTCTGAAGGATGGGGCTCAGCTCCAGGCTGACCTCAGTCCTGAAAGCCAAAGGCATCGCTGGCAGCTTCCTCAGCCGATGCTAAATGGGTGAAGAGCTTCAGTTTTGTGCCTGCATCGTTGAAGGTGACATTAATTGGATGCTGAGCTGAGTCAGCTAGCGTTGGGAAGGAATCATTTCTGGTCTCAGTGGTAGGGTCTTGTCTGGGTCGGAGATGAATCACTTTGACAAGGGTACAGAGTGCTGCAGTGGAAGGGGCACACATTTGGGTGCTGCACTGAGTCATGGCAGAGTTCTCAGAGCTGAGATCAGACTGCAGAATTATTAGTTCCTAAATAAGCACTGTCTGCACCGAACGCACCGATGTTATTGCCATCAGCAGAAATAGAAGGAATTAGTTGTCAGAGAGTGTTTCCAATTTAAATGTTAGCAGCTGTTATTATTTCAGTGTGGCAAATTTTATGGTTTTGCCTACAAGTCTGCTCTCGGTAAATTAAAAATTACGTAACAGCCTGATTGTATCTGCAGTGGATCTCAGTTATCAGGAAGGAACACAAGAGGAAAACTGCCCAGTGTCTGTGGGGGTGAAGGGATATGCGGTCCAGAACTGATGTTGCCAAACACTGCAGACTGAGCCCCAGGTGCCCCATGCAGCACGCAGAGCTTTGGGTGCTGAGCACCTCACACGGAACTGCTGGGCACTGCATGGCTCTGTACTGTGTGGCTTATGGCACTGCTGCCTTTGTGTGGAGCAGTTCTGCATCTCTAAGTAAAAATAGTGGAGGTTTTGAATTGTCAGCATGTCTGAATTTCAGAGCTGTGTTCTTTAATTCACAGTCACTCCATTATCATCAGTCCTTGGGGGTCTGTGAAACCCTTTATCACATCCATGTAGTTTCCTGCACAATATCTGTGCCTGCTAATCCTGCATTTCTCACTCACAGACGCAGTACTGACTGCTCACTGCAAATGAAGAGGAACGCAGCAAGCATCCTCAGGGCATTAAAGCAAATATAAAAGGTAAGAATCCCAGATCAGAGCTTTCAAGGACTGTTCAAACTTTTATTCGTAACATAGCTACTGAGTAAAGGGGGAAAAAAAAAAAGGGGCGGTGCTCGGGGGGCGCCAGGAGATTGGTATGCAGCTCAAATTGCTTCTGCTCCTTCACCGAACTGTGTATTTAAAATAAAAGTACAAACTGCTGGCTTCTCTGGAGAACTTCCAGTGTGCTCTCTGATGCAATTGGTACATTGATGGGAATATTTAGACTTAGAAAATGTAACCTCTTGTCCACACTCAAGCAATGAAATATTGCATCTTCCCCAGCTGCTTTCAGCTCCAAATGGCAAAGCTCAGTCATTTTCTCTTTCAAACCAGAAGTCCAAAATCGGCTTTTGCACCACGCGGGCTCACACCCAGCACTGCTGTGCCCTGAAGATGTTGCACAGTGCCTTGAGGATGCTGCCCACCCCCTGTGGTTCTCTGCTGCTCTCCATTGCATTCCTAAGGTAGGGGGAAATGGCTCAGATTGTGAATGTGTGAGCAGCTTTACCAGGGGCAGCTCTCATGACCTTTCAAGGGCTGCGGGAGGCCCCTACCCAGCACCAGTAACTGTGCTTGCTGAGAAGCAGGTGGGTGCACTGCTGGGAAGCAGAGAAATGCACCTCTTGAGCATGGTAGGAACTTTGGGACTGGCAAACTGTCTAATGCAGTGACCTTGTATATTCAGCATCACTCTCATATCATCATATAAAGTATTTATGTACCTCATAAATATGGAATAACTTGTAGGAACCTGTAGGGACAATATTATTCAGCTTTTCAAGCTCATTATGCGGGTAATGGAAGCATTTTCACTCCGCTGATCTTGTTACACAATGGCACTTTTGCCACTGAATTCTGACTTTGTCAGCCAAGCACAATCCCGACAGCTGATGTGAAAATCATAAATGGATTATGTATATTAAAATATTTTTGATACTGAGAAAAGAATGAAGATATCGCTATCTGGGACTTTAGTTGCCCTGAACAATTCAGCTGCAGACCCACATCTGTGTAAATGATGTGACTGCTCCCACTGGCATCACCCAAGCGTAGGAGAACCCTCCCAGCTCAAGCACAAGAACTCGTTTCACTTTGGGCCTCCATCACAACCGACGTCCCTGGCTGTGGTCCTGGCAGTGCTCTGCCAATGGAACGTACCTGCAGTACCGGTGAGGGCAGTGTGATGGATCTGCCAGGTGATGCCCTGGCTGCTGCTGGGCTTTCTTTGAACAAGTCTCAAAAATAGCTTTTTAAATTGTCTCTTGAACTGCCTACTCCTCTTGATTAAACAAGCAGGGCTAATTACAAGATGAAGCCCAGAATTATCCACTGGAAGATAGATATTTGTTAATGAAATCGATTGATCACGAAACTAATGATGTCCAGCACTTGGGGCCATCCTTGATGATGGACAGTGCTGGTTTGTGAGTGTACAAAGTGAATGTAGCTGGCTCTGGCCTCTCCTATTCCAGGCAGTTATTTGTGATTAGTTTTATTTCACCCCAAAGCACAACAGGGTAAAGAAGAGATCTCTTTTACACATCTGTTTACTCTAGAATTGCATCTGTTTTACTCCTCTCTGAATTCAAGTATCTACATCCTTCTACTGGAAAAAAAAAAAAGGAAAATGAAGCCATCTTAATTTTTTTTTTCTTTAAATCTTCACAGGAGCAGGCAGGAACAAGCACTTAAAAATGCACACTGCTAAGACTGTGATAACAGGACCTGGGAAGAAAGACTACATAACTATCAGCTTTTGGCATGTAGTTCTACGCTGTCTGGTAATGAAGATGAATTGTGTCTTTTGAAACCCTTTCTTTAAAATTAGCTTAAATGAATGTGCAGGAGTGAGCATTCTTGACCCTGCGCACTTCTACAGAACTTACAGTGAAGCTGATTGCTGAATTATCTGGCTTTTATTTCTGAGATGGGGAAAAGTCCTGCAGGCACACAGAAGGTATCCTGGAACTAAGGCAGGCAGTGATGTGCCTGTGACAGCTGACCTCATCCTGGCCGGGCGGATTTGTGCCCCTACAGAGCAGAAGAGAAGAGGAAAAAGCTGCAGCAGCCCCCTGATGCTCATGCCCTGAACCAGCTGCACGCTGGGCTCAGTCCCAGTGATGGGACATATGGCAAAAACACTTATGGCAAAAGACATTCTGAATGGCCAAAGGTGTTATGAATTGCCAAGGCAGTGCTGAGATGCTGAGTCTGCCAGAAAGGTGAAGCTGCCTTTATCTCCAACACAGGATGAAACCTGACTGTTGGTGCTGCAGCAGCCCCCCTGCTGACCACAGGGCTCTGAGTCAGGGGCAGCGCTGCTCTGCGGGTGGATTTGTCTGGAGTTGGAGAGGAAGCGAAGAAGATGAAGGATTCCTGCCCTTCTGCTCCTGCTCTCCCACCCTGCCTCGATGTCCAGCTGGCCAAGCTGTGATAGAGTCACTGTGGACATCCAACAGCATCCTGGAACTTCTGCTCTCATTTCAATATTGCATTTCAGTTTTTATGATGTGCTCTGCATCACTGGGGGGTTGCAAAGGGGACAGTGCCAGGCACAAAGTGGGGAGCTCACCAGAGGCAGAACTCTTCAGATACTCTCTGTTTGTGAAAAGCAGAAAAAAGATGTTGAAATTTAGTAAAAAGGCTGTACTCCACCAAGCTTTTGTGCTGGGTATACAGAAAGGAGGGAGAGAAGACGGGAAAGAGGGAAAATAAGGGCACATCCATCTCTCTGTATTTTGCTGCTCTGCTAGAATCTGTAGTTGTCAGATACTCCAATCACCTGTCTGTGGGGCTGCAATCCATCTCAGGGTGAGCCAGGAGGAGATACACCATTGGCTATTTCACATGCAGTGTGTCATCTGGCAGGCTGTACATATAGTGAGGAAAGCGGGGACCACTCAGTCTCTGAGCAAAGCTGCTTCCAGTGAATAGCTCAGAGATACTCTGAGGATGGAAAGAAACGGGAAAGGCTTCCCCTGCTTTTTTTTTTTTTGTTGTTGTTGTTGTTCTGATAAGCTCTGAAAACTGTTGGGAAATGGAGTGCTGATTGATGAAGGACTGTGTGGAATAGCAATAAAGCACTTTTCCAAGGAGAAGTTGTGAGAGAGAAGAACAGTACCTGAAAGTAAATATTTCGTAGGATTTCTTCCTACATAGAGGAAGTGTTTGGGGATATTTCAGCATCTGAATCATCTCCTGTATACAGGACGTATGGGACTGAAAAAGAAGAGCAGTACCTGGAGAGTCCTGGAACGCAGCTGATGCACAATCAGCACAGGAAGGAGGACCCATTTATCAACTCCTTTATGCGGTTTGCATCTGCAGAGCATATTTTTATAATGCAAGCATGCATGTTCCTCTCTGCAACCACTGACTGTAGCACCTGAGCTCCCAGGAAGGAGGAGGGCAGGGAAACTTGCTGCTGGCCCCGCGGCAGCACTTCCTGAGCCATGAGCAGGCACACGTGGTTCCCTCTGCAGTACATCTCCAAGCCCTTCTGGAGAGCAGAGAATCACACCGGCACCAGCTTCCTCTCCACACGGTACAGCTTCCCAAATCAGTCCTTCTTCCACAGTGATTTGGACCTGGAGGACTTGGGAGACTTTGACAGTGGGACGAAATACGAGGGCGAATCCCAGAGCAGGACGGTGCAGGCGCTGCTGATCATAGCTTACTCAGTGATCATCTGCATCTCACTCTTTGGAAACACCCTGGTGTGCCATGTGGTGATCAAGAACAAGAGGATGCACTCTGCCACCAGCCTCTTCATCATCAACCTGGCCGTGGCCGATGTGATGATCACTGTCCTCAACACCCCCTTCACGCTGGTAGGACTTGGGCAAGGCTTGGTGGGGTGGTGGGATGTGGAGCAGGGAGCTGTGTGCATGCACACATCAACAACCTGCTGGCATACAGAATTTTCTAGCAGCTCTCTCCCCCTGCTCTTATCTCCTGGGTGGGCTGTGTGCTGTGCACAGCTTCCCCTGTGCAGATATGGGCTTGGTGCAGAGATGGGGCCACTTGCCTCCGTGTCCCAGAGCCCACCAGGAGGCCTCCCCTCCCGGTACTGTTCCCTCTCCAGGATGCGGACAATACTGGGGTGTCCTGCTTGTGCTTTAGTGGGGAAGGGAGCTGGGATATGTTTAGCACTTGAAGGCACAATTAGCTGTCAATTTGCTATAGAAACACAAGCAGTCGCTGCTTGTGAAGACTGTGAGGTCTGTGCTGTGCCATGCAGCTCTGTGTGCCTCTAACCAGAGCTGGGAGTCCTTTGTTTGCTCCCAGGCACTAAATAATGGTGGCCATAAAGAGAAAAACAGAGTGAGGTGGGATGAATAGGCTGCTGCATTGCCTACAAGTGATGCAGTGCAGGACTGTCAGTGTAGCTGAGTTTGGCAGAGTCCTCTGGATCCTGAGCATCCCGAGTGCTCCTATTGTGCACCCTGGCCATAGCTGCCCACAGCTCCCTTCCACCTTCCAGAAGCACTCCCTGCATTGCTGACTTGAATTCTCCTTTTCTCAAGCCAATCCTATGTCTTTGGTGGGGTTTCTCTGCTTTGCTCTTTTGGGATTGTTCTGGGAGAGAACAATGTGAGCGTTGGCACAGCAGTTACATATTGGGCATAGGTAATTAAGAAACTGCAATCCCTCTTAGAAAAGAGCTTTGCATCAACTTTAGAGAAAAAGAAAATTGCTACGGTTTCGTTGTTACTGAGTTGTCTCTGGGAGTATAATTAGAATTAAAATGGTAGGTTAATTGAAAGCATTAGCTAGTCTTGACTAATCTTCTGTGTGAACATATGTGCTGCAGTAAATGTGCCTTATTTCAAATTAGCTTAATCTCCCTCCAGAATGAGTTATACCAAATGCTGTGCAGTGAGGAACACTTACTTAGCACTTGAACAACGTGTGTGCAGGGAGCAAAACAACAGCAGATACTTGGAATAATTGCCTCTGTAGGAAAGGCACAAGAAGCAGCGCCTTCCGGGAATCCGTACGGAATGGCACGAGCCTTTCTGCTGTGCTCTGGCTTCAGACTCCACATGCTCCCCCCAGCAGCAGTGGGATTTCATGCCTGGTGGGGATAACATGGGCACCAGAGGTCAGATCGATGAGGAGGGCTCATTTCCTGGTAAAGTGTTAGTTGCTTTCTCAACTGGAGGGAAATTTTTTCTTCTGTTTGTCTAAGCTAGCTGACACCTATGAAATTGCTGTTGATGTATCTCTAACAGTGTGATAAGAGGGAGCCAGCCTCAGAGATCAGTGTGGAGTTGAGGCTGCCATCCCCATTCACTGCTGAGTGGCCACGAGCTTCCGGAGATGCTCCCAATGCAGAGCACCAGCTCCTTTCCAACCCATCCATGAGTTCTTCCATGAATTCATCTCTGAGTTTTGAACCTGTGGCAACTTTATCATGGCACTTCTTCCTTACAGTGCTCCTGGGAAGCCTATTTGCAGCCCTTCAGACAGTGCACAGTTCCAATCCATTGTTTCTCCTCTCCAGGTGCGGTTTGTAAGCAGCACGTGGGTCTTTGGAAAGCTGATGTGTCACATCAGCCGGTTTGTGCAGTACTGTTCTGTCCATGTGTCTGTACTGACCCTCGCTGCCATCGCTCTGGATCGTCACCAGGTACGTGATGCACCTAGCAGCTGTGTTTGTTGGGAGGTAGGGAGCTACATGCATTAGGTTTCAAGTTCCAGTTCCTGAAACCCTGCGGCGTCTTGAGAATGAAGGAACTGGGCTGAGGGATTCTGGTTTTCATGCTGCTGGACAAAAACCTGCTTCCTTGTGGTAATGGTGGTCCAATTAGAGAGGTTGTGGAGTTCCCATCCTTGGAGATATCCCAAACCCAACTGGAGGCAGCCCAGGGCAGCCTGCAAGGTATGCTTTCTTGCAGTGCTGGAGCCTGCAGTAATGGCTGTTACTGATAAGCACAACAAATGACACAGAGAAATTAAGTTTAAAACAGTAACTGATGGCACTCCGATTGCCTGGGTTGTGCTCCATCTGGTGTTGGAGCACAGATCGCCCATTCCCATCCAAGGAGTTTGGTAGTCTGCTCATTCTACAGATACTGCAGCTCCTGAAAGAAAATTCTGATAATGTTGTATTTTAATTAGTAGATTTTTGTCATTTTTATCAGTTGAGGGCACTTTACATCCACTGAACTGGTTGTTCTCTGCAGGTTATCATGCACCCTCTCAAGCCGCGCATGTCCATGGTGAAAGGAGGGATTTGCATCATTATCATCTGGGTTATGGCCAGCTGCTTCTCACTGCCTCATGCCATCTATCAGACCTTGACAAGGTTTTACATCGGGTAAGACATTTGCACGGTGCTCCTTTGTAGGACATACTCAATTTAGTCAAGGTCACACAGATTCTAATGCATGTTTCTCCGTCTGAGTTACTGAAATGTGAAGCATGGGGAAGCAGAGAAGTCTCCTTAGCTTTGAGTCAACGGTGACTTTCTCTCAAATGGATAATGAAAATCAATGAAATTGCTTTCAGGCTTGTTGTTGGTTGATGTTGACTCAGAGATTCATCGCTGTCATTTGAGTCAGGCACAGAAGAGAGATGCTCTTCAGCATTAGAGCATTTATATTTTCTGAGGATACGTTTAAAATATTTCCACTGAGGCCAAAGCTCAGGCTTAACGTAGAATTCTCCAAAGAAGCCCTCATCCACGTTACTGAATGAGTTCCACTGCCTGTACCTTTACTGAGATGCATAAGTGTGTCCTGCATGTGTTGTGAGATGTGCTGTGGGACTGACAGCTCTCTCCCTCTGATCCCAGGAACAGAACAATACGAACGGTTTGCCTCCCCAGCTTTCCTCCTCCTGCTGACCTTTTCTGGAAGTATTTGGACTTGACTACATTTGTTCTCCTGTATGTTCTGCCCTTGCTTGTGATCTCCATTACCTATACCATCGTGGCTAAGAAGCTCTGGCTGAGAAATGCCATTGGGGACATCACTATGGAGCAGTACTACGCCCATCAGAGGAAGAAGAAGATGACACTGAAGATGCTGATGGTGGTGGTGATTGTGTTTGCAGTCTGCTGGTTTCCCCTGAACTGCTACGTGGTGCTGATCTCCTGCAGGGCCATCCACAGCAGCAATGCTCTGTACTTTGCTTTCCACTGGTTTGCCATGAGCAGCACTTGCTACAATCCCTTCATTTACTGTTGGCTGAATGAGAATTTCAGGTCTGAGCTGAAGTCCCTGCTGTGTGCATGCCAGCGGAGGAGTGCAGCACAGAGCCATGCCCTGCAGTCCATCTCCCCTCCATTCAGGCCCGCTTGGCTCGAGAGCTGCCAGTGCAAGAGAGGCAGCACCTGCCAGAAAACGGCATCATCCCAAAGGAATTCTGCCAAGACAGACATATCCAGTGTTCGGCCAATTGTGGCAGAGCACTGACCCCTGTCTGGTGGCCGGGCAGCATGCAGTCTGTCCCACTTTGGGAAACTGATCTGCCGGTCAGCAGTGATAACGGTGTGGCAGCCGCTCAGCAGGATGCTGCACTTTGGGTAAAGCCTGCACTGTAACACTAGGATAAACGGTTTTTAAAATCTGAAGCTGGAAAAGTTGGCACAGGGTTTGTTTGTAAAGCTTCATGCCCTCCCCTAGATAATAACATACCTTCTGTGTAACCTGGCTTAGAATCCTCACAAGCAGGAGCCTCACCAACCTCAGGCAGTGCTGTGCTCAGGGCTGTGGCTCTGTGCCTGGTATGGACCCCAGGCCTTCATGTTGAGAAACAGAGGGATGCACAGAGAGCTGTGTGTAAACACGAGGGGAGGGGGGAGGTGTTCACCTCTGGAGGGTGATTCTCATTTTAACTGTGAAAAAAAGAGATCTGTGGGCTCACTGCAGAGGCTGCCAGCTTCCTCTCCTGCGTGCTGCTGTCGGGCTGGTAACCTGAATTCGGGCTCAGCTTTGGATTGCTGCTATGGTTAAGTGATCCAGAACTAATTGTGCAGGAGATGAGTTTGCTTCTGGAGTAGAGATTAGCTGATTGTGTAACTATTAAGCTAAAGCTAACAGTGCCCTTCCTTCACTGCAGATTTTGTTCATTTTTTGAATTTTTGGTCACTGACTCAGACCTGAGAATTGTTCCCTGATCTTATCCTACTTCTACAGCAAGGCCGATCTGTCACAAAGCCATTATTTGCACAGATGTCAGTGTCTGGTAAGGTGAGGATGAACCCAATGCTTTACGTGACAGAATGAGAACCCATTATTTTCTTTCTGAGAAAAAGATGATTTGGCTTTATGGAATGGAGAATCATCCTCCACAGTGTGTGCTGACTCTTAAACTGCCCCTTTTTCATTTTTAATATTCTCTTGTTGAAAAGTGGCCCAGGGGTAAACGGGTTTTCTACTGACATCCATGTCACAGAAATCTGGTGTAAAGCTGCCCCATGGGTGGCCTAAAATCCCACAGGTTGTGCACTGACAGCTCTGTGTGCCACCACAAATGGGGATGGACAAGGGTCTCATCAGAGATGGAGATTGAAGGGTAGGAGATGGGACTGGGGGACCTCTGATGTGCTGGGAAGCTCTGCAGACCTGGAGGGTGGCACACAAGGCACGCTTTGGTGTGTCACCTCACACCCACTCTGAATCCAAAGGTTCTGGAGCCTATGTTCCAGCTGGAACGTGTCACACCAATGTCTTGGCATCACCAAATTCTCTGTAAGATCAGCACTGCCAGCAATGCTCAGTTATTTTACCTTATAACTGCACTCCACTCTTTCAGCTCGTGCCTCCGTCCATTTGCTAAAATCCTGAAACCTCTGTGGTTTTATTTGATTTATCCCAGAACATTTTGATGAGGTATAGAGCAGATGTTTCAAGGGAGAAAAACTGTTTGCCCAGTGTGTGTAGCTGCCAATTCAAACGTTACTGAATGGTCTGTGGCTTCAAGAAACTTTCCTATGTTTTGCTAATTCAAATCTCACTTTGCACCTTAATCCCCAAGGGAAGTATTACATTAAATACTGAAAATTAAGCAGGTCTCATCTATGTGAAAAATTCCATAAAAAACAGAGCTGAGAAACTAAGAATTAATGAGTTGTTCTGAATCACAGCCACCGAGAAACACAACAGCCAGCATCAAGCAGCGACAACAAGTGTTCCCAGGGAAACCTGTGTGCACTTACTGGCAGAGCCTCGGCCCAGAGGAACTCACCTAATATCAGGTCAACATCTTTGTAAGTGTTTAAACAGATCTGCAGTGATTGGAAGGACTTTTGTCTCCCATTCTAAAAGCATCTCAAGAAGAAACTTTCTCACTCTTTCAGTGAAAGCGGAGTGAGAAGTGAACTCTCCTCCTTTTTACAGAGCTTTTGTTTTGCACTGGCTTCCCTCCTGCTTTAATGGGCTTGTAGGAAATTACCCAGGTGGGGTCAGGAAGGCTCTTCTGTGTCTCCTGAATGAGGTACCCAGGAAGGATGAGCTGGGCTCGGCTCTCCGTGTAACTTGTCCTTCTGACCTCATCTCAGTGCGTGTTGGAACTGCTTCCTCCACCATTATCCTTTAATGCAAAATCCAAAGATGTGTGTTCTTGAGAACCAAAACCCAATTAGAGAGTATTCTGACAGTCAAAGCTCTTTGTGCAGCACTGCACGTGTCCTAAATGCTGTTTTCAGTTACCATTCAATGCTGTTAGTATAGCATTTGCTGCATCTCTCACGGCCCAGAAAGCACTTCTGCAGGTGCTCTGCAACACTCCCAGCCTTTCCTTCGGGTCAGTGCCCCCTGTAAGGGCCATTTTCCCACATCAGCATTTCAAATACCTCCTAATGAGCTCAGAGAGTGTGGCTTATGCAGCTGCCATGGCTTTACCCTGCGATATCTTTTCAGGTGATGAGGACAGGTGGTTGCTGTCTCCTGATGGGTTCTGAGCAGCCCAAGCACCCACCCTGGCCTGTGGTCTGTCCAGCAGGCTGTCAAAAGCTGCCTAGACCTGACAGCAGGATGCCTGGCAGCAGATGGAAGTAATGTGGCTCATCCCATTTCACATCTCTAAAATAAGGTGTTGGTCTAGGCTATATCAATTTCCTGCCTTCGCCGGCTCACAACAAAGTGAGCTACCCTTCAGCTCCTGCTTTCTTGCTTTACAATGAGAGACAATGGCTCACACTGTGCAAGGTTGGGTATTAGGAAACATTTCTTCTCTGAAAGAGTGATGAGGCACAGGAACAGACTGTCCAAGGAGTGGTGGAGTCACTCGCTGTCCCTGGAGGTGTTCCAAAATTGTGGAATGTGGCAAATGGGGACACGGTTAGTGGGCAGGGGCGGGTGGCTTGGGCTTGGTGATCTGAGAAGGCTTTTTCAACCTTAATGGTTCTGTGATTCCATGATTTTTCTGCTCTTTCTCAGCTAACATGGGAAGGCTGAGCTGCCTAGGAGCTGGCAGAGCTCAGTATTGCTCTGCTGCAAACGCTGTTGGCTAAATCCAAACTGGCTCATCTGATCAGTCCCAGCGCCCTGCACTGTGAGCTATCTTGTTGAAAGAGTTGTACTCAAAATCAACATATTTTCTCTTATCAGGACGCGATATTGGTTGTCAGTCCTCTTGTTTTCCACGGGAGGAAAAGAGCAGGAGCAGAGCAAAGAAAATACACCGCAGAAATCCACGCGCATCGGGCGCTGCGGGGAGCGGCGGGACGGCGCCGTGCGTGGCCGCCAGGGGGCGCCGCCACATCGCACTGCCGCGCGCGGCCACTAGAGGGCGCCGTGACACCGCGTGTGGGCTGGGCGCAGAGCCGCTTTCCCCCCTCAGCGGAGCGGCTCCGTCCGCGCGCTCCCCTCCCACGGGCGCAGCGCCGCGCAGCCCCGACCCGCGGCCCGGGGGTGCGGTCAGTGCGGGCTGCTGCGAACGGGAAGCGATGAGGCTGTCGTGCACCCAGACATCTTTATCGAGTGCCGCTTTTTCTGTACCTCTGTAATAGGATGAGTGAAGGACTTCTCAGAGAATTTAAAAAATCACGTCGGAACGTGATTAGGCTTCAGAAGTGCGGCATGAGCTCGGACGCCGCTCGGAACCCACGGCGCCGTGGCAGCCGTGTCCGCGTCCGTGCTGCGCTCGGCTCCGATCGCTCCTTAACGCCGGGGCTGTGGCTCTGCAGCGCTGCCCTGGCACTGATCTGCGGGGCCTCAGACATAAAGCGTGTGTGAGGAGTTCCGTATCGAAGTTAAAAGGACGCATTAAAATAAATAAGATAAGGTATCCTGGCTGCGAGCTCCTAATGCACCCAGCCAGATAACTACAATGGGACCCGAGCTCTCAGCAGCGATAGCGCGGGTCTGCAAAGGAAGTGAAGCAATTACGTTCCAAACACACTTCGCTGATGGATCTCAGCGAGCTGGGCTGGCAGGCAGACTTCGGCAGAGCCTTTTGTGCTCCTGACCATAGAAAACAATCAATAGAAAGGCTTAACTTCCTGGACCTGCGCTGAATGCTAAGTTAGCAAAAGAGTACCTCATTATTATACTACATTTTACAAGGAAACAGTGGGCAGAGGAAATGTGACTCAGTGCAAATACTGGGATAAAAAGGTACTGTGCAAATGAACAAACAAACCTCTTGCAAGCAAGCTCTGCTGAGCACCACTGTCGCATTCTTGTTGAGTCTCAGGGCATTTTAGGACCCACTCCAAAAGGGTTCTTCGCTATTCATACAGCTAAAAATAGACCTGACGTCTCAGTTGCAGTGCTCAGCCAAAGCTCAGAGCCAAGGAACACTGATTCATTGAATCCAAACCTTTGGGCCCTTCCAGAAAACCACAAGGTAGGTGACAAAGCTCCAGTGAAGTTGATCCAAACATTGACAACATCGGCCTTTGTCCTCTGATGGTGCCTCTCCTTTCCAGATTATGACTATTTGCTAGTAAGAATATTGCAACCAAATATACACAAAACCCAGGGATTGCAAAACAGTCGCCCTGGGGATGTTAAAACAAACAGAAATCCCACACGTATTTTTCCTCTTTCAGTGTCTGCCAAAGTCTGATTGCTGCTCTGAAGGCTGCTTTGTGCTAT
The DNA here is from genome assembly GCF_019238085.1 of Lagopus leucura. Taxonomy (NCBI): domain Eukaryota; kingdom Metazoa; phylum Chordata; class Aves; order Galliformes; family Phasianidae; genus Lagopus; species Lagopus leucura. The sequence continues at coordinate 1,570,813 of NW_024962303.1, read as the reverse complement.
CTTTTTTCTCCATTTCTTCTCATGAATGGACTTTTGTCCACTCTTCTTCTATGTCCTCCACATCAGGCTTAACATCGTAAGACTCCATATTTTTCATACGGAAAGCCCAGTGTACACAAGGTTTGCTTCCCTCAGTTCCCTGTCATAGGAAAGGATGCTGAGAACGTTGTGTATAAAAGATCTGAACAGTTATGGTCCTCGTCTGCTGGGAACCACTGAAAAAAAGGGGTAACTAAAGAATCGCAGAATCACAGAATGGCCCGGGTTGGAAGGGACCTCAAGGATCACGAATCTCCCACCCCCTGCCACACGCAGGGCCACCAACCTCCACATTTCACAGCAGCCCAGGCTGCCCAGGGCCCCATCCGACCTGGCCTTGAACACCTCCAGGGATGGACGGGGCATCACAGCCTCTCTGGGCAGCTGTTCCAGCACCTCACCACTCTCATAGCGAGGAACTTCCCCCTGACATCCAACCTCAATCTTCTCTCCCTCAACTTCAAACCATTTCCCCTTGTCCTGCTGTTACCTACCCTTTCAAAGAAACTTCTGTGGTGGAATGAAAAGCAGAGCAACGTCTCTCATCAGAGGAGGGGACGGGTGATGCTGCAGGCTGGAGGCCGGGCTGCCTCAGGAGGAGCAGAATGAGGGGCACAAACTCACCCTTACCCTGCTCCCCTTACCACACCCAGCAAAGCCCCATTTTCCACTGTTTTAGCAGCTGACAGCTGAAGACATAAATTTCGTCTCCTTTGAATTAATGCTGCAGTAAAACTCCTCTGAAGCAGCACAGCAAAAATCACATCCACACCTCACTAACATCTACACACCTTCAATATTGAGAGCAACCACCTCATGTTTGCAAAAGTTCTGGGAGTGTTTGAAGTGCTGAATGCTGCCCTTCTGTGCCATCCACTCTTCCCTCTGCTCCCATAGATGTGTTTCTGTCTCAGTGGGATGCTGTACTGATGGGCAGAGAGGAGCAGCACAGCTGCTCCGAGTTTGCAGCTTGGGTTTGGATCTCACCCTTCACCTGTTGGGCTCCTTTGTTACATCAACACAAGAGAGAAAGTTTCAGCATTTCATAAGGCACAGAAGCCTTATGCTTTCAGCAGAAATGTAACGTAAGAAAAAAGCACACATTCCTCAAGTATTTTGTTTTTATTCTCCCCTCCTTCATCATTTCTATCTGGAAGAAAAAAAAATACGGGGTGTTATTAAAAATACTTAGAGCTTTCCATTATCTCGAGTTGAAATGACATCCCGGAAAGCTGCTTTAATGCACGCTGCCAGCTCCTGTCACATAACTTGCAGTGTTGGTACTTAGGAACACAGAGAGGAAGGTCATCAAAAGTTGATATATTCTGATGAAGTATTGGCCAAACAAGATTGCGCCGAGCCATTCAGCCCAGCTGCTCTGATTGTGCGGAGTGGTGCTTCAGAGCACAGAGGCTGAAGGCAGAGCTCTATGGGAAGGAAAAGCTCTGCCCGCGTCCCAGAACTGTTCTTTCACCTCCCTGGTGCAGAATCCATGGGAGATGCCAGCTGTGCCCAGGGTTGGCTGTACTGTGCTCCTCTGGTGCCCAAAACTGTGCAAAGCATGGGGGTTGTAAGGATGCCACCTTTCCCCCTTTGCTTTGCCTTGCTAGGGTGTGGGGAACAAAAGCTGGAGCAGGAGGGGGGTGGATGCTGCTCCCATGGGGAGATGGCTCCTGCCTGCACAGCTCATGGCTAAGACTGAAAGTTTTTTTTTACTTCAGCTGTGGTTCCTCTTTGAACAGAAGAGAAACGAAGCTCAGCTTTGCCCCAGAATGTCTGTTTCTTCCTGGAAGGATTTTAATCTGTTTTACTCTTTGCAGTTTTGCAGTCTGACTGTTGATATGGTCACTACTGTGACAAAGTATGATTTTTCCTTTCCTTAATTCGCTGAATCTCTTTGGCCTTTAACAGCAGCTCCTGAAGCAAAGTACCTAGCAACGTGCCCTGCCTTATATCCTCGCTCCAGGAAACTCACAGAGATGTGCTCAGCTCCGCAGTAATTACTGTGTGTGTATATAAATGCCAGTTCCACTTTCCCCATGGCCCAACATTTCTTAAATGAACTGAATCTTCTTCTTCCTTCTGGTCTCCCTCCTTGTTATCATGGCCTCTTTGGGGCTACCTGAGGAGATACTTCCAGCTTCTCTCCAGCTAAGTCAGTGCAGAGTGAAGTGTTCACCTTTCACGTGGAGTCCCACCGTTCTCTTATTAGGGCATTCTGGCCCCAGGTTTGCTTTTCCTTTCTTAATGTATTTTGCTGATTTACAAATGTGGTGGCAATGCTCAGTCATGGCCTGAAGCAGTGATGGAGCACAGTGATGGCAGGGCCAGCACAGGGGAGCTCAGGTGCAAGCAATGTACAGAGTGATGGAAGGGATGGAGCCAGGATCCACCCCTGCACAGACCTCATTTAAAGGTTGGCAGTGGAGGTGAGGGTGTCTTGCTGGAGATCTGAGGCCTTCCAAAGGTAAGCAGAGCTTTTTCATTTGTTTCTGCATCCACAGCTGTACCATTTTGGCTTGTTCTCATTTGCTGCAGCTAAAGGCTTTGCCACCCTGCTATTACTGCTGTACTTTCCATCATATTATCAAGTTACAACAAATCTTTATATTTCAGTAAGGATAAGGGAACGGTCTGAAGCAACGCTAAGCTGTGTTGTCAACAGGGCCCTCAACCTTCTGAGTAAATGGGAAGTCTAAAAATGAGCGCTGGCTGTGAGTTTTAAAAGCTACTCTGGCATCTCACTGGCCACTTTTCTAATGAAGTGTAGTGTAGAAAAGGGTCTCATAGAGCGTCTGGAGAGAAGGCAAAAAAAAGGGTTTCCAGGAAGAAGGAATAAAGAGTTTATAGGAACAGAGTTGTTCTAAATAAGCGTTCTTGTTCGTGTGAGCTGAGACAATATTAAGGTGGCAAGAAGCCCATGAGGAATAAATAGAAATGATGCTGTGAGTCACCAGCGTTCCTTTACTGCTCACATCACAGCGGGAGCAGAACATCTGGGCAGCGTCGTTCAGTGGGAGGCTGAGCAGCTGCCAGGCAGGGCTGAAAGGCGCTTCTGAGTGCTTCCAACCCGAGCATGGGATCCTCCCTGTGCTCCAAATCCACCGTAGAGCAGCATTGGTCTCTTTGGTTCCACAAAATGTAGCATGGTTTTAGAGAGAACAGCCGACCCCCCTGCACCCTTGAAAATGGGGGTGTGCCTGTGTGTGTGTTTGTGTTTATATGTGCATAGGTGTGCAAGCCTCATTTGAAATACAGTACCCTCATAGACAGTGTGTAAGAGGGGCAGGCCTTCCCCAGGGTTTCAGGGACCAGTCGTTAGATCACAAACAAATCCGGTTGAGGATCTTATATGGGATTGGATCACATTTTGGCAGCTGTTTCTGTTACCGCCCTTCCATGATGCCTTGCAAGTGAGAATAAATAATCAGAGAGTGTCTGGGACGTTTTTCTGCTCAGAATCAGACCCAGAGGCTCTCCAATGGCATCACCAAAATAAATCACCCCTCTCCAGAATGGATGATCACAGATTTTTTTCTCAATTTTCCAAAACATGAAATGCAAACCAGGTGTAAGGAGCTTCTCTGTTCCTCAGCAGCTTTGCCTGCTGCCATGGCTTATGTAACTGCCACCCTCCCCCAGCACATCTCTGCTGAGATCACTGCAGGCACAGAGTTGTGGTCAAACTGCAGAGCTCAGTTAAGTGGTGAAGAAGTGAATTACTGGTAAAACAGCAAAAGTCAATGAAAAGAAGTGTGGTTCATATGAAAACAGAACTTCTGTGACAATCAATAAGCTGGACAAATGTTACCCAGATTTGGAACCACTCTTGGCACAGATCCACTCCCTCTTCCAAAATCAGGCAAGCTCAAAGGCGGGCAGAGGTTTGGTTGTCTCCTAAGCGTTTTAGGTCTGGAAGCCTCGCAAGCACTTATGTGCTACATCCCATTATTTGGGGTGACTGCCTGTGATGGCCTCTGCCTCTCCACATGACTGTTGGCACCTCAGCACTTTTGGTCTCCTCTGCCCTGTCCCTCTTTTCTCTCTGGGTGAGGCTGTCAGTAGTCCCAGGAACAAAGCTATGGGGGGAGGAGGATGCAGTGTTCCTTTGCCAAGATTAATGGGCAGTGTTCTTGGAGCTAATAAGAGTGTTGTCTTTAAAACAACATTCATCAAAGGAAAGAGCTTGTTGGTTGCTGATTTACGAGGGAGAGTGACTACCCTCCCTCTGTGGGCTGCTAATCCTGAACTGACTCACTGACTAAAATTGTTTAAGCCATGATATTCCTGAAGTATTACATTTCAGACCAAGGCTTAAAGGGCGAGGAGCGTAACTGCCTGCCACCCTTCTGCACGTGCCTCCATCCATCCTGAGGGAGTACTGGGGCAGCAGGAGCACACCCCAAAAAACTCCAGTGATCGAAGATGCTTTTCTGGTTGCTTCCAGTAGTGCTACTTTCTCCCATGTTTTTCCCCTTTGCTTTGCAAAGAGGCAGCGTGCTTAGCAAGTTGGTAACTTGAATGAGGACAAAGGGAGTTTCCTCCCACCAGAGTGTGCTGGGGGCTCGGTCAGGTGAGATCCCACCGGGCACGTGGGTATCCGCAGGCAGAGATGGAGCCGTCCTTGTGCCTCTGCTTGTCCCAAGAGCGTGCCATTACATCCTTCGCCTGGCACTTGGGGGGCAGTTCTCTGCGGGATGGCCTCCTTCTGACCCCGGTGGGCTGGAGCTGCGTGATTCACTTCCCTGGAGAGGGTTCTTCAGCATCTACCCACGCAGGAAGACCGCGTCTGAGGCACAGGCGCTCCAGAGGAATGCTTTTCTACTTCGTGGAAACTGAAAATCATCCTGAAGATCTTCAGGTGCTCCGCTACTCGAGCGCGGCCGGCTCCCCTCTCGCCCTCCGCTCGGTGTCACCTCCCCGCCATGACCGCCAGGTGACGCTGCGGGCCGCCGCACCGAGGTCGCTGCGGGGGCGCTGCCGAACCGAGCCTGCGGTCTGCGCACCTGGCTGGGGAGGACGGGCGGTGGAGGCTCTGCTTCCCCTCTGCCTCTGTGGCCTGAAGGTGCCGGCACAGACCTTCCTTTCACTGCGGCTCAGGGTCTTCAGTTAACTACAAGGTATCTCAAGTTCTTTGCCGCGTTGGTAGATGTGAGACCCAGAAAAGCACTCCGATGTTTTCTGGGCCTCACTGTTCCAGACGTGGGCCAGGCACTGACCGCAGCCCAGCCTGTTCCTCACCAGTGAGTGCTGACTATCAGAGAAGTGTCATGAATTCCACTCAGCCTTCAGTCAGTTGATCAAATGAAGTCATACCTCGTGCTGCAAGGAAGCTCTGATACATTTCTTGGAACAATAAACGTGCATCAAAACAACAGTGCAAAATTCAATAGAAAAATAACACCCAAACTCAAATGAAAAGCAGGGAAGGAAAGAAGTGACCTTGTTGTGAAATGTGACAGTTCGCTTCAAGTCTGAATTAATAAGATGTGATGTTTATATCAGAGAAGTGTGTGCCCTAACCTGCTGCATGCTCTCTGCTTTGTCTTCTGGTTGCATCTGAAGACTACAGCATCCTATGGGTACAAATCAAAGTGCTGTACAAACAGTTTTTCAGGGTTATTGTTCTTTGCTGACTGAGCTTGTGCAGATCTTCAGAAACACCCTTACTGACACCTCCTCAACCTGGGTTCTGCCTTTTGGCAATCCAGGCCTCTATGAGCTGATACGCGTTTCCAGTATATGCAGCATCCAGCACAGATACGCGCTGAGTGCAGAGAGGCAGCACTTGTTTGTTCCAGCGTCAAGCACAGTCGGCAGCTCTGTGCGACTCGGCCCTGTGACAGCTGGGGCACAGCGAACTGCTCCTATTTGTCCAACACGTCACTCAGCAAAAATAAAAACAGCTGAGAAAGCTTCACTTCTGGGAAGCCGGTAGATACCGCCTCTGCATGTCAGAGCCGTGCTGGTGTTGGGGAACGACGTTATCGCTGCACCTCGGCGTGCTGCTCAGTGCTCACAGCTGCTCCCCGGGCACACAAAGCCCTGCTGGGGGCAGAGCTGTGCGGGTACCGGCTGGCTCCACACCGGACATGTGGGAGGTGGAGCCCCACAGCGTGGCTGAACACAAAACGGCGTCTTCAAGCTGATGGAAGGTTTCTTTCACTTCAAATGTTACTGTGGGTCTGCCTGGCAGAAGAGGGAGGGAAGGAAGAGTTCTCTTACTGTTATGACACTCGAATGGCCGCAGAATTTGTTTTAAAAGGTTGTGTGGAAATATAGAAGGTGAGATGTGAGCACAGTGCAGTGTGGAGCTCTATTGGCTGCTCAGAGAAGGATGGGATGCAGGTGGATGGACCTGCAGCTCATGCTCCCTTGTTGTCTGGTTCTACCTCTGTACCTTCAGCAAATCATTGAATTTCTCAGCTCTCCCCTTCCCGTAAACTGAAGTTAATGGTAGAAATGCCTCTGCTTCACAAGAGTGCTGCGTATGAACTAACACGTGCTGAATAACGAGGCAGAAGAGACAATGTTAGGATGAGAGAAAAGTGCTGCAGAGGAAACACATTTTTTAAATTGCTGCGGTCTCAGGAGTGAAATAGCTGGGCATGATGGGTCTAGACTGGGGAACACGAATTAGATGTCAGAGACATGTGGGAGTTCATGTGATCTGGACTGGAATGCCTATAGCTGAAGCAGCAAGAGCATGGGGTTGTCTTCAGGGTACAGGAAAGTGCTCGTTCTTTCTCTGTAAATGGAAAGGAGTCCTCAAGTTAATGTCTAGTGATGAGTGGGATTTGTCCTTTCTTTTTGTGTTGGCAAATTTAATATTAAGCCCCATGACTTTAAGGTAAAAATTCATAGCAGACAAATGTGAGCTCTCGTGCTTTCTGCCCTCCAGCCACAGCGTGGGACGGCTGGTCCAATATTTATTCCATCGTTGGGATACACACAGCACCAGAGTGGAGATGATAAATGAGCAATTCGTACTGTTGGACTGCATTCGGAGTTTGCCAATCATTCCAAAATAGTTCCTGAGTTCGTCTATCGCTAATCACCCACTTTCACCATAATTGGGAGGCCAAGAAGTTCTCGCAGGCAGCGCATGAGACATAGAGGGGAAAATGATTAAAACACAGCCAAAAATACCACCGCATTGGAGTCATGAGTCAGATGCCGACCTTTCACGTAAACGCCGCGGGGAGGCTGAGGTCGGTCGGCACCGCGGGGCTCCCGGTGGGAGGGAGGGGCGGGCGGACATCGAGCTCTGCGCAGGAGGGACGGGGCGGTGACAGCGGCACGGGGGGTCGGAACGGGCTGCTCCCCGCAGGTCCGCGGCTTCGCGCGGTGTCGGCACGCAGCAGCGCTGTGAAAACTTCGAGCTTCCATCGGCCGGGCTGTTACGGCCCCTCTTCGCACGGAACCCGCAGCTCTCTGTGAAAGTGACTGCGAGTGACCGGATTTCGGAGATCTCACGCACTGTGAGACTCCCTGCGAACCTCCGAGCTGGCGCCAGGGCGGCAGAAGTAACAAAACGCTTCTTACGTCCGCTTGGGCTTTTCTCCCAGTTTTGGCTCTGGATGCAAAGCCGGAACAAACTCCACTGGTTCACGGCTCGGCCGTAGGGAGCGCAGCACGGAGCGCAGCACCGCCCGCTCTGCGGCATGGAGAAAACCCTGAGCAATCCCCCACGGCTCGGCCTGGCCTCTCCTTTGCGCCCCCGTGTTGCACCAGCGACCGCCGCCCGAGCGTGCGGCCGGAGCCGTGCCGTGCCAGGACTTTGGCCGCGCTGCCCCTGCAGCTCTGCGCGGAGCCCGCACCGCCGCTACAGAGCGCTGCTCCCGAGGCAGACGGGGGAGGAGATTCCAATCGCGTTAATCAGCCGGGTGCCGACCTTACCCCTTCTGCTGTAGGAAAACATTTCCTTTCGCTCCCTTTGAAAGATAACAAACGGTTCTGTCCTTCAGACCCTGCCAGATCCTCCGCAGAGGCAGAGAAGAAAGGCCCCGTCCCATCCGGAGCCGAGCGCCGCGCACGGAGCCGTACCAGAGCCGAGCCGAGCCGTGCCGGCTGTCCCGGCGCACCGCGGCCCGACGCTGCCATCCACTCCTCGGCCTGCTGATCCCAGGCAGATCGGTGCGCAGAGCCTTCGGAGCCGAGCAGACACAACAGCAGCGTCCCTTTGCAAGGAATGGGCTCTGCCCACGGTCACCGAACCGCCGCAGCACGGAGGGCAGCGGTGCGATTAGGCGGCGATGTGGCACCGGCGGCACTCGGTGCGCTGCTGCCCTGCGGCTGCAGGGATGCTCTGTGCAGCTCAGCGGTCAGCAACGTCTAACCAAGAGCTGGGAGATAGAAGGGGAAGTTAGCAACGGTCTCGATATTTGGTTTCCAAGTCACCCAGAGTCACCCACTGGGGTCTGCTGATGTTTGGCCATGGATATTTCACAGAACTACAATTTTCTCCCTCCCAGGCAGAAATTACTCAGCCAGATAAAACAAGCAAAAGATACCGGTTGTGCTGATTCACGAGGAAAAAATTTCCCTTCTATTTTAGCAGCATTCCAGCAGGAAACTGCAGGGCACTTCGCCACGGGCATAGAAAATGGGACAGGTTACATGTTACCCAAGAGTTCCTGGGTACCCATTACGTCCTTCATGGCCTGAAGTCTGTAAATCTGTCAACAATGCATAACGTGAAGTAAGGAGAATTATCCCATTCTTTAAGGAGCTTCAATAGCAGGAGGAGCTTAAAGAGAGCAGCCTGGGGCTCAGTGGAGTCTGATTTACACCTTTGGAAATAAGTTCTCATTTGTACCATGCAGTGGCTGTTTTTCACAGTGATGCAGCTGAAAGTTCTAGTCCTCCTCCTCAGCAGCAGCAGTGACCACAGCAACCTGGATGGGCTGTCAGCTTTTCACTTAGATTATACTCTGTTCATTAACACAGCCAAACTGAATAGAATGAGGAAAATTTCTCGCCAGGCGCTGCATTTGGAATACATTTTCCGTATGAAAAGGAAAGACCTCTTTAGTTTTAATTGTTCATACTCCTAAACTAACAAAGAGAACAAAGTAAGGAGAGGTTCATGGCGTTTCTCCTCTGAGGCCATCTATGCACCTGCAGGAAAGATTTGGCTTCTGTGCTTGCCAGGCTAATTGGTGCAAGAGAAAACACAGAACATTAACATGCATTTAAATTCCAGGCTCAGCATAGTCATAAAAAAGAAAATATGCTTGAAAGATGAATCCACCTGATCCCAGGGCCACTTGATAGTAAATGCATCAGATGGGAGAGAGAAAAGCAGAAGGGACTTTATTTGTGTTAGGTTTCCTAACAGGTTCAGCTGGGGCAGGGATGAAAACTGGAAGGAGAATGGGTGGGACCTGAGCTCTGGGCTGGACAAGACCTGCGTGCTCAGATTAATCCAGGAGGAGCCCTGGGGGGCAGGAGGAGATCCAGACGGACGGATCCCCTTAACAAAGTTTTCCTGCACAGCTGCAGCTCTGCAGGCTCGGACCAGCAGGGTGCTTGCAGACAGACTTGTGTTCAGGGCTTGTGCTCAGGACTGAATGGGGAATGAGCTCTGAGCCTTCCACTAAGGCAGCAGGGCTCCGTGTGGGTGCAGGAAGAAGTGTGCTGCTCAGTGCTGCTGCGTGGTCTCACAATGGACTCGGGTGTTTCTCACTTATGTTACTGCATTTTCACACACTGTGCACCAAAAAGTAAAATGTGTTCCTGCAGATGAAGAAGTAAATGTATTCGCTGACCTTTTCCATTTCTGTTAGCAGTGAGTTTTCTGTTAAGGAAAAGTGGATTTGGTTTCTTTTTCCATCCTGTATTCCAACGCCTGTTAGGAGGAAGGACTCAATCAGGGCTGTGAAAGGCTTGGAGGCTGCGGGAGCCGCAGCTTTACCAATGCAAAGGGAAACGTCAGAAGCGCCGGGCTCTGCTCCTCCCATCGCCAGGGCTGCGGTGTGCTACTGTGCCCTCAGCTGCCACGGGCACAAAGGTGCAGGCAGGAGTTGCTGCTCTCATTGCTCTCTGCTGCCTTCATTCTGCATGGAAACCGTGCGGCCAGCTGTCAGGTGGGGACAGAGTGCACAGCTGATGGCAGTCCGTGTGATTGTAACGGATAAAAAGGACCAAAAAAATTGCAAAACGCAATTGCAATTGCACTGTTGTCTTCTTCTTGTTCCTCCCATTGAAGCCATTCTTATGGATCTTATCCCTCCACCCACTGGCTTATGATGTGCATTACTAGAGCAGCAACACCTCATCAGTAGGGTAAAACTAACTTGTCTCACTACTGCCTAATCCCATAGTATCCTTATCTTTAGCCCAGGTTGGCACAGCTCCACTCAGCTCTATGGAGGGAGGCTCACAGCCGTGGCAGAGAGCTGAGCTCTGAGGGCATGGGGTTGATGGGAGCAGCCTGGTGCAGTTCAGAAGTTATGAATTCAGACCTTGGCTGCCCTGTGTGCACTCGAGCTGGCTTTACACACATCACATGAGGGAAAGGTGAGCAGCTGCACACACTGAGCTGTGCCTGTGGGTGCCATGCATGGCAGAAGGTATTGCAGGGCATCGGCTTCACCTTCTGTACCTCAAAACATAATGATGGCAATAAATATCAATATCTGAGAGCAAAGGAGCTTTCTTGTGGCTCCGAACTTACAGTGCCTCTGGTTTCATGTCTGTGCATCATCTCTGCATTTCTCCAGAGAGCTCCCAACCCTTCAGGAGACAAATTAACCTTCTGGCATTTAACAGAAAGACACCCAAAGGAAAAATACTGAATGCCTTTAACATCTTCAGCTGCAAAGCCTCCCCAGACACGTGGGCAACTTGCATTTTGCTGAAGGAAATCAACACAGAAAACCCTGAACAATTTTCTTCCACAGCTCAGGCGCTGCTCTCCCAGCACACCTGGACAGTTGAGAGATGGATGTGGGGGAACTGCCATGCAGGCACAGGGGGCAGCACCCAGATCTGCTGCACATCTGCCAGGTGGGAGCCTGGAAGCCACGGCACAGCACTTGTTGTTGATGTGAGTTGTGTTAAAGCAGCCTGATTTCAGCTGATTTCAGCACAGCGGGCTGCCCTCCATCTCTGCTCACCTGTCTGCATGCAGGAACCAAACACAGCTGAGGGTCAGTGGGGATTACTGTGAAAGGAAGATAGGATGCAGGGATGGGACTGCACTGAGTTTCATTCTGAATGTTTCAGGAGGTTCTAATGCATACCTGTAAATAAATCCTTTGCATCTGAAGAAAGAGATCCTGCTGAGGATCTGATTAAGCTCATTGCTCTAATTTCTGAACGTGCTGGCAGTATAAAGCCAACACCGCATTGTGCAAGACATGAAGCACACACAGGCTTATAGACAGAATAAGGCAATGGCTTTTCAGATGCAAGGAATCTCATAGTCCAGATGGAAATGACTTCAGAGGAAAAAAAAGAAAAAGAGGCCTACAAGATCACTTGCTGTGCAGAATGTCCTTACGTGCCTCAGGCAAGAAGGTACAGTAAGTACAGACTTCACTCCTCTCCTGCTGAGAGCAACCGGAGGTTTGTCACAGGTTTGGGGTGGGCAGCACTTAGACCCCAGGAAACATCCATCCCAAGGCTGTCTCTCCCCTCCGATGGGGAGGATTCCCATTTCAGAGCAGTGCCTCTGCTATTTATTATTATTTGCAAAGATTTACACTGGTTTCTCCAAAAGCCTCTGGCAGACGCAGCACCAGCTGCACCAGGTGCCCAAACTGCAGAAGTGTGCAATTGTGAAAAGGTCCATCACTGTCTGCGTGCTTTGAGAGAGGTTATGTGGCTGTGGCCAACTCCAACCACACGGTAACTCAGGACACCCCACTCTGGGAAGGAGACATGGGCTGGGTTCCCCTGTGCAGAGGGAAAGTGGCTGCAGACAGAGCCACAGCCACAGAGGAGATGGGAGGAGGACAGAATCCAAAACCTTTCTTCTTTTTAATAAGGTGTGAGCTGCACATGGTGGAAATTGAAATGACTACAATCTCCAGTTCAAACACGTATCTTCCAATGTCTGTGTCTGAGACCAAAATCACCTTTGTTTCTTGTGAGGCTGTGTCTGCATCTGCCAAGAAGGATTTAGGCCCAGGAAGAGTGCTTATTTAAGAAGAATCCATCAGGGCTGAAATTCCACTAAAAGCCCCACTTCAAGATTTCAAGCTTGGAGATTGTTGTGCTTGCTGTGATTTTTGTTCTCTGTTAATTGCATTACCCCATACATGCAGATGCTGTGTGCCCCAGGGATGCTGCAGGGCTCCGTGCCCACAGGGCGCCGCAGGGCTCTACGCACCTGGGAGGATCCAGAGCCCCGTGAAATGCACAGAGATCTCCACTGAGCCTCCAGCCGGCCTTCACAGCACTGCCCCGTCAGAAAGGTGCCGTAGGCACTGACTTTCTTCACCTGCTGTTCTGGGAATTAATCTGTGGAGATCAGACTTCCATCCTCTGCATCAGGGGTGTGTGTGTGGGCAGCCCACATGAATGGGTGGCCAACATGTCCTTCCTGCTCCTGCTGATGACTTTTGAGATCATCCAAATGTCTCAGAACTAGAAGAAAAGAATCCTGTTCTTTTTTTTTTTCACAAGAACTGGTGAACAGCTTGTATCCAAAGAGATGTGACAATTTCACTGCATGCACTGAGCATCCTGTCTGCTTTATTCCACCCTTTTACAATGAGAGAATGAAGTTTGTGGACCATGAGGGCTGCTACCAAAGAAATGGCTCCTATGTTATTATGCTGGTCAGAGGTGGACGTTGGTGAGAGTTGGCAGCAGAAGCTGAACCTTCCCATTGATATTCCATCACATTTTGTTGCTGTGTGATCCATGGCAGCAGAAAGGTGGTCTGACAAAACGGTGTCTGACATAGAAGTACATACGGAGCAAATGGTCGGCATGGAATTTTGCTATGCAGAAAAGATGGCACCAATTGCCATTCACCTTGCTGAGCATTTACAGAGACCAAACAGTGCACGTGAGCACAGTGAGGAGCGGGTGGTGCATTTCAGCAGGTGACAGCAGCTCACCTCCACTGGTGCAGATATTTATAAGCATGTTATGCAGCTCTTGCTCACTGCTGGTGAAAACACACACTTAACGGTGGTGACTATGTTGAAAAACAGTATTTTGCAACTGAGAACTTTCTCAAATAGCGTTATTGCACTTTTGTATTTGTTGGAGTTTCCATGGAAATAGGTAGGTGTATGGGAACTGTTGAGTTTGGGCCTGAACCACTGGTGGATCGCCTGGGGGAAGGACCCGGCCAGCCCTGGGAGCGGAGGTGAAGGAGATTCAGCTGTGTGACCGGAAGGGTGGAGCCTGGCTGCACCTCTCACAGACCTCATGGAAGGGGTGACCCCCACCGGGGAAGGATCTCTGGGTGGAGATTCCCTCTTGTAGAGTTTCCTCGTGAGCCGAGATTTTTGGAGACGGGTGAGCGCTTTCCCTTTGTAACACCGTCCCATCCGCGTTAATCTCTTTTGCTGTTTCACTCCTATATCACCTTTCCACCACGTTAACCTTTCTGATTGTAGCAATAGGAGGCACAACGTTCTGAGCGACCTACGCTCTCCCCTTCTGCGCGGGAGCCGCAGCGGAGCGTTCCTACAGCGCTCCGTGCGGGAAGCTTCACTCTGCCTGACCTGCCCGCGAAGCACGTGCGCACCGACGGCGCGGCGGTACATGAGAGCGCTCCCCGAGCCGCGGCGCTGCTTTCTCATGAACCTCACGCACACCCGCGGACGAATCGCGCTCCCCGCCGTGCTCCGACCGCTCCGACAGCCCGGCACGGAGCGCGCCGTCGGGCTCTGCCTCCGAGCGCCGATCTCCGCTAAAGCCAGAGGAGCGCGGCGGGGCGCGGGGCTGCACCCGGGCTGCACGTGTGGGGCGCGGCGGCTCCGCGCTGCGCGGGTCCGGCGGAGCTTCGAGCCCGAGGGGGTCCGAGCCGGAGCTGCCGGCGGCGGCACAGCCGGTAAGGGGCGGGGAGTTTTTCTCGCTCTGTTATTTGGAGTCTGTTGGGAAACCGCGTTTAACTCGCGCTTTGCGCCCTGCGTGCTCTTCGCTAGAGGCTTGCTCGGTTCGGGGGGTGAAGCGTTGGTTTGTGTTTAGAGTTCAGATCGTACAGATGGTTTTCGCTGAGGTGCCTTTAAATTCTTTGTGATGAAAGGTGAGCGCTTCTGCAACAGAAAGGGCTGAGCTGGAGCCGTGGGTGCTGCGGCCGCCTGCAGGCACCCGGGGCAGAAGGGCGGGGGAAGGCTGAGCTGGGTGGAATTTCCTTCTCTGATCCTTCGGGTTACTTGGAGTTATAAGGCTGAATGCTTGTTGTGTTAAACCGTGGTGCAGAGTGCGTGCACCTCCCCAGGAAAGCAGGATGCTGTCCCTGCTGCGCCTTTGCTCTGCTTGAGGCTGCAGCCAGTGCCGAGCTCCAACAATTGCTTCGGCCATTTTTGACGGATACAGAAATTCCTAAGGAGTTCCATGCTGGAAAATCAGGTCACAGCTCCATCATCTCCTTAAGCTCTCCTGTTCCTGAGCCTCTCTTGGGAGAAATAAGCCATGAGGTCGACCAGGTCAGCAGCTGGGAACACCACTTGTTTGATTTTGGGCTGGCTCAGCTCCCTGGTGTGATAGCACGGGGTCCTCACTGTGGGCCCTTCAGCACCCCGGTGGGCATCCACCCAGGTGGGCGCAGTTCTGGATGCTCGCATTACTGGGTGAGCATTGCGGCCTCCTGACATCTTGGTGAGTTTCTGCAGCTCCAAGAATGCTGCTTCTTAATCCTGCCCTCCATACGAGATCACTATTTGTGTACACAGCCATGGGGCACAAAAACAAGGCATCTCCTTGCTGAAATCCTGATGCTTTCCAAACAACTTTCTCCTCCTGTGTGCTGCATAGCTGGATGTAATGGTACGAGTGCTTCTTAAGTTCCTAACAACAACAGATCAATCTGAAATCACCAGAAATACCTAAAAACGAGAAAAGGAGGTTGAGAGGTGAGAAAGTAGTGATTTTTATGCCTGATGAGTTTTCTGATGCTTTGTGCTGGTTTGTATATGCTGTGAGGGTGTTTTTTGACCTGTGTACCTCTTTACTGCTGAGTGTTGCCTTTGCTGGGCAGGTTGCTTTCTCACTGGAAATGAAACTGAACAGAATTTAGCTGTTTTTGTGTTGTTTTTTTTTTTTAAGTATGAGATAGACTGAAGTTAACTTCTGATGTGATTTTTCAAGTTCTGAACAACTCCAGGGTAATTGCTGGGGTTAGGTGCATACAACAGCTAGCTGTGATCTCAAAAATGACACCCTAAATGAACTTGTTTAATCTTTCAGCAGAAAAGAAACAACTGTTCTGAAGTATGGGATGAGAGCAGCACCAGAACATCCTTCCCTGAAAGTTGGAGGAAAAGTGCACTCATCTGAGAATGAATAAAAACAACCTGACAAATGCCCATTCCTACATGTGCTCTGTGTAATAATGAGTTGATCTCTCCAGCCCACCTGTGGAGCTATTGCAGCTCCTGGTATGCGGAGGAGTTGGGAGTGCACAGTCCCAAACCAGCCCTGTGCAGAGGCCTCTGCTTTAAGTTCTCCCTGGTGCTGCTCCCTGGGAGCCCGTTGCACCTTTGAGGCTGTGCACCTACAGGCATTGCTCACAGTGCCAGCTGCATCTTCACCAGCTTCCCAGAGAGCTGAGCAGGTGTGGCTGGTGGGCCACTGCTGTGTCGGCAGCCCGGTTGGCAGCTGAGCAACGACCTGGGTTCACCCACCATGCCTCACGTGCTGCTTCCATCCCACCAGGCACAGATAGCTTATCTTGAGGAGTTTGACCGTTACTATTCCTTGACCAAACTCATGTCCATCTACCAAGCAACCAACAGGACCGCCTTCAACTGGACAGACAGCCGCATTGTGGAGTGGGAGAAGTTTGCGGAGCTGGCTCGATACGAGCCAGAATCCCAGAAACCAACTGTGAAGGCTCTCCTGATCGTGGTGTACTCAGTGATTATCATCATGTCTCTCTTTGGGAACGTGCTGGTGTGCCATGTGGTGCTGAAGAACAAGAGGATGCACTCGGCCACCAGCCTGTTCATCGTCAACCTGGCTGTGTCTGACATCATGATCACACTGCTCAACACGCCCTTCACTCTGGTAGGTGGCATGCAGGGCAGTCCTGTTGGCTGGGGGCACTCACCCCAGAAATATGCAGTCCGGTGGTTGCTGTGCTAGAACTGAGGTGTGAAGCCAACACAGCCAAGCCTAATGGATGGCTCTGCTGCACAGGTAAAGCAACGTCCAGCAAACTGTGGGCTCCCTTGGGCTCTGTTGGACTTTGTTTCCAGATTGGACTCTGAAGTCTTTCTAGGTGTGCTGACAAACTGCCGCAGGTCAGGAGAGCTGCTTGGGGATTGCAGAGTGGATGTCTGGGTTTGTCAGAACCGATAACATGCATGCAGCAGGACTGCAAAGTCAAACTTTAAATCCAAGGGTTCAGAGCAATGTGGCTGCTGGTCATAGCTGGGGGAAAAACAGCCAAGTCCCTCACAGTGAGCAGCTAGGTAAAGACTTCAGTGAAAGCCCTCCAGATGTGCAGGGAGTGGCACAGGAGCAGAGCATGGCCACTTTGTCCAAATGTAATTATTGGTATAATAAAGATGTAATTACTGCTGTTTGTAGATGCTATTTATATGGATAAGCTGGGTGGGCTGCAACAGCGCCACTCATTTCAACTCCATATTTTAACTTATAAGCTCTTATGTAAGGGTGCTTCAACATCCCACATTGCTGCTTTGTGGATTTTGGGTGAGCTGCCCAGCAGCCAAAGGGCAGCAGCAAGGTCAGGTGCAGCCCAAGGTGTTCCCTGGGAGTTTGGTTGCTGATGGCTTTTGTTTTCTCCTCAGGTTCGGTTTGTGAACAGCACCTGGATCTTTGGGAAGGCGATGTGCCATGTCAGCCGCTTCGTGCAGTACTGCTCACTGCACGTCTCCACGCTCACTCTGACAGCCATCGCCCTGGACAGGCACCAGGTGAGGCCCTGCTCTCCCATGCCTTTTTGCACAGCTCCTCCCAAGCCCCTTCGATGCCAGCTGAGCTTTATGTTTGTGGTGGTTAAAGCAAGCTGCCATGGCATGGCTGATAGGTGTGATGGTTTTGTTTGCAGTGGGGGTCTTGAAAGGCAGCAGAGCCACTGCCAAAAGCAAAGCAGTGGTTCAGCTATGCAGGGGATATTTTCAAGCTTTTCAGCTTTCTAAGTCAAACCGGTAAAACACATCTAACATCCTGACCTTAAATTCTGACCTGACTGCCTGCTTGTTCTGTTCTCAAACAGCACTGGCTGTTTGCTGCACCACTGAGCTGCAGGGTGCTTTGAGGTGGCAGAGGTTCTCAGCTCTCTGCATCAGTAAAAAGCAATCCCAGTTGGTGAAGTGTAACTGCAGGACTGATGCTGGAGCAGCATGAAGGGGAGCAGCAGGGTGAGGGGCTGCTGTGGGAATACTGGGGGGCATGTTGGAGCTGTGAGAAGACATTGCTCATCACTGCCTGCTGCCAGACTGCATCACCTGCCTGCTGCACTGAGCGCTCCATGTATTGTGAAAGCAGGAAGGAGAAGGTAGACCAGGCTGTGCGCTTCTATCAGGCACTTGCTCTCCTTTCCTCTACCAAAACAGAATTTTTCATATGCTGAGCTTCTATAAGCTCCTGAAATCTTTTCATCTAACTCAGGAAGCTTCATGAAGGCTAAGCTAATGTCTCCAGATGGGCAGAGGGCTCAGCTCAAACAAACCATGCTTCATTATATAATTCATACTGAATGAAAGGATGTACCCAGAAGTGAAGAAATTTGCACAGGATTATTTTTTTCCACTTATTTTTACAAAATTTAAAGAAAATGATTATCCCAGAAAAGAAATAGAGGAAAAAGTCTATCTGAAAGCACTTCTGAGCAGATTGAGAAATTAACTGTTTCCCATTTTCTAGGTCGCTCTGATATGCAGGACTTTCCCCTAATCATGGCTGTTATTTTCCAAATAGCATTAAATCATACATATGTGTTATATATGTGTGCTTTGGTGGAAGGACTTTGCTTTCCCATGAGACAAGAGCCTCGTGCAGTCTGTGTTATAGGTCATTCTGAACCCACTCAAGCAAAGGATGTCTCTGACAAAAGGAGCACTGAGCATCGCTGTGATCTGGCTGCTGGCTGCCTGCTTCTCCCTGCCCCATGCCATCTACCAGAAGCTCTTCCAGTACAACTACAGGTGAGCTTTCTGCTCTTAGTGTGGGGGTGGAGGAGTCCCAGCTGTGGGGAGACATTGCGGCACTCGATGCCATCCGTGGAATTTCTGTGTGTCAATGAAATCTCATTTCCTATGGCAGAGGCTTGCCTGCAGTGAAGAGCCTCTCAGCGCACAGGAGTGTGGAACCTCGCTTTGTTTTCATCTTTTCCCAGGAGGCGATCAGGCTGAGCCCCTCACCCAGGCACAGCCGCGCTGTGGGGCGCTCACTGGTTCTCTGTGCCTGGTGGGTTTGTCTCCCAGAGGCTGGCTTCCCCCAGGGTCCATTTCTCGTCCCTTAGCACACAGTCAGCTCTGTAATCCCAGAAGGACCGTGTCTGTGTGGCCCCATGCGCAGGCAGGGAGGAAACAGCAGGTGCTGCGGTTTGGAAGAGAAAGTGAACCGCATGTGTAAACATCTGCAGTACATCTGCACTTGTACAGAGCAGGAGAGGCAGGGAGGGGTAGGAGTGCCTCTGAGTCAGCCAGGCCTGAGCCCCAACTTCATGTGCTGATTCATGCATTGTGGCTCCTCAGTGTTTATCTCTGGATTTGTGCAGCAGGGGAACCTTCCTCAAAGCAGGAGGCTG
The DNA here is from genome assembly GCF_019238085.1 of Lagopus leucura. NCBI lineage: Eukaryota > Metazoa > Chordata > Aves > Galliformes > Phasianidae > Lagopus > Lagopus leucura. The sequence goes on along the minus strand of NW_024962303.1, from coordinate 1,551,867 downwards.
CTCCTGCACGGTGTTACATTAGCTGGAGAAGCAGAAGAGAAACACTACTTCTCTTCTTGCAGTGCAGGGCTGATGAGCAGAGCAGTGCTGCAACAGGGGTGGCAGGTCTGGGTGTGCTGCTGCGCTTGCCTGGCAGCACGGGGAGCTCCTTGCTGGGCTGAACACAACTAAAACTTATTGAGAGGAGGGGAGGTGGAACTTCAAACCCACCTGAAGTCTTCTGAGGTACTGGAAGAAAGTAAAGAAACAAAAACCAAACTCTTACCTTCCCCTCTGTGTGCTGTCTGCTGAGGGCACTCATGGCTTGGAATGTCTTCCTGCAGCACAGCCATTCCTATCAGCACTGTAGGGGCCCATTCACCTCCTTGCATGGCTTTTTATAGTGGTTGTGGATGGGTTACACAAACGGGAGTGCAGCGTGGGCTTCCACAGCTCCTCCTTGCTCGTGCTGTGATTTATGTGCCCAAGAGGTGTCTTGCAGGGGGATATGAGATCTTCAGCTCTCAGACTTTGTAAACAGAGTGCTGGGTTACTCCAGTGCACGCACTGCTCTGCAGCTGCGCTCAGGCTATTACCCAACAAATTGCTTATGAATGAACAAATGCCACTATCTCTTTCACTGCACCTGTCAGTGCTCATCCTTCGGTGTGCCTAGAGGAAACCCAGCCTCAAGCTGGCACGGGGCAGTTGGCAATATAAGGACTTCCAGGGCACGTTATTTTCATCGCTGTTTTCCATTCAGTAAAAATGCTGGTGGTAATGTCACCAGCAATAGATCCCATGGCTGGGAGCTGACAGCAGCAGGAGCTGCTTCCCTGGGATGTTAGCCAGGAGCCAGGCTGCAGCCGTGCTCAGAGCTGTGCCCAGAGCCACGGTGGGCATGTGGCCTCTCCGTGCTGCCCATGTGTGGCTGCGTGTCCTGCAGAGTGGCCTTGGGTCCTCCATGTCCTCCACGTCCTCGTGTTCTCAGGTTTGCTGTGCCCTGCCTTGCCCTCCGTCATCTCTTGCGGCACGCACCTTCAGTGCTGCCCATTTCCAGTTAACCTTCTATTTGTGGCACAAAAGCCAACTCTGAAAGCTGAGAACATGATATTACAGGTATTAATCAATACTGCAGCAAATAGTGCAGCTTGATGGAGACAAGTGGACAGAGGACAAGGTTTGAAGAGGGCAAAGTGGAACAAGAGGAAAGAGGCAGGGACACAAGGAAAGAAGTGGAGAAAACATCACCAGGAAATAGATCTGTGAGTGTCCCTTTCTCTTAATGCTTTTTTGTTTTCGATGTCTGCAGGAACACTCAGTGTTCCTGTTCTCCGTGGTGTGGAGGTGCAGTGAGAAGTGCCAACAGAGCACGGATCTGTTGTGCTGAATTGAATGGATGAGTTGTATTTAATTAATCTGTCAGATATGAACATCCTTGTTTTGTCTTATCTAGTCACCAGAAGTTAAAACAGAGTTTAAGTTTAAAAAAAAAAAAAAAAAAAAAGCCTTCAGGAGCAACTTTTTGCTGTTCTAAGAGGATGTGAGGGCCTCACTGAATTAAAATCTGCTGCAGCTTCCGAGGGGGAGCTCTGCACTGTCTTTCTCAGGTTCTCTTTTTTTGGGACAGCAGAATAACTTAGGGCAGAAGGCAGCAAAAGCATGCAGAAACGAGCATAAGCCTCAGGGTGATGGCACGAGGAGAGGGTTTTCAGGGGAACAGCTCTGATTGACCTTTATCAGTTGAGATGAGCAATATCTGCCCCTTCCCTGTTGGCACCACATAGGCTGTGTCGGTGGGGCTGCAAAAACCTCAGCACGTTTTGCCAAATGAGCAGCGCCCATCCGCACGGCCACGTGCTACACACACACCTCCTTGTTTTCAAGGGAAGCCACCGTGCGGAGCCTATGCCTCCCGGATTTCCCTGAGCCTGCAGAGCTGGTCTGGAAGTACCTGGACCTGTCCACCTTCCTGCTTCTCTACCTGCTGCCGCTGCTCGTCATCACCGCCACCTACACGCGCCTGGCCAAGAAGCTGTGGCTGCGCAATGCCATCGGTGACGTCACCACGCAGCAGTACGTCGCCCACCACAGGAACAAGAAGAAGAGCATCAAGATGCTGGTGCTGGTTGTGGTGGTCTTCGCTGTCTGCTGGTTTCCCCTCAACTGCTACGTGGTGCTCATCTCCAGCCTGGGCATCAAGACCAACAACTCGCTCTACTTTGCCCTGCACTGGTTTGCTATGAGCAGCACCTGCTACAATCCCTTCATTTACTGCTGGCTGAATGAGAGCTTCCGTGCGGAGCTCAGAGCCCTGCTGTGCATGTGCCAGCACACAGCTCAGCCGTGCAGCGCCGTGCAGCCGCCCCTGGCCGCGTCCTGCCGCGAGGCCTGGGGGGAGCGAGCTGGGTGCACGAAGGGGCCCTCATCAAATAGCGTTTGCTCCGCTGTGCTCATCCCGACAGCCAACACTGACCTGTGAGCAAGGGTGGCAATGGACGGAGTTTGGCACACGTCTGAAAGAAGGACCCTTGTAGCAGGTGAACCTCATCCATAGGGATTCCCCCAGGTAATTCATACTAAAGCCTCCCAGCTGAGTGCAGGTGTAGCAGAAATGCTAACTCAGGGCTTGAAGAAGTGATGCAGCACCTGGTGGGAAGGCAGGGCCAACCGGGGGAGCTCAAGTCAAACAGTGCCACTGAGTGGTGGAAGGGATGGATCCAGGATCCACTCCTGCCCAGACCTCATTTAAGGGCTGGCAGTGGAGGTGAGGGTATCTCTCTGGAGATCCCTGTGTACTTGAGGCCTTGTAAAGGTAAACAGCTTTTTTTCTGTAGATTCTGCATCCAGGGCTGCTGCACTTGGGCTTATCCTAGCTTGCTGCAGCCAAAGTCTTTGCTACCCTGCTAAGATTGCATTATAGCATTACAGCAGGGTAAGGGGAAGTCAGCGGTGGGTGTCACACTGAGTCCTGCTGCTCCTCCTGCCCTGGTCCCAGCCCAGGCTGTGTGCTGGTGGAGCAGAGCACTGTATTGGGGCTGTAGAGCTCCATCTCTATGTCAGACCTCATGTCATTTGGTTCACTGAGAATTTATTTTAATTTCTGTTAAATTACATTGCAAACAAACCTACAGGCACTGAATTAAAGGCCACAAAATAATTCATCAGGGCTGTAGCATTCACCAACTGGAGAATTAAATAATTCTAGATAATTACTAATTGTTCTGGAAGAGATTCATTGAGGCAACTGAATTGAATCACAGTTAAAGGGGAGGCTTTCTACAGTTTTGAGAAGAATAGCTTGATTTAGCTGTACTTGGGAGGTAAATGGAGAAAAGAAGACAATAAAGGAAAGAGAGGAAAAAAATACAGAGAGACAAAAGATATCAAAGCAGACAGAAACCAGATTTGCTGTGTGACTTTGCTTGCAGTGTGAAACAGAGGCACTGAGAAGCAGTGCTCCTGCCTGGCCATGATGCCCCTTCCCATCGCACTGCTCCTCAGAAGCTGCATGGGGGCTGCAGGAGCCATTTCTGCCTGCACATTTCCAGGTTGTGCTTGGGTGAGGGGTTGCTCAGCTGTAGAAGGCTGCTGCTAAGCTTCTCCAGTATGTTCTTACAGGAGCCCTTAAGAAAACAAGGTTTACTCCCTATTTGTCAATAGGTAATGGGGTTCAGGCCAGGTGATAAGCAAAAGAAAAGGTACCCAGTGCCTAGTGCTGTAGCAGTGGTGCTAAGTGAACCTTGAGAACAGCCTTCATTGGGTAATGAGCAGGCAAGGGCTCAGTGACCCACAGAGTTGTTTGCTGCTCATGGCTGTTCAGCTGATTCTGATACCCATTGGCATCACCTATGGATTGCAGTTTGGCATTCACCTGGAATTTCAACCTGGAGGAGCACATCTCTTATGGGCTGTTTATATTGTCCTGGCCAAAAATACCCACAAAAGCGAATGTTTCCCAAAGAAACAATAGAAAATGGAAAGCTACATCCTGTCCCCGAAAGCATTCTGTAGCAGCACAGGAGCTGGAATGGGAATGGCATACTGGCACTGGCTCATGCAAGGCTCCCAATGCAGCCTGCAGCCATCAAGGGCACTGGCAGAGCCAGCTTGGTGCTGGGTCCCACCTGGAGATGGTGCTGGGCCAGCGTGCAGCAAAACAAGCTGCCTTTGGTTCTGGTCACAGAGAGCTTAAAAAGCATGGCTATGTGGCGGGGGGGACCCAGACACCTGCAGAGCACTGTAAGAGCATAAGGCTGCTCCAATCCTGTGTTCCTCAAGGCAGGAATTTCAGACATACACCCACAGGCTGCTGCTGCTGATGGGCTGATGTTTGTTACGCGCTGCTTTGACCCCTGAAGGGTCAAAGAAATCCCACAGAAATGTGCTGCCCCAAGGCAGAGGTCCCTTAAACCAAATCTAAATGTCCAACTTGATCCCAGTGTGCATAAAGCATTGTGTGCACAGTGAGAAGATGAGCTCTGTCTTTTCATGTTTTCTTTCAACGTTCTTCTAGCTCAGGCTTTGATGAAATAACCATGGCAACAGTAGGAACTCTGATCATTTCATGAGAAATATTAAGCTATGGCTCTCGCTGTAATTCTGAAATGAAAGCTGCTGTGCTGCAGACTAATTCTGGAGTATGAGCTGACCCTGGGACTGGATACCACCCTGAGGCTGTTTTGCAGGGCGGATGGGCAGAGGATTTCAGTATTGGATATTCAGCACTGAGACTGCAGTCCCTCGGACAGAGCCCCCTCAGAGCCCTGCCTGGTGCTGGCACTGCTGTCAGCCATGCAGGCATCAGAAGTCTCTTAGAAAGATCTGAAGCTGAGTCCATCTGTGAGATTTATTAGTGTTCTTTTTTTGTCTTTCCTTTCTTTAAATGGCTTTGTGATCTTTCTCTGGAGGAACTGAAGATCTCAGTCCAAGCAGCAGGTCTCAGCTCATGCCTTGGTCTCCTGCCAGTCCCCTGCCACGCACATGGCTGTCTCTTGCTGTGAGGAGTAACTGAGCCTTTTTCCCTAGATCTGTAAATTGTAACACGTCTGTATTGCTGAGCTTTTCTCCCCTAAATGGGCACAATGTAGGAGCTGACTGTACTGCAGCTCTGTAAGGACTTTGCTATCTGGGCTGGTGACTATCACTGCCTGATTGAAATTCAGAGCCTTGCAGCCCATTGCCCAGAGGCCCCGTATCACCTGAGGATGCCCCAACATGACAGCACTCACTCAGCAGCTTGCAAGAAGAGGACGGGATGCATGGCAGCTTGGTCTGGCAGTTGGTGACCCTGCACATGGCGGGGGGACTGAAACTAGATGATCACTGTGGACCTTTTCAACCCACACCATTCTATGACTCTATGATATGAAGGAGGCTGAGCGGAGTTATTTGGCTGAAGGTCACGTCTGCTGTGCTGCAGACACAGGGCTTGTGGCAACAATTGGAGGGCAGCAGAACTCGGAGGGCTCTCCTGGCTGAGGACTGCGACAGGCAACAGTACTCCTGCAGTGGCTAAAACCAGTCAAGGCCAGAGCCAGCGCAGCAGGTAAATGGATGCTGATATGCTGCAGTCATTGCTTCGCCTTCAGACGCTGTGTGTGGGTGGGAACCACCTTATAGAAATCTGCCGCACAGAAACTGCCTGAGCGCAGGCAGCGTGCAGAGATCCAGCAGCGATGTCTGAGTGATTCACAGCCCTGCGTTTCTTGAGTTAGCTCATGCCAGATGCATCCAACTGCCTACAGCAGAGCTGCTGATGGAGGCGATAACAGCACAGCATGGAGGATACCTGAATTCCAGAGACAAATCCCTTACACGGCCTTGCTGCACAATGAACAAAGAAACCGCCGAATGCCAAGCAGATTAGTAAAGCAAGGCAGAAAGAAATGCACAGTGAGTCATAAGATTAGCTCAGGAAGGAAAAGCAGAGCAGAACTATTAGCAGTTAGCTCTCCAGGTAGAAAACAGCAGTTTTCTGAGTCTGTTTGAAGGAGTACATGGGAATGTTCTCAGGTGCAGATCAAGCCCTGGCAGGTGGGAACACAGGGCTGTCTGTCCACTTGTACCTGCACTGCTATGAAACCAGCAGCCTTGTCCATCCTCAGGCTGAGAAAGGAGAGGGAGAAGAACCCAGATTTCTCACAGGGGCACTCCCAGAAGAAATAGCTGGGAAAGGGTGAACAGAACTCAGGAGGGTGCAGCAGGGAACGGCTCTCTGCGCCTGCAGGACACAGCTCTGCCCTCTCACAGACCAAAACCAATGCCCATCTCCCTCAGCTATTGCCTCCTGCACTGTGGTTGGGAGAGCAATGCCTCTGATCTGCCTGGCTTTGGGTGAGGCCCAAGCAGGAGTACTGGAGGGATGAGGGCTGGGTTTTATGCCAAGCATAACACCGCAGCCAGCTCTGGGTTTGATTCAGAATTTCAGACCTCGGCAGTAACCCCAGATCCGTGCATGTCCCTGTGCTGCCCTGAGGCCCGTTTCCCAGTGCTCCCGAGGCCTTCACTGTTCCCTGCCAGCCCCACAGCTGTGCCAGTGCCCATTCTGTTCCATTGCCCTGAAATAGTGGATGGGGCAGGCAGGAGCAGCTCCCGACCACTGCAGTGCATGGGAGTCTGCAGGAGAGATTCCTTGGGGCTGAGGTCTCCCTACAGACCAAGCAGCTGTGCTTTGTGTCCCACCATCCCGCTCCCCGGCAGTGATTTCTCCTTTGCTGCCAGCAGTCGGGGTTAAGATAACATTTTAGCCCATGTAATGCAGATTTGCATCCCCGAACCAAGCGTTGCTCATGTTACCGGCTCCGCCAGGAGCCTGCAGTGCTCCACTGCCCATAGCAAGCTGTGAATGGTGGCTGTCACCTACTGGAGTGATGGGGAGAAGAGGAAAATTGAAAACTCAACAGGCTGAGTCCTGCAGGAACCAAGTGCCTGGTCCGACCGCACAGGTGTTTGCCACTTAGAGAGACTTCTTTTGTTCCTGTCGCAGCCCACATAAAAAAAAAAACTCCTTGGCACATAAGAACAGACAAATTGACTTATAAAATTAGATTGACGGGCCATCTAATTTATCTGCTGGAGAGAGAAACTATTGCTTTGTGGGAAACCATAAGGAACAATTAGAGGGAGCATCCACGTAAATGGAATTCCTGCTCACTGACTTGCTGTTAGTATTGCTGTAGTGTCTGTAAGTTGTACCTCCTCCTCCCGTCTCTCTGACATACTGCAGGTATCCCTGCCACACAGCAGCCCACACCACGTCCACCCACCCTCGTGTGTTCTGGGAGGGAGGCTTTCACTGAGGCAGGAGCTCAGCTGGCTGCTTGGAGCTGAAAGCAGCGCAGTGATTTTCAAGATGTGATCACTGACAGCTCCGCATCTGCAAAGTTCTGTGGCTTGTGTTTCTAATTGGTTGGAAAGAGAGGTGCTGGGGTACCGCCAGCTGCTGTTGCTCTGCCTCTCCTCAGGGGCTGCACATAAAGCAGCCTGTCACGTGCAGATTTCTGCTGCAGGCTGCAGATTATTCTTCTGAAGCTCGAGGGTTAATTTAGCAAACCCACAGTTAAAGTCAGTTTGAAAGTAACATTGCCTTGTGTTGTATTAAAAACCATCTTGCTGAATGGCGTTAAATTGTCTTTTACATACTGAAATGTAATATTCTGCTGTCTTTCACAGCTTGCAGGGAGTAATGTGGAAATATTACGTTTGTCCTTTGGTTGAATGGTGCTGGCTGACAAACATGAATACTGATTGGTTGTTCAGACATCTCAGCTATAGATGAGAGCAAGTTGCTAATGAACACTGAGTCTTTTGGTCCCCAGCAGCCAAACCCCTCAGACACCATCATGTTCCCCCTCCTGGCACTCTGAGATGGGCAATGTTCATTGCATGCCTGCTGCCCACGTGCAATATTTCCGGCAGGGAGCTGAAGGACTGTACCTTCAAATAGAATTCTCAAATAAAACTTTTGCACTCTACATTGCTGGCTACCCTTTGGGGATTCATTTCTAATTTGAGGGCAGTTTATTCATTTATGATGTGATTCATGGTGCAGATGGAGAAATGGACAAAGGCAAAAAGGGAAGAAGAGACTCTGAGCACCGGTGATAAACACATCATCCCAGCCTTTTGATTTGATGACCAGCTTTCTGTTCAGCTTCTCTCTCTGAGTGCTCCTCTCCCCTGCTGTGGCTGCCTTGTTGGGTGCTGCAGCATTACCTGCTGCAAAGCAGGTGTTGAAGCCATGGCCACAGCCACCTCCTGGAACCACGGGGCCGTGCAGGGCCACTCCCAGCCTGGCTTAATGCTCAGGGGTGGCATTGCCCTGAACCGCAGCCCACATGGCACAGAGGGCATTGGACAATAGGGAATCAATCAGACACGCTGATGGCAGAAGTAGAGGGGCTTGGGAAATGCACTCTGATCATTTATGAGCAGTTTTTGTAACCGTCACATAATTGCACGTAATCAGGCATCATTGTGTGCTAATGAGCAGCTGTGCCACGTTAAACCCTGGCAGAGCTCCTGCTCTGTGCACTATGGGTGGCTTCGCTGCCTTGCTGGGCACTCCCCAGGGCTTTGGTGCCAGGTTGCCCCTTGCCTGCTTCTGCCACATGGTACATGCTCCAGCAAGGCAACTGCAGGCTGTCCTCCTACTGTGCCTGTGTTCATTCCTGGTGCCTCCTGCACTGCTTTGCTGGTGCAGATGCAGTCAGTGAGGCACGCTGGACCGGGCGGGTGTTCCTTATGCCACGAGCAAGCTACATTCATACAAGAACCTATGAAGCATGAGAGAGTTTGGGCAAGTATAATAGCTTTAATTAAAACAGAAAACCATATCCTTCATTCTAGTAATTATTTTAAAGAGCAGACCAAGTGCAGGGGCATGAACAGACTTAATGAGGGCTGTAATTATGGAGCTGGAAGAACAACCGCTCCTCGGCGAAGCTGCAGAGCGCGGCTCTTTGGGCAGCGTTTGGGGGCTGTTTGCTGCCCTCCCATCCCCACGCCTGGGGACACACGAGCCCCACACAGCACCTCACCCAGCCCTGCACAGCTCAATGAAAACTCACCGAGCACCTCCACCTCTGGGATTTATTTAACTACATGTACACAGCACTGCGTCTGGGTGGAATGTGGGGAACAAACACCCCGTATTTAACAAAAACTTAAGAGCTTCAGCTGCTGTTTCATTTGAATACAGACAACATCCCCCAAAAAGCCAACAATGGAAACAACTAAGCTTCAGAATTATAATGCTAATGACGTAGGATTTACAAAAATATAAATAACCCATTCACAACTGAAATAACACCTCCCATAAAAATTAACAAGTATTCCTAGAGGTAAACCATGGCTATAGAACATTATTTATTTTCAGAAAAGCACCAGAATCTGCAATGTTAAGTCATCTAAACAAACCGTGGTGCATCTCTCCTTAGCACTTGCAGACTTCTGAAAGTGTGCCCATGCTGATCAAACAGCTTTCTGCAGCGCTGCCTGCTCACGGGACAGCACAGTGAAGGTACAATTCTCATACGCACCCTGCTCAGGAATAGCACCCAAGGATGCACTAATTACTTGTTCACTTTAATAGGATTTATGTACATGCCTATTTTTTAAGTGTGCTTAGGAACTTTCTGAACAGCACTGGACTGAAACCCATCGTGTAAATTCTTCCTGTAGATCAGACTTCCAGACAAGCCTGGTGTCAGAACAATTGCTCGTTGCAGAAATCCACTGCCCAAGAGTGTTTCCATTGTTCAGTTCCAACTAAAGTTTGCACAGATGCTGAATTATTTTATTTCTTTCAACTTTCATTGAGCCGTGCCAGCTTGGCACCAGCAGCTTCCTGAAGTTGAAACGCAAGATCCAGCGCTATGGGAACTTGTTTCCCTTACATTCCAATTGTTGTGCTGAAAATACTATTAAGGAGAAAAATCAGAAGTCAAGTATCAAGCCTATGGGTTCCCAGCTAATGAAATCCACGCTCGCCCACCTGCCCAGCAATGGCTGCCATCTGCCCACGTCCAAGCTGCAGACTCATGGCCCCATCTTTGGGCTCCTGTGGTCCCTCTCTTCTGAGGGCTTCAGCCGGGCAGTGAGGAGCAGCCCTGCAGGCTCTGACAACGTGCCTGCGTGACTGCGGCTGATGTGAGCCCGCTGCCAGCGCAGGCTGATGGCGGCCATGGGCAGCCCTATGGCAGAGCACTGCGGCAGACATGGAGCACCGCCCGCGGCGGCTCACAGTGACAGCAGCTCTGAGTGGGCCCCAGCTGGACCGGGGCAGCGAGCACAGTGAACAGCTATAAAGTTAGAACAGCTAAAATGCGGCGACCGGCCCTGCGTGCCGCCTCCTCAGCACCGCGGCAGAGGTAGGTTCTGAACGTGAGCAATACTGCTCAGGCATCACACAGCTAAATATCAAAGTTCCCCTTAAAAACTATCATGAGAATGGGGCTGATTTCTTTGAAGAAGGAAAAAACGAACAAATCTTTTTCTGTCCAGAGCCCACCTACGTCAGCAGAAATGCCCAAGGAGGGCATGAGGGACAGAAGCCACTGTCCCTGTGAGGCTCTGCAGCACGCACTGCTGTGCTCTCATTAACTGCTCTGTTCCTAATTCACGGCAGCGGTGCAGTGCAGCAGCCACAGCCTGGTCCCCACCAGCGGGCAGAGAAAGGAGCTCCTGAGGCACAGTGTGAGGCACCAGCCCGGCTTCACCTCCAGAGCCACAGCTGATATCTCAGCCGCGTGATCGCTCCTGCTCAAACAGGTGACCTCATCGTTGTGAAGTGCGTCCACAGAGACTAAATATTTGATTCTGTCAAGCAATTAATCCAATACTCCATCCTTGCTGTAGATGAATCTCGGATGAAGAAAAAAAGTTTAGCCCCGGGTCCCTGCACTGTGTTTGCACCAGAAACGCTTTCCCTGATGGCTCTGCAACAGAACAAGCACATCCCCAGAGCCTGGTTAGCCTCAGCCAAAAAGGGTGCCAGGTCTGACTGACATCTCTGGTTCTCACAAAGAAAGAACAATGAAACAACCACAGCTCTGGAAGATATAAACAGCGGGAGACAAAATGGTACATCCAGTAGAGCTGCCCATGCCTCCTGTTATCTGACCACATCCTGAGCACGTTCAAATCTTAACAGCCTTTAACAAGAGAAAAGGAGGAAAAAACCAAACCAGAACATCTATTAATACTGTTGTTGGGCAGAACTGAGGGAGGGCTGTGTTCCCAGAAAGTCGTGCACTTTTTCCAAGCACCGTGGTCAGATAAGAAGAAGCAGAGCCTGGGGATGCCCCGGCAGTGGAACAGTGCCACTTGCTGGCAGCCACCGCACCGCTGGAGCGGCCAGGGACAGCACAGCCAGCCAGAGGGGGGGGACGCAGCGCTCAGAGCCAGCTGCAGCCTTCAACAGGGACATGGCATGCAGCAAGCTTGTCCCACAGGCCCAGGGGCACAGGCACTCAGACCAACAGCCATCTGGCTGTGAGCAGCAGCTGCGAGGAGACAGCAGCACCAGGAAGGACAGAAAAGGCCCGAGTTGTCCACCAGAACCAATTGGTACAAGCAGCAAGATCAGGGCAAGGGGAGAAAGTCAGGCAAGGAAATGGACTCAGCAGGCACAAAATGGTGTAGAAAGAGGGGAGAAACAAGACAGGCTCATTTTCCCCGGTATATCACTGGAGAAACCTTGACCTAAAGGCACTTCCCACTGATCTCCAGCAGGATTGGGTGCTGTCCTGGCTCAGTGAGCACCAGCATAAGGCCTCCCATCAGCACCTCAAGGTCACCTTGCTGCCCAAATCCCTGGGTTTAACAACTCACAGCACGGTTTGGTCAAAGCACTGAGATGCTCAAGATCCGAGCTCACAAGGTGCAGGCACCAAGACACACGCATGCACACTTGGGCAGAGCAGACAGCTCAGCACCACGTTGTCCTGGTGCAATTGGCAGTGCACTCTGGGCTGACACCTCCTGCCCACCATGCGGCAACCAGCTCCCAGCCTGGTGTCGTAGCACCTACTGGAGCCGGGCACAGCACAAAGATCTCAGCTCAGAGAAGCTGAGCGACGGCTCAGACAGCACAGCCAGGGAGGTGAGGTCCCACCAGCACCGCTCAGCTGCCGCGCCGTGACCTCAGCAGTGCAGGCATCCCTGCTGGGACAGGCATCCCCGCCACGGCGGGGCTGGGCGCGTGCCGGGCATCTCCCCCAGCTGACGGGGCCCTGCATTCCGTCCTCCCCCGCAGGGCCGCTCCCCACCTGCTGTGCTGGGATTTGCCCTCCACAAAAATCCTGGAGCGACGGACTTGTGTGGGCACTGCTGCCTGAGGCAGGGCACGGCGTCCTGCTGAAAGTCACTCCGCTGTGGGACACAAACCCCACTTGTTGGAAGGCTCCCTGGAAGCCCCTGATGCGGGCAGTACAGAGCACGGGGGCAGCCACCAGCCCTGCAAGCTGCCCCATAGCACTGCGCCTAAACTCAAAGGGAGTCTCACACAGGCAAATGGCTGCAAGCCCTGACAAATCCATCAGGAGCAAATTAAATGTGGAAGGGTGTTCCCTCCCTAACAGCTACTTCCAGAAATGAGAAAATTAACTCAGAAAAAAAAAAACCACCAAAAAACCCCCACCAACTTAAAACAAGCCTGCTCTGCTGTGATTTGCACAGGGACTCCAGCACTCCCCACACTGCAGTCCCGGTCACGAGCTTCGGCCTACAGCCGGCCCAACGTGCCTGGCAGCAGCCGAGCACCAGCTGCACCTTGCGGTGCTGCAGAAGGCAGTGCAGGGTCCCGGCCTCTGGCACTCCACTGCACCGCACAGCAATGCTGGAGCCACACCGAGCGGGCAGCAGGTGGATGCACTGCACAGCACAGGTGGTCACCAGCAGACTGGGGAGCAAACACACTGCCCTGGGCAGGGAGCAGCACAGCGCTGCATCCAACACAAACCCACATCAAAGTATTCCGGTACTTTAAGAAAACTGTACTCCTTTAAGAAAACCGTACCTCTTCAAGTAAAGGAAATGAATTTAAACACGCCAAATGCTGCAGTGCCACTGAGAATGACTGTGTGACTCCCAGCCACACAGTGATGGTCATGCAGGTCCTCCTCCAGGATCTGCATCTCCAGTGCACAGAGAGCAAAATACAGAGAACAGAGATTCAACTCAAAGTAGGAACAGGAATCCAGAAAAACAAAGTAGGGGCCAAAGGAAAAAGTTCTGAAAAACTGGAATGGGAGAGAAGTGATTGTTGGCCCTGTCAGTGAGCAGTACACAACTGAGGAGAAGCCAGCAAACATCAGCACTGTTGGTGTGGAAGACACCCTGAGGCCTCCAGAGACCCCTATGGCTTGTTGCTCAGGCAGAGGAAGGAGCTGGGAAGACAATCTGCCATGACCAAGGACCTCACAGAACTGATCCCAAAGCCAACAGCTTGCAAAGAACTGGGCTTACTACCCACCAACAGGCACAGCAACTGTGACATTGCTATACTGCTGGACATGGGAGTAAGTACAGCTGAAGAAAAAAGAACTGCAGGAGCCGAGCACAACCTCCCCAGGAGTGAGAGCTGTGAGAATGCAGTGCTGTCACCTCCCCAGCTCCTCTGCTCTTCACCTAGGAAGGATGCTCCTCCTTGCATGCTTCTATTCCACAATGCAAAGACCATCTCCATATACTTCCCACATGCACATTAGAGAGATGACGTGACCACAGGGCTACCAGATCCTCTCCCGTACCAGTACACACAGTGCTTGCAGTTTCCTCTGTCCCTTCCCTGACTTCTCCTAGCACTGGCGGCCCTGGATCTGGCTGAGAGCAAAGTGGTCGCACAGCAAAAGCAGGGCGTCGAAGCGCTGCAGCCGCTGCAGAGCCTGGGCCAGCCGAGGGATGGTGACGGTGTCTCCCGAGTAGGTGAGGTGAGCGACGAGCTGCTCAAATCCAGAAATCCGGCCCAGCAACTGAGGCATGACTCCCAGCTCCAGAGCCACGTGGCTGAAGTTCTTCACGCCGTTCAAGGAAGGGTCTAACAAGAAAGCGAGTGACTGTACCAAGGAATGGGGCAGATCTGCAACAGGGAGACCTGGGGATGGCAATACAGCAAAGTGGGGTTAGAAAGCGCATCCAGCTTGGGTGAAAAATCAACACTAGCCAGATTCAAGCCCCATCCCTGATGAACAGGTAGAACATCTACCTGCCATAGCAGGTTTCTCCTCCAACATTGCTTTCAGAGCACAACAGCACAGAGCTGGGTCAGTCCTGGAGAGGCTGGTAACAGTGACAACCCACCCTCAAGCCACTTCAGGCAGTACTACAGAAAATCTGCCCTGGAAACTAAGGGTTATGAAAGGTAGCCAAACTTCTGTGGTGAGTGGCACCTCCATGCAGCCAGGATGGGCTTTTGGAGGAGCTCCTTTGCGAAATCTGTCTGCTACCTCAATATATAGTGAACAAAGATGAGTCTGGAAGCCACTTACCCTTCATTGTACTGCTGATCTGAGTCACAAGGCTCTGGGCATCATTCACCTGGCAAGATAAAGATTCCAAGGTTAGGGACAGTGAGAGCAGCAGCGATGCCCATCACTGCTCCAAGGCCCATCATGGAGGTTTGAAGGATCGGCACTTGTCCTTCCAGCACTGCTGCCCTGTGAGCTAACAGCCTCTGAGGGATGTTCCTGGGCTCCCCAGCAGCAAACTGCTTCCACAAGCACAGTCTGGGAGCTAGGCTAGTAAATAGCCAATAAATGCTTTTATGTTATTTTAAAGCAGACATTTTCTGAACTTCAGTTATGTTAATGATGGGGTTCGTCACAAGCTAACCTGTGCGAGTTACCAAGCTAACCAGCTGCTCCAGGGCTCCTGCCTGGCCCACAGACAGCGTCCTCACCTGCTCCAAGCAAGCCATGAAACAGCTGGCAAATTGGCTGTGGTGGTTACCACAGTTACCCCGGATGCAGTGATCCCAGCTCCCATGAACCCGCGCTCCCTGAGCACCAACCTCCATCCCGAGGCACAGGTTGTGTGAGGGCAGCTCACGGTGCTGACTTACCTGCCGCTCCCTGCTCTCGGCAGCAGGGCTCTGCATGGCAGGGCTCTGCATGGCAGTGGACACGTCCCTCGCCGGGCCCATGCTGAGCCCGCTGCCGGCCTCCAGTGCCGCGCTGCCGCTCTCCTTGGGGGCTGCCTGGCTCCCCGCCTGCTCTGACCGCTCACTGCCCACAAACTCCATCTGGGAGGAGAATTTCTGCAGGTCGAGTTCGGTGCACTCCACCGGGGTGTGCGGCCACTTGTGCTGCATCTCAGAGGCACAGGAGGAGAGCGGGGCCAGGGCTTCTGCTGGGCCCGACCTGAGGTCGGAGGTGGCCATGGCGGTGGCCCGGCGCTCAGCACAGCCCCGCATTAGCGGCTGGCTCTCCAGGCCGCTCCTGGCCAGCTGGCCCTTGGGCACAGGGCTGCCCGCCACGGCCGGTGGCAGCTCCAGCTCAGGCTGGGCAGGTGGCAGCTGGAGACCGATGGCTTCTCCCTCTGAAATGAACTGAACCGCTTCTACTGGGCCTGGAATTGGAAAAGACTGCAGCTCAGTACAACCCAGCCCTGCCCGTCCCACCTCCCAACCGCACCCTCAGTCCTTTGCCCAGCACAGAGAGGCTCAAAAGCCCCTCTGCAAAGCTCCGTCCTGTCTGTGCCACCCCCTATGACAGCAAGGACACAGCTGGGCAGAGGCTGGGAGCAGCTGCAGCCCAATTTGAGTGCGCCTGGTACAAAACTTGTATGTGGTTTTTAAGAGAAGCACCAAACTATCCAGCTCTTTGCTCCTTCACAAAGTCTCAGCACTTCTTAAGACAGTGAGACTGGGAGCCCAGCGCGTCCACCCTTCCCTCAGAGCACACAGAGCCATGGTACCTTCTGTCTGCCTGTAGCAGGGGCTGAGGTTCTTCATGCCCAGGCAGCAGGGACCGGACATCTGCTCCTCACATAGAAACCTGCCGGGCACTGCTGAGGTGGGGACCATTGCGCGCTGGCCTGAGAAGTTCTGCGTCCGCAGGAAGACTTGGACATAGAGAAGAAACACTGTGAGCAAGGGCTTGGCTTGTGGCCCCAGCATGCCCTCAGCTGCAGGGAATGTCAGCCTGAGAGGACCTCCAACACCCGGCCGCTCCGACACCCCCGTGTGGGGCCATGCAGCACTCCCTCCCACCTCAGCGCCTCCCAGCCCTCATCCTGCAAGAACCACTCAGCATCCACCTGCCCTTGAGACACCACAGCAAGAGAGAATGCCAGCTTTGACAGTGAAATTACATTCTACTGCTGCTTATGGTACAGGAGCCAGGGAGGCTCCTCAGTATCCTTGTGCAGACACAAGAAAGCAAAAGAGAAACCTCCTAAGAAGCAGGATGAGGTATTTATTCTCTGTGAACAGAGGAATGTTTGGTTGACTTTCAAGGCTCGAGGCAATGCCCTACCCAGCAAGGAAGGGGCCTGGAACGTGTGCAAACAGCAAAGGCAGAAGGGAGACATGCGTGGCATGCACAGACTCACCTCGCTGGCACTGGCTCTTCCAGAACCGCTTGCAGTAAATGATGGAGAGGGCCAGAAGCACCAGCACGATGATGACCAGGGCACTGCTGGTCAGAGCAAGCAGGGCTGTGTCCTGTGGCGGCACGGTGGGGACTGCCACTTTCACCAGGTTTGTTCTGGACCGACCTGCACACAGCAGTCTGAGCTTTACAGCCTGACCAGAGGGTGCAATGCTTCAGACCACCCTCCCTGCCCCATCCCCCTTCACATGTAGTGAACACACTTCTTCCAGCACGTCCATGTGGGACACGGGCTCAGTGTTGCAGAGAGCAAACAGCATCTCTACAATGGTGCAGGAGCACACCTGAGCAGCTCTGACATGCTCATGCCAGCTTTGTGTGGCTTCCTGCCCTGTCCTCCCACCTCCCGCACTCGCAGGGCCACCTACACTGGGGCTCGGAGGAGGGTGTCTGCTTGGTACAGGGGATGCACTCCCAGTCCAGCTGCCCACTGAGCCGTGCCTTACGGTAAAACCTGTGAGAGAGCAGAGCGGGTTGTCAGCAGGGTCAGAGCCGGCCCTGCTGCAGGCAGCAGCCGAGAGCTCCTTCATGCTGCAGCATGCCGGGATGGCTCCAGGCACCACGACTCCCTCAGACGCCAGCTAAGCAGCGCTCAGAGCTACTCTTCACTTCTGTAGCTGTTTTGCCAAGGAGTGACATCATCCAGAGACGGCCTCCCTCCCCCTCCCTGGGTCTCGCTAACAGAGGCGGTGGTGATTAATGGCTCCACGAAACCACAAAAAAAACTTCAGCCAGCAACTCCATCTGGGAAGAAACTCAAAATCCTGAGCTCTGACATTCCTCTGTTACAAACCACACTGCTCACGAGCAAACCATCTGCAGCTCTTTGGTCCTTCATGGGCAGTCTGTACAGAGCAGTCCTGGCTTCACAAACTCCTTAAAAAAATCAGCTGAGGTCAACAGCCACAGAAACCACAATGTCCTCCTATGCTGCGCTCAGGGTGTGGTTCCCACCCTCTTCTTTGGAGGCCGCTAATTGCAGTGGTCTGCAGCCACTCGTCCCCTGGGGCCCAGCCACCCTGCTGCCCACAGCTCAGACTGAAGCCTTCCAGTGCTTTGCTCTGCTGGGAGCTCCCAGCTCCCTTCTGGTAGCTCCGATTGCTGTGTCCTCAAAGAGACGCCGCTCAGGACCACCAGGGCTCATCGCAGAGGGCACCGCAAGAGAAATGCCCTCCAACAAAGACTCCCCGCCAACCCCTGCCTGCATGCTCCCCTTGGTGCCACCAGCACTGAACCCAGCCTGGCCCCGCTCACCCTGGCAGGCACTCCCCGCACACCGCGTTGGCTGTCACCGTGCAGTTGGACTTCTGGATGCGGTTGATGAGGGCGCAGGACAGGCAGGGCTTGCAGCCATGATGGCCCCAGCTGTCCTTAAACTTCCTGGGAGGGCAAGCAACGCACTGCGCATCCCCCCCCCACACCATCGCCACAGTCCTGCAAGACACGAGGTTTGGTTTATGGCAGTGAGGAGATGCTTCAGGACCCAAAGTGATACTGAGAGCACAGCACCTCTTCTCTAGAGAAAGCCGAGAGCAGGCAGCCTCACACCTGGTCTTGTGGGGAGGCCATGCTTTGATGGCAGTGGCTCACGGGCAGCCTTGGTCCCTGCAGCATATGCCAGAGGGAAGGAACACCCTGCAGGGCTGACCCAGAGGGACTGCTGGAGTCAGGACACAGCCTGGTGCCACAGCTGGGCCCATGCAGCAGTGCCTCACCGTGCCCACCAGCCTGCAGCCTGGCTTGTGCAGAGAGCTCAGGAAAGAGAGAGCAGCTTTCTGGGAAGGGCTACAGAAAGGCAGCCATACATGGGCCACTGACTGGAAGGAAACAGATTTTCTGTGGCAAAAAGGAATGAGGACAAATACAACAGCAGCATGGAATCCACCCCAGTTTTTGCTTCCACCTTCTTGCCCTTCCATCCGAGGTGAGTGAAACCCTTCACCTTCCCTTCCTATCGAGTGTCAGCTCCTCCCAACAGACAGAAATCCAAGATCGTCCCCTTAACAAGAATTAGCAAAGAATCCACCCTGCACTGCGAAAACTTTGGTGCTGGGTGATTCCTGGTTCTTCAAAGGCCATTTACCTTGGAGAGCTCCTGCCCAGGCATGCAGCTCCTGCAAGGCACACACTTCCCGTGCTCGTCCAGGTACTCGGTCTCCTGGCAGCCCATCGTGTCTGGGAGGTGTTGGTACCTGAAGAGAGGAAGGGAAAGCAGAGTTCACACAAGTCCCAACACTCTGGTAGAGTAGTGTGCCCTTTTCTGGGCAAAAGCTTCTACACCGGCCAGCAGACAGCCTGCACTTCTTATGCACCAAGAATGTCACTTTGGCAGCAGTGAGGCTGCCTGATCTCACCCACGCAGCAGTCTGCACTGAGAGCTCAGGAAGCAGAGAAGAGGCTTTCTGGGAAAGGCTGTAGAGGAGCTGTGCTTTTGCTGCCACATTGCGTTACTCACAGTGGAAGAAAAAATGTCATCTCCAATATGAAGCCGGACACAGTGACCACTGAAGCCAGTCTGGCAGTCAGTCAGAGTATTCTGCTACACCAGCTGGATCCTGGGACATCCCAGACCGTTAGACAGAGAGAAGCCCCAGCTCAGGGAGGTGGCAGCTGAGCTCTGACAAGAGCCATGGAGCTGCATCCCAGACAGGGGATGCCCGAGTGCTGCTTGTCTCCTGCACTGCAGAAGTTTCACTGTGGAATGGACTCACAGCAGCATTGGAGGGCTGGCAGAACTGCACCCATCTCCTGGCAAAATACAGCCAGAGCCTTTCTGTGGGGATTCATGGCTCAGCTGAAAACAACAGCAGAGCTGCCCCAGCCTCAGCAGAGCCAGGATTTCTATCTTCAGTGAGTACGGCCTGTGGGAGCACTTGGGATTGGAGTGTCACTGAGCACAAGCAACAAAACCTGAAGCTATGAAACAGACCAACTCGCTCACAGCTTCAGGGCTGCCGGTGCTCTTCTGCATATTCTAGGTGTGTTCTCAACATAATGAAACAGAATAAAATCCATCCCTCCGCACTCTTCATTCAGCTCCTCTCCAAAGCAGCCAGGAGAGGAGCAGGAAGCACTGGGAATGCTCTTTTTAAGAGCACCCGGGAAGCCTGGCACTGCCTCACAGCCCCAGGGCAGCGCTCGGCCGAGGTGGTCCCCGCAAAGCTCCCGGGAAGGGGACGGCTCGGCCACGGGCCCCCCATGCAGCCCCCACCCCCCGCACTGCTGGCAGCACGGACACCGGATCTGCAGCACGCGGCTCCGGGCGCTCCGCTCCTGGTCCGACCCCCTCTGCTGCCCCTGCACGCACAGCTGGCCGCGCTCCAGGTCGGAAAGATCGGGATTCATTAGGGATGAAGTCTCCCCCGGACAAGCTTAGAAGGTGAGTCACCGCTCGCTGCTGCTCACGCGCACGGCAGCGTCTCGTTTGCTGCAAGGAGAGGCAGCGAGAGCCGGCGAGGATTGGATGTGAAGACATGGGGCGATGAGGAGCCAAGGGAGCTAAATTTATCTGGCAAGCATCTCGGGAGGGGCACGATCACAGCCTATTAATAGCATAAAGGTTACTGACGTTATAGAATAAATAAAGGAAATTCGTCATCATCTCAGAAGGTGGCGAAGAGGAACCTCTGTGCCAATGTCAGGGACGAGCACTCAGGTTCCGAGTTAGGACCCGCCATGTGCTGCATGGAGGACGAGGAGCAGGCGCCCAGCTCGGGGCTCAGTGCTGCGTGTGTCCTGCAGGGGCTCCGGCACCCACGCAGAGGGAGGCGGGACTCCGGGCTGCCTGCCGCCAGCCGTCTGAGGCACGGTGGAAGTACAAGGAAGGGATATGCATAGAAAAGGGATCTTTCTTGGAGAAACTCTCTGGCAACTACAGCCTGTGCTGGCACAGACTCTTCCTTTCATATATTTACATATGCTTCTCCACTTGCGAAGGGTTTGCAGACACAGATGCACCCCTTGCAGCCTATCTCCTGCAGAGAGACTCAGCTTAGAACAATTTCCCCGACAGAGAAAGTTACAGAGGCAGAAGGAATCCCACAGCAGTGTGGGCACACGTGCCTTGGGACAGCATGGTGCACTGTGCCCATAGCCACCCCACAGCTGCCAGCACAGAGCGCGCTGCTGCTGCTCGGTCAGTGTACTGGTGAGTGGGACGGAATCTTTTGTCAGTACCTGGCATCAAATTCAGAGCTGTGGGATCTATTCTATTTTAACAATACCAGAATCAAGACATTTGATTTGGAAATGAAGCATACTTCCAAAACCTCATAATGCTGCCCTCGTAATTTCTGATAGTCTAATTAATAACTATGACAATTTACTCATCAGCAGTGAGTAAATAAAAACAAATGACAAAGCCCTCCTGCTTCCCTGAAAGCCACACGGACCCTCCAGGTGACTGCCAGAGGAACATCAGCAGGAACGGGAAGCAGAACATACTGCCTATGTCTTAAGATGTGCAAAACCTTCCAACTTTGCCACCTGCTGCTGCTCAGACTGCAAAACTATGAATGGCAGGGAATGAGTTTCACTGTGTGAGATCCAAAGTGCTGCAGCACAGTGACAGCACGCTGCTGCCCAATTACCTCTGCAACAGTTTTGATCTGCCTTTCCTTGTGAAAATATAGTTTTGAAGACAACTAAACTGTTTGGGAACTATATTTAGACATTTATTTTGTGTCCAACAAGTGGATTCTGGTAGAGAACAAAAAGGAGGAGGAAATGAATGAATTGGTACAAAAACGTCCTCAAAGCAACCATTGGCAGCCCAGGGCCGGGCTCTGAACAGACTGAGGGAGCAGCAGCGCTGGGCTGCCACCAACACAGCCTCAGATGGGACGCAGGAACAGACTGAAAAGTAGAACCGGGGAGAACAAAAACCCTAAATAACAACTGCAGATGAAAAGGAAGGGAAAAGAGAAATGTTACCCGGAAAACAGGACTGCACGCGGTGCCCGTGGCCGTGCCCAGCCCCTGCCTCCTCCCCTGCTGTCCGTACTCGGATCCCTTTGGATGTGTCCCTGAGTCCCCAGCAGCGGCTCTGCCCCGTGGGGCACCGGGGCTGCGGGACCATTTGGGGAATGAAACTGAAGGACGGGTTCAGTCAGAATCACTCACGGTCATTAATACCAGGAAGGAACAACTATCGTGCAATTAGAATTACATTTACGAACAGGACGGTTTGCCATCAGCGCTCACTCAGTACAGCTTCACTGCGCCCTTAGGGATGCTCAGCGCCCATTCACGGCACCGGCACGGGGTGACGCGGCACCTGCGCTGCTCTGTGCCCCACTGCAGCGAGCCTCGAGCGGGGGTGAGGCGAGAAGGAGAGAACGGCGCTCCTGCGCACACAGCCGGGGCTCCCGGGGCCGGGACGGCGAAGTTCGGGCTCAAACTATCCAGCGGGGCCAGAACGGGAAACGCTGCTTGCAGCGACGTGTCACACCGTCATACCATCACACCGTCACACCGTCATACAATCACACCGTCATACCATCACACCGTCACTCACACCCACTCGCGGCGCTGCTCCCCTCCTCCCCCGCTGCGGTCAGGCCGAGCCCCGGCGCGCCCCCGGCCCACGCGCACCGCCGCCGCCCGACCCCGATCCGGCCGCGGCACACAAAGCTCGGTCCCCGCCGGCGCCCCCCGCCGCAGGAAGGCGGCAGCGCGCCGGGATATGCCCGGGCACGTCTCGGCGAAGGGCTCCCGGCCCGCGGCGGTACTGGCGGCTCGCAGCGGCGGCCGCACCCTCGGCTCCGACCTCCGTCCTCCCGCACGGTCACCCCGCGCTCGGAACTTAACGGAGCCGGCTGCGGCCCACGCGCGGGGCCACCGCTCTCACTTCGCTCTCGCTCCCTCCCACGCGGCGGCGCGATCCGCCCGCAGCTCCCGCCGTTCGGTCTCGTGTCCGCAGCGGCGCCCGCGCGGCGCCGACACCGGCGGCAACGGCACCGTGGGACGATGAGAACCGCCGCGGGTGGGAGGGAGAGCGCGTGGACCCCGCGCCTCACCTGTGTCCGGTGCGGGCAGAAGCGGGCAGAGGCGGGCAGGGCGTGTGGTGCGGTGCAGCCTCCGCTGGCGGAGCTGCGGGCAGGACGCGCCGGGCAGGACGCGCCGAACTCCGCGCGCTCCGTGGGCAGAACTCTCCGCGCCGCGTGGAGCAAAGCGAAGAACGCCCCGGGCACCGCAGAGCGCCCGCCCCGCCCCGCCCCGCCGCCTCCCATTGGCGGCCGCTGCGGGAATGCGGCGGTGCTATGTAAATCCGCGGCCCGTGCACGGCACCGCCCGCAGCCCGCACCGCCCCGCACCGCCCCAGCAGGGCAGGCGGCGCCGCGGGCAGCGGGGTTGCGGGGCGGCGGGTCCGTTCGTGTCCGCCTTGCGGGCTCCGCTGTGGGCGGGTGCGGGACCCGACAGGACTCGGCCGGTCCGTGAGGCGTTTTGCGGGGCGCTCGGGGCTCTGTGACTGCTCTGCTGGGGCCGCTTTTCGTGGAGCCCCCGCCGGCCGCCGGCGCACCGAGCATGATTCGTGGTCGGACTGCCTGGGGCGGCCCGGGGCTGATGTCTGGAAGCACCGCGGCGGTGTGCCGTGTTCTCACTCCATCACGGCGTCTCCCCGTGGAGCCGCAGAACCCCTCAGCCTCGTGCGGGGGCAGTTTTTTCAGTTTATTCTCCCGGCAGCGCTGACATTGGCGCTGTGCGTTCTGTACCCTCTGCCTCCGACGTCCTCGGCTGTGAAGCTCTGATCTGCCGAACTCGCTGCAGAACCACACCGTCGTCCCTAGATTCGGACGGCCGAGGGCAGACGGCATTACTGCTGCTCATGGAGGGGCCCGGGTAGCAGCTCTTGGCGATGGTTCTGCGCAAGGATGTGTGTTTGAACACTATTAGGTTTAAACCTAGTATTTTGGAGGCATTCTTTCTGTTTCTCTCTCTTCTCTGAAGTTCAGGCATTCCCTCTTCAGCAAATGCTTAGGGTAGGTCCCAGAAACTCCCCACTGCCACTGTGCGGTGGAGAAGGCAGATGGTCAGGTTGGGATAACCGAACAGATTCGGTATGAGATCAGCCAAGCTGCCCTGCTGCTGAATCTGACTGCTCGCAGCTTGGGCTGCTCAGTGATGCAATCTCTGTGGGGGAAAACAGCTTACCCAGATCGTTCTGCAGGGGCCGGGGGTGACATCACCTTCTGCGTGGGGCACTGCGCCTGATGCAACCAGCAGTGCTGCTCCTTGTTCCACAAGCAGCGCTGTGGCTTTTGGGACTGTCCAGCAAATTAACGTCAGCTCCAGCACTTTGGGAAGCTGATAGAAGTTGTTTAACTGAGAAAAGCCATCAGCAGAAGTTATCTGTGGCATTATTTTCTGCAGACTGACTCAAAATGAAGGATCTACAGATAGTGCATCCAGCACAGAACAAGGGTGGCGTGAATCCAGCACAGAACAGGGGTGGGCAATGGGAACAGAGTACCCCTGGCAGTCAGTGTCCCCATGTATTGTGGGGTTTGTGGTGGTGCTGCTGCTGGGAGGGTGCAGTGCTGGGGGAGGGCTGGGGGCACTTCATGCGGGCGCTGGGGCTGTCCCACGTGTCTCCGAAGACTCAGAGCGGTGGCGGTGCCCCGGGGGCAGCTCAGCCCCACACAGCGCTCAGCGCCGGCAAGGCTGTCCCCAGAGCACAGCACTGTCCGGGTGTCTGCTGTTCGGGTTGGCTGGGCTGGGTGTAGGGCACCCCACACGCTGCGGGGGTGGTCAGGCAGAGGCCTTTCGGGCTTTTGCATCATCTAACAGAAACGTCTTGAAGCATTTTGTGTCATGACCGTAATTACCTTATGATTCGCTCAGGGTCACATCACCTTCATAAGTTATAAGTGCAAAGCATAAAGAACAGCAGTACGGTATTAGAAGTTACCAGGAGCAGGAATTCTGAAGAGGGGGATCTGTTTTACAAGCTCTTCTGGCACGCTGGAGGATTCACAACGCTAGAGGGCCCCCAGCTCCAGGCCCAAACATAACCGCCCGCCTGCACGCAGACGCAGAGGCTCCCCGCTGAGATGGGCTGGTCGCGCACTTGGCGTGTGGAGCAGTGAACCGATCGCAGCGGTACGGCCAGTGGGACACCTCCCACATTCCCTGCATGTCAGACCCGCACTCTGCCCATCCCTGCCTCAAACATCAGAAAACTGTCTTTTATCCGGGTCATGAAATGCGATGGGAGCAGTGCAGAATTCCCCTCTTTGCACACACTCTGATGCACCTGGAGCCCGCGTGAGACTGGAGAAGGTGCTGTGAGGGAAATGCCCCGTGCTCAGAGGAACTCACCGTTGTTCAGCTGAAGTCTCCTCCCCATCAGGCTGACGTTTCTCCAGTGTTAGTTCCAGTTCCATGGTCAAGGCCACCTTTTCAGAGCACCTTTGTTGCTTACCTGGTGAGAGAAGCTGCTTTGGGATGAGAACTACTAATTTCTATCAAAAATATCCTGTAATTGCCTAAGCTATAGCTGAGCAGTGGAGTTTTGAGTTAATTTAAATTGAACATAAGGAAGAATTTTTTTACAATAAAGATGGTGAGGCATTGGCACAGGTTGCCCAGAGAGGCAATGAAAGCCCCGTCCTTGGAGGCGCCCACAGTCTGGCTGTGTGGGGCTCTCAGCACCTGATGTAGCTGTGGGTGTCCCTGTTCATTGCAGGACAGTTGGGCTAGACAGCATTTAACCTTTTCAACTCAAACAATTCTACAATTTGTGAATTACACATCCTTTGATTTGGTGTCCTCGCCACTTACAGAGCTCAGGACAAAGAGGCATGGCTCACTCTCCTGCCTGGTCACACCACGTTTGCTGAGTCTCTCTGCCTCACTCAGTGAGAATGGTTTCTTTTCTCCATGGCCACTAAATGAATTGGGTTTTCCATATGGTCACCTCATGCACACTGTGACCCTCCTGTGCCTGTCAGGATGTGCTGCTGACACATTTGTGAAGGTGTTCAGAAGGCATCTGGTGTCTCTAGGATGTTGACTTGTGCTGCTGCAGGCTCAAGTCAGGAGGCAGAGTATGCTTTCTCCAGACAGGAGAGGCTTCTGCTGCTCACAGGCATCCCTCTCAGCCGCTGCCCAGCATGTGGTGGCTGCAGGCCCTGCTTGCAACAGGGCAGGGGGCACAGCCTGCAGGACTCTACAATAGCCGAGATCGGCTGCCTGAGAGCCTGCGGCACCCCAAGAGAGAGCCGTGCCCCCAGATCCATCTGGGCTGCTCTCAGAGGAACCGCACAGCCTCTCCTGCTGTCAGCCTGCCGTAACCTTCTACGTGTGAGTTTTTTCATTGCATCCCGTGAGGCCGAATCACGGCCGTGCACTCTGGAAGGTGCGAGGGTGCACGCTCACAGGCAGGCACGGGCAGGACAGAGGTGCCCGCAAGCACCTCGGGGCGGTCGGATCAGCTTTTATCTCAGTTCTTGGTAGGGCTCCGACAGTCGGGACTTTCTCGCTGCCGAAGGAAGGCGCAGCTCCGACACCGCTGCGGGCTGCAGAGAGCAGCGCTGCCAGCAGAGGGCGCTCACCGCCTTCTGGAGGAGCCCCGACCCGCAGCGCCGCGCCGGGAGGCCGCGCTCCTTTCCCGGCCTGGCTGAGAGCGGCCGCGCGGCCACGGGCGCGGGTTGAATTTCGCTTTGCCTTTTTTTCCCCTTCCTTTCCCTTTCCCTTTCCCTTCCCGTTTTTGCGTACCTCTTTCTCTCTGGCTGTGTGTCCGTGCGGTTGCACGATGAAGTGAAGCAGCCTGTCTATAATGGGGGAATGCTGTGCAGATGAACTCCTCACGTGCAGAAGGGGCAGCCGGGGATGGGCAGAGCTGACAATGGGACACAGACCTGCAGATGATGGCTTCCATGGGACCCCATCTGTTGTTAACAGAGGGACTCAAAGGCTAGAAATGCTAGAAGGAAAAACAGGAGTGCCTGATGCACTGCTGTTTGTAAGCAGCCATCCAGCACAAACCTGAGAGCCTCTTTTGCACCAGAAAGTTTTGAGCTCCTTTTGTTTAGAACGCTGTCAATGAGCAGCCCTGCACGAGCTGAATTACTGATTGTGACAGATCTATCTGAGAAGAAATGGTACACAAAAACACATTGAAACTCAGAAACTGGAACTGCTGTTCCAAGGTTCTCTTGGTCTGTGTATGGAACCCTTCTTCACTTCCACGGGAGCTGGATATGTGCAGCCCTCCTGCACATATCTACATTCTTGCTCTCCTATTCTTGTAAGAGGAATCCCTAACGGTGTCAATAGCCCCATTGCGGGTGACAAAGATGAAATAACAGAACAAAGAAGACAGAAAAAAAAAAAAAGTGTTGATTTAAAAGCACAGAAATAGAGGCCCTCAGCACTTCCACAGCTCAGTCTGTTTCTCATGGGAATCCTAATCACCCTTTCCAAAATGCAGTATATGGACCATCTCCAAACAGCCCACCGTCTCAGCTCGTTCACACCTGGCTCCTCTCACCCAGCCTCTGTTCATCTCACGGCCTGCCGTAGCTCTGTGCAGCAGCTCCAGCCTTCCTTGCTAATTTGTGCATTTGCAGCAGCTGAAAATCTGACCATGTGTGACAAGCAGCTGCGTGGCACAGAGCGGCTGCAGTGTGAGGGGGCTGTGGGTGCTGCACCAGAACGCTGGAAACCTGAGCACG
Organism: Lagopus leucura; assembly: GCF_019238085.1. Classification (NCBI taxonomy): domain Eukaryota; kingdom Metazoa; phylum Chordata; class Aves; order Galliformes; family Phasianidae; genus Lagopus; species Lagopus leucura. The sequence continues at coordinate 1,524,599 of NW_024962303.1, read as the reverse complement.
ATGAACTCGTGCCACTGCTGATGTTGGTTCACGGTCCAAAAAGGGATGAGAACGATTCAGTTAGATCCTTTTTCCTGGAAATGAGAGCTGAGAAGAAGGGCAGACGTTTCTGAAGCTATCTTGGAAGAGTTTGTCCGCAGCATTCCGGCTCCCCACCGCCAGTGTCCATTAGGAATTGTGGTGTTTGTCCACAGATCTGTGTCCCAGAGACACCCGCGTGTTCCTGAAAGCTGCCTTCAGTTCCTTCAGGACCCCCTGGGCAATGCAGCTCTCAAGGATTCTGCCAGTATTCTGACAGAGCACGTGTGTGAGGGGGACTTCAGTGCACACAGAGCTCTGCTGGTTGCGAGCATCACGGGGACCTGCAGTGCATGGGCATTGGGAATAGGCACAACATTGAGAGGATTCTGGAGGCCTTTAAAAGAAATGACAGAGCAAAATTTACTGCACTTTCAACCAGTTCTTGCGTTTTCTGCCTGCCACATTTGTTCTGGCTCATAATAAAATGAACTTTGGTTTGTATATTGATTTTACTGTTTTCACATTGAGGAAGAAAAGCAAATATCTACTTTTCACCGATGATTGGCTCCTGGGAAGCAAAAAGAAATTTCTCTCATTAGGAGCATTTGATTCGGGCAGAGCCGTGTGGAAACAGGCATCTGACTTTGCTGCTTCCCGGGATGCCGCCCTCACACCGCCCTTCGTCTGCCCTGACAGAAAGGCAGAGCCCGCAGCCGCGTGAGCTGCAGGCAGAGGGAGCAGAGGGCGGCTGTGCTGTGGGGCGCTGCCAGCAGGGGAAGAAGAGCTGATCTGTGGGGATGTGCGGCGCAGAGCACTGAGAGAAAGGGGAAGGGCAGAAGTCAGAGCCGCGGCTGCCCCCAGCAAACACTACTGCAGGGTCGGGCAGTTTCTCTGTCTGTTTGTTTTGCTTTGTTTGTGTAGCTGTTTTTGTTCGGGTTCCGTTGTTTTTTGGGGGTTGGTTTGTTTGTGAAGGTGCTTCTCCAGTCAGTGCAGCTCAGGTCAGCACCCCAGGACACATCCCAGATCGATGGGAGCTATGAGAACTGTGATGCCTTCTAATTTCAGAGGGAAAAACCATAACCAGCAGCTGGATTGGAACATCTGCCTGGATGCTTTGTGTGTTTTTCAGAAGGAAATAACTGCAAAGCTGACTATCGACTGGCTGATGTGTTCCAGCAGGGAGGAACGACCCTGACCACGTGGGGAGCTTATCAGCCCGAAGGCGGCTGGCCCCTCGCTGGCTGTTTGGGGCAATGCACCACAGCTTCTCATTCCTCAGCTTCACATCCTTCCAACATTTTAAGGGAAATCTGATGGGACTCAGAGCCTTGAGCATATGGCTGGAAAAATTCTTTTCTTCACTTGCAGAGTGAAAACAGCTCTGCATAACCCCTAATGTTTTTCATGGCATCCGTTTCTGGCCAGCAGTTCTTTCAGCACTATTAAAAGTAAAACCAGAACTGACAGCATTTTGGTCACACAACTTTCCCTGCAGCATTTGGAGGACACGAGGCTGTACTTCAGCAGCTTTCTTTGGCAGGACCAAAGTCATTGATAATCCATCTGGAAGTCCCATGATGCTGTCAGGAAGCAAGCACATTACTGTTGCAAAATCCTAATGAACTATGTATTGGAGAAGGTAGGAATTACGTGCCTACAAGACAGTTGTTGCTCTCTTGCTTGAAAAGGACACCTGGGTACTGCAGTGTTTGCTCCCAGCGACTCACCATCATAGCTCAAGACTCCCCCAGGCCAGGTGAAGGTGGCACAAGCACTCAAGGAGCCTTAGCCATGCACTGGGGCTCTGGGAGGGACTGCGAGAGGCTGCCTGTGTGAAAACCCGAGCAGCACAGGGTGAGGCAGAGAGCACTGGCATGGACAAGAGGACAGGGTGACATGAGCGTGACAAAATGGACTGCATGCAGGTGACCAGAATTATGTACACTTTGCAGGTAAAGACAAGGATTTGGTTTAATAATGGAGGGAAAGAGTCCAGAAAGGCAATTACCTGAGAATATCAGAACGAGATTCCAGGGCCACAATCTAGCACAGTACCCTGATTCTGTAACCAGGTGTGGGGATGAGGGAAGGAGATTAAAGCAGAGCACGTTTACCTGTTAAGCTCTGATGGAATTCTCTTCCATGAACGCTCTGTTTGCTCCCAAATCCATCCACAAACATTTTGTTCCAACCCAGCCCCTATAGGCAGGGACACCTCCAGTCTGCTTGCAGCAGAGAGAAGAGCTTAAGCTTTCTGCAGGGAAGGGTTTCGCTTTGCCACTGGGCCCATCTGACTCCATCTGTGTGGATGTGTGTAACTCTGCTGACTTCAGGAACACGCCATCCATTTGCTGGTGAACAGAATCTAACCTCAAATGTGTTTGTTGTCGCATACATCAGATGCCAAAGCTGGCAGCCCAGAATAAACAGTTAAGCAGAAACTCAGCAATGGCAGTAGCAACCTGCTGTCTAAAGTGAGTTAGTGGGCATTAATATGAACCAACTGTTCTTAACTACCTGGCAATAACTGCGTCTGATAAACAAGCAACATTTCAGCATTTAACAGATGAATATTGGAAAGAGCAGTGTCCAAGGAGCAGCCACAGCACTCAAAGCAGTCTGAGCTCTGTACCAGGATTTTGGCAACCTTTTTGGAGTGGTGAGCAGTGGTGGCCCGATGAGACCAGCAGCACACAGAGGGGTGGTGTGGATGGAGAGCCTTGAGAACAGCGAGGGACAATCCTTACCTTGCTGTGGACTAGCACACCACTGGTAGGTTCCCAGACTTGAGATAAAGATCTGCAAGATGCCTGCAGCTGGTGGATGGTTATGAGCACAGATACCCTCTCACTGACTGGACTCAACTTCCACATCCCATCCAACATGCAACAACACAGCCTGCTTCCCAGGCTGGATATTGTCTGCATGAGGAAGAACCTGCAGTTATCTACCACCCATCTCACATTTATAGCCCTCATTCATGGCTATTGTTTGATGGTCTTTTGTCTTCTCTGGCAGTGATGATGACTTTCCTACTGCAGTATAAACCAGGAGCTGTGTCCACGAGAGGATTCCAGGTCATTTTCACAACACAATGGCCACAAACACAGGGCAGGCTGCCTGCCAGGATGTCTGCTACTGGTGGGGCTGCAGCTGCAGCGCTGGGATGCTGACAGGATGCTGTTTGAGGAGGGCCTGGGCTGTGTCTCCTCTCAGCGTGCAGAGCACAGCTCTGCTTTGGAGGATGGGATGTTTGCAGCTGTAAGCACTGGGTGAATCAGATGAAGTTCTCCTTGCTTCATGCTGTCGATGCTCCCAGGAGCACTGCTTAGGAATCTAGGCAATTTCTTTTGCAGTTTGTTCCTTCCTACACTCTTCTTCATTTGGGAGATGGATGCAAACTGGATGATCTTCTTCCCCTTCCACCTCCAGCCTCTCCTCTTTCTAGCTTGAATTTGGGCGTTTTTGACACAACTCCTTTTTTGCTTACTTAACTGCAGACTTCATCTTTCCCACATTCTCTCTTTTCCCCAGAGGATGAAATACATCCATGCACAGCCACGGTATCAAAGATTCCCCAGAGCACGGGGACAGCACACAGCAAAGCAGAGCCCCACAGACAGGGTGGAAGGACCTGGGGTTGGGTGGGAGCTGCATCAGGAGACACCTGAGGAGCAGAGGGGTGAGAGGAGGAGCTCTGTGCGTGAGCATGCAGCGTGCAGACAGGAGGACGGCTGCCAGGAAGGCCTCCATGGTGCTTGTGCTTGCTGGCTGGTGCTGCAGGGTGGACAGAGCTGCCATGCTGCAATGCTGAGCTGGGTGCAGTGCAGAGCAGATGTAGGGGCATTGAATGGCACCCTTGGGGCCAGGTCTGCTTGCTCATTGCTGACCAAACAGAGAAGGTGTCCTTTCCTGGCCAGCTGGCACAGCTCCGACCCTAGGAGAAAACAATGGATGAATCCATCATGTCATTCATTACAGTCATTTGTGCCCTCGACTCTGTTAATCTTTTAGAGACAAATATCAAATCAAACCATTTGGGCCTTTCAGCTGTGGTGAAAACAAACTGCCACGGATTTATGAGTTCAGTTCTTAATTGAAGCTCTCCTTTGTAGCTGCTCACTCACATGCAACGTTCCTGGCTCTGAAGTGAACCTAAAGAGAGGCAATAAATACAGCTAAAAGGAGCTTTGCTCTCCTGATGGGGAACTCTCCCTCCTGGCTTAGAGACACGGCTCATTTTTCTGCCTGCTGGAAGCAGATGGGCGGTGGGGCCACAAAGTGCATGGGCAGCTCGGAGGCAGTGGGCATCTCCAGCAGCTGCTGCAGTCCTCTGAGCACAGCTCAACTTCAGCTCGAGGCTTCCCAGCATGGTTTGACCTGTAGGACCAAGCGGCAGGGACCTGCTGTGTGCTTAAATGGTGTACATGCCTCTTTGCATTTTTGTCTTGAAAACACAAATAATAACTTCTATGTTTAAAGTCATCTTCTGTCTCACTGCAAAGTGGTAAAAATAATACGTGCAATTATGAATCAGAAACAATTTTTTTTTCCTGGAAGCTTGTAAGTGTTGGTATCCTACAACCTTTCCACTCCATCCTGCCCATCACACCAGGAAATGTGTGGAAAGCAGAGTATAATCTATTAAATGGAAGAGGAAACAAATCACTGTGCTTGTACAACCAGTAACTAATCTCCATCCCCTTGTGGAATTTATCACAGCAATTCTCCAGCTGCCAACATAAAATACAAAGAATGATTGTCTCCTAATGCCATTTTAAATGGCACTCTTTCTTCCACCTCCCCATCCCACTACTGATTTTCTCGTAGGAAAAACAACTTTGTCATTGTTGCAAATACGTTGTTGCATAACGAAAAGCTCCCTGCCTTCTGCAAAGAACCGCTGCACACCAAGGGCATTGCCAGGCAGCACCCAATGCCCACCGCGTGTCCCACCCGGCGCTGAGGCGCTGCCAGCACAGCCCTCTGCAGGCAGCAATGGGAGCAGAGCGCTGTGCTGAGCCAGCGCAACAAGTGAAATGGAGCGGCGCCCTCCGGAAGGGTGACTGTCAGCCATGTGCAGCAGCTGAGCAGCAGGGGAGGCCTGTCCCCTGAGCTCTTCTGCCAATTTGTCCTGGCAATAGCAGCATCTGCACTACAGCAGCAGTTAGACAAGGAAAGTAACACTGATTTCTGACTGCATTCACTTGGCCAATTAGAAAAGGTCACCTGTGTTTATGATAATCCCTCTGAAGACAAACATTGCTGTGTGCCTCCAGCTGCACCTCTTTTCCTTCTCCATTTCCTCAGCAGATATACTGACAATGCACACATACTGATGTGGCACTACCTGCATTTGTGTTCCAAGCTCCTTTTTGCTCCCATTATTTTCTCTGGGAAAAAAAAAAAAAAAAAAAAAAAAAAAAAGAGTGCAATTGTTTTCAAAATAAGAAACTGCTTGTAATGTCTGGCTGTCTAAATCAGTATAAAGAATAGGCCAAAGTTCCACTTTCTAGTGGCAGCAGAATCTCTGTTAAGTGTAAGCAATGCTCCTTTCCATGGAGGACCAAGCTAGATTTTTCTTTGCTCTATTGTGTAGAAGTAACTATGATGGATACAAAACATCACCTAGACTTTACTTTTCCTATTCTTTGGCTTTTTTTTTTCCTTTCTCTTATCCCTTCCAATCCATAGACATTACTGGCAACAGTCAGAGGAGAAAATACACCAAGCATGAAGCATTACTGACATAAAGGACATTAAATTAACGTAGCAGAGGAGCTGAGCTGCTTGTGGTATAAGAAGGCCTCCTGTGGTCAGACCTGGCCCACAAAACAGGGGAGTGTGTGGCTGGTGGTGTGCAGTGTGCCTCTTGCAGACAAGGTCAAATGGCAACGAGTGGCAGATTTTACAAGGGATGCTCCAAACCCAGATTGCCAACTATGTATTCAGATCACTTACTTCCATATTCAGCCTATTTTTCCTCTTCCCATTCTTTGCTTGCAGGTTTTAATCTACATGTTGTATCCAAAATAAATTAAACTGACAAACAGAACTTGACCTGCTATTCAGTTAGAGGCATATTTGCTTATTGAGGCAGAGAAAGTGAAAATTTAGAACAAATCAGGCAGATAAGTATTAGAAAATCTGATCAGGTTATGATCCACCCCCATGGTCTTCCCCACTGATGTTACAAGAGGAAATCCCACTGCAGCTCCTCATGTCATGCCTTTCTCATTTTGCCAGTGCTCCTGCAGCAGCTCTGCTCACCCAGCTGCTGGCCCCGCTTTGCCCCCTGGCCAGGAGCACCCACGGATTCCTCCAGTCTCTGACTCCCTCATCCCAACCTCGGGGTTTGGATTCACCTTTGATGTCTGTCTGTCCACAGCCCCCAGGTGTGATTTTCCACACCCCCATATACAACACATGGCTTATCTAGATAGTCCAAACTGGGACACTGTGTCATGTCTGACATTAATAATCCTTTCTGCCATTTCAGTTGGACAAATGTGGTGCCCCATAATACAAGACTGGCAGGCTTGCAGATAGGAGCGGACACCTGACAGTGTGATAGCAGCTGAGAGTTCTTGGAAATGTACTGATGAAAGAGGACAGGTACTGCTCTGCGAATGCCTCTCCCTTCATGCTCTGTAAGATTTGAATCATGTGTCTCCAAGTGTCACGAACTGGGCAAGCCAAGGAAGCAGCACCCAGAGATGCATTTCCCTCAGAGGAATCCCTGGAAGCCCATTGGAAGCTGGGAATCGTGCTGCTGGCAGTGAACAGCCCCGTGCTCTCCTCTGCTCACAGACAGATTCCCCGAGCTCCCCTTCAGAGGGGCGCATCACAGTGAGCCTGGCAGCAGCGCAGTGGGAGATACGTGGTGGAGGCAGCACAAGGCAAAGCGTTTCACTTCCACCACAGGATGAATTAGCACCTACATGAGTTGTTCCGATGGCAGTGGCTGATAAAGGCAGTAATGCAGGAACAGTACAAAACCACAAAGCAAAAACCATAATGAAGAGATACTTCCTGCAATTAAAAGAAGGCAGAACTGGCAGTACTTCCAAACATCCCCCCTGCTCAGCCTCCAGCAGAGTGGAACACAGGACACAGACCTCCCAGCCACTGAGCTGGGCTGTGTGCTATCAGCATGCGAGGGTGGGGAGGAATATATAGGGCAGCATTGCGCAAGTGCTGTGAGACAGAACTTTTTTTCCAGTGCACAACATCCTAATAACAGCTGTCTCAGTACTGGAATGATTCATTTAAGAGGCTGAAACTGCAACCGAGCTGTCTGCTGTGAACAAAAGGTCCACACTGCATGATGCCATTTACAAACAGTGCTATTTCAGAGGTGTTAATTGTTGTGGTGTACTTCCAAAATCGCTGGGGGTATTCCTGGAGCACACTGATCCTGTGACTTCCCTGCTGTACTACTAAACACTTCCAAAGTGTGTTGCTTTAGACATGCGTTCTCACAGCTGATGTGGTTAAATATACCTGCAGTGTATCAGCTCATTTCCAAAATCGTTTCCATGTTTTTCAATGCATACTTCTGTCCCAAAGCATTCTCAAAAAACAGCTATAGCGTTTTACACTCCTTACTTTACTGCAGGGTACAGCAATGAGCAGATGTGTAGCAGAAATGCTGAGTCATGACCTGAGGCAGTGATGGAGCACCTGGTGGGAAGGCAGGGCCAGCCCAGGGGAGCTCAGGTGCATGCAATGCACTGAGTGATGGAAGGGATGGAGCCAGGATCCACCCCTGCACAGACCTCATTTAAGGGTTGTCAGCAGAGGTGAGGGTGTTTTGCTGAGACCTCTCTCTACCTGGGGCTTTCTGAAGGTAAGCAACTTCATCTCTCTGTTTCTGTGCCCATAGCTGTTGCATTTGAGGAAGTCCTCACTTGCTGCAGTCTGGGATTTTGGTGCTCTGCTGTCGCTGTGCTTTTCATCACACTATGAGATGCAGGAGCAAAGTCAGAGGAGCACTCTTGCACTTGCCAGAAAATGAGTGTGTATTTCTAATGACTGTAAGGGACTTGGAACTTGTGAGATTTTCCTACTGAAGATAAATTCTGCTGGCCAAAGCTTACACGTTAACCTTGCTGACCCTTTACTAAAGAGCTCAATATCTGTGGTTCCAAGAATTTCAGCAGGGCAGTATCAGATGATCTTGTTTTCCAATAAGCAGAGATGATCAAAGCATGGAGGCAACTCATACGTGCCCATATGCCACGTTACAAGCTCACAATAGACTGAACTCCAGATCCAACATCACGCCTTGTGCTGGGGCTCATGCCAGCTTGGCTGTTTCACTGATCAAAAAGACTGGAGCTGTACCTTTACCTTTGACCCAGCGATTCCTCAGTGCAGCTAAGATCTCAGCCCTGGCTGTTCAGAGGAACTGAGTACTCAGAGCTTCCAGTGGCCACGAAGCAGCAGCTCCGTCCGAGAGGCAGCAGTGAGCAGATTGTGGAAGGAAGGGGTCACCCCAGAGAGAGGGCAAAGCAGAGATGGGCGCAGTGTCGGTGCCTGGCAGGCTGCAGCCCTTTCCTGCACTGCCTCTGACAGCTTTGTTTTGCAGGACATCACTTGGCTGCAGAAGTTGTCTAGAAAGCTTAGTTGAGGGAACTCCTTTCTCTTGAAGACAGTTGCTGTGTGACTGAAGTGCTAATCCAAGCTCTGCGTATCAGAGGAGAAAAACAAAAACAAAAAAGAAATGCAGAGGAGGGGGAGGATTCGTAGACCCATCCTTACCACCAAAGTAAGACTCGCCTGTCTGGGCATGCTGTAAAGCTGAGTCAGAGAGGTTCCACTTCCAGCTTTGGTGGCTCTGCAGCCTTTCTCTCTCTTTCTCTCCGTGTTGATGTTCGAGGGCACTTAATAAACCTGGGGACCTAACCCAGCACTCAGCCCTGCTTAAGGGTGCTGGGTGAGCTGGTTTGCTTCCACCATTTAAATACCTGGGGGGAAAGAAATCTTTCCCCTTGCTGAGATAATTCCTTATTTGAATGATAAAACAAGGATGTATTGGCTTCCTGGTGAGTGCATAACAGATTGGTTCTACAGCAGTTTTCTGTTTCACTTCTTCCTCCAGAAATCAATTAGTCTCGAATACAGAAATACTGAGTCAACGGCTTACTATGAAGACACGTCTGACAGTAACATTTTGAAACAAAAAAAAGTCTGCCTGCATGGAAATTGCACATCTTGTACTTCACAAAGTTATTTTGAATAATAGCAGCTATTTGTTTCTGCTAACAATAAGTCGCCATTGGAATTGCTCTCTCAGACATAGAAGGCAAAGATGCTATGCTTCTCTATTTGCTCATTAAAACTCTACAGACAGTAAATATTGTACCCGTACTTCTTCTTGCTATGCACAGGCTGGCACTGATGAGGTATCAATCTCTAAAATATCCTCCTCTGGCCTTTCAGTAGGTGATGAGTCTTACCTCAGATCTAATTAAAAACAAAACGCAAACAAACAACACAGAAACATTGGTTATCCTTTTGTTTCCATTTACTTACCATTCCCCAGATTTCGTTTCAGTTATCTTGGTATCCTACAGCTAGAGAGAAGTCCCCGGGGCTGCAGTTACATAATTAGCCCCATTCAGAAAGGAACAAGCCAGCCAAGCAAGGTCACGTTCTGGTAGCAATTAGATGCTAATAAAAAGCCCAAAGCGTATTCTTACTCAACATCACAAGTTGTTTTGTACAGAAAGATGAGCTAAATGTTCAGCAGGAAAAGGCAATGGTTGCTGTAAGGAGAGGGGAACGTGGAACTCAGATTTCAGTTGGGTTTGCACTCATGCAGTGCTGCCAGCCCCCGAAGAGTTGCCATTAACCCACGATGCTCAGCTCGTAGTGCCGGGTGGCTGCAGCCCAGCAGAAATACTCCGTAACTCCACAGTGCTCTTCTCAAATATTTGAATAAGGGACATTTTTTAGCTGTTGTCTCTTGATGTTTCAGAGCATCGTGTTTGTTTTTGATTTGCTAAATGCCAGCGTTACTTTGCTTAGAATGTAACAGCTGCTGTCTGTCAACATCTCTTAACCTGGTTCCCAAAAAGGGTTCCGTAGAATTATATTGCTTCTCTCTTCTCACTCCTATTTAGTAAGTCTCCCCGTCCCTTTCCAACCACTCTTCCTTTCACTCAGGTGTGGCTGAAGAGCAGAGCTTTGTGCAATCAGTGGTGATGATGAGAGAAACCTCAAGTAATATTGTCAGGAAGGGGAGGATGTGGTGTGAGCTCAGGTGCATCTATTCTGCTTGGCTTGTTGGCTGTGTCAGCTCCCAACTGCCTCGAGTGCAGCTGCCAGGGCCATGATTAGGAGAATGGAAGGGAACCAAGGGCATGGAAAAAGAGAAAAGAACTTGATAACATGGGTGGGTTTGGCACCAGTGCATATCAGGATTTTGGGAGTGTGGAATGAACACCAGTGAAGAAATCAGGTGGTGGTGCTCAGAAGACAGCTTGCTATCAGACAGCGCTGCCTCTTGGTCCCTGGCAATACTTGAAGGCTTACAGAATTCTTTCTGTTAAGAGGTGAAAAATGATGATGGAAGTCAAATCTTTCCTCAGCTCATTCCTTCCTGCTTACAGGTGCTAAAAGTTTGGCTTCTGTAAACACTGTGAAGGGCAGCAAGAGCTAGAAGATTCCAAGTGCATTTTTCCAGCCAGCTCCTTGGCCTGAAGAGCCATTTCTGTTCTCTCCTCACATCAGGTGTCCAGTGAACTCTCAGGCTCTCCAATTGCTTCCAACAGAAAGCCAAAGCTGCAACACCACACAGCGTGGGCAGCCAGTTTCCTCTGACTGTGTCTGATTTTACTGTGGTTTGCTCTCGCTCAGGGCATGCAGAGCAGCATTTCATCTTTGGCGATGGCTTTTTATTATTATTTTATTTATTCATGCTGTTGTTACATAGAGATGTATAAGAATATCTTCCCTTCAGCTGAGGTGAGCGGCTGCCAGCTCTTTCATTAGCTTTATTGGGAGCTTTGGTTACTGGCATCCCAAGCATGGCTGTTACCATAATTACTATTTTTTGGTATAATGGCTCTTTCCAAATGTAAGCAGATTTAAATCGGGATTTCCACCATTTTAGAGAGTTGTGTGCAGGATGGCTTATCACTCAGAGGAGAACACCTCTCACACTCCTGTGTGACTGGGGAAATAGCAAAGTGAAATTATTGCTTATTTCCAAAAACTGATCTTTGTCATGCTCTGTAGCTGGATTGTAAGTGGGCAATGCATGTAAGTCATGGGTAACAGCCTGACTTCAGACTATAGGCTACAACAGAATGAAACTGAAATGTACAACCAGTAGAAATTAGAACCAGAAAGGGAGAATTAGAATCTATGATTCTATGACTCTAATGCTCCCTTTCTGGTTTTCCATTTCAGATTAAACCAGTTAGATGTCAGTCATAGAAGAGAAGATGTTAACAGAAGGTTGTGTTACAATTAAGTAGGAAAGAGAAGAACTGGACCAAAAAAGAGAAAAGCAGGAGGGCTTCCTTGCTGATTTGCTTCTCTAGTTTCCAAGTAAATTCCAACACATGACAAAGCAGTCAAGGAAATGGAATGTGGAACTGCCTTTTTTTTTTTTTTTTTTTTTTTTTAAACCTACAGCTGAAGCCTTTGTATTGATCTCAGATACCACAAACTCTAACAAGTAAACAATTATTTTTCTCTGCTAGGCCTTCCAGTGGCACTGCACACACGTGTGCAATGGATTTGAACCTGGAGTTCAAAGCGCTCCCCTCCAGCAGCAGCAGAAGGGCTGCAGACAATTTCATGGAGCTGAGCAGGACAGCAATAAATGCTGCAGTGTTCTGCAGTGACCCCTCGGAGCCACCTGGAGGTGGTTTGGGCCCATGGGAGGCAGAGGAAGTTCTGCAAAACAAAGGTGAGAAACTGTATGCAATTCCTCAATTCCAGCGTCCTGTGCTGGCTTCTAAAAGTCATCACTGAATGCTGTTTGAGGTAGAAGAGAAGCTTTTTAGAGAAGTGGAAGATTTGTGCTGAGATCCCACTGGTGTGCTTTGGTTGTCCTAACCTGAACTGCATTGTTCCTTCAGTGCTGTGCCAGCACACCCATCGGCACAGGGGAGGAAAGAGGCAGAAATATGGCTCATGAGGAGGACAGTTCTGTAGGTCTGTGCTATTAATTGTGCTAAGGCATTAGTGTAGGACCATGGCAAATGCAACAGATCTGTGTGCTGGGCAGGAATCCCAAACCTTTGGGAAGGACACCAAAGAAATCAAATTAAAGCAAAACCAGAAGGTAGAGTGAACTCTCCACTGACACTGAAGGAAAACTCAGAAGTATGAGCAAGCCAGGAAACCGTGTGCTAACAATGAAACCAGGCACCAGCACCACGGCAAAGGCATCTTAGCCTCTGAGAATGGCATCTTTCCATCCTGGAAAGAAGACATCTGTGCAGGAAGGAGCTGATGGGAGTCTGTGAGACCTCCTGAGGAGCTGGCAGAGGCAGGCTGTGCCTGCTCCAGCAGCACCCTCCTGCAGGGCCTGCACGGTGAGGATGCTGTGCTCCGTGCAGTGCATGCCTGCAGCCCGGGAGCTCTCTTTGCACCTGGAGCCTGGACTGCAGCCTGGCTGTCACTCCTTGGTGGTGTGTTGGTGGCTCCCAGGCAGTGTGAAGCTGAATCATAGCAGCGAGGATGGGAGGAGGACGATGAAGGAGGAATGAAAATCCTGGCAAGAGAAGAGCTCTGAATGTCTTTGATGGGCAGTGAATACAGCTGCACAGCAGCTCCCACCTCTCTGCATCGAAGGAGTGAAACAATGGCAGTGGGACCATGTGGCCTCCTGAGAGATGGAAATCTCACTGTCGCTGTTAATAAATGGATTGGGGGCTGATTTTAAACCAGAAGCAAGCTCTGCAGGCAGGAGTTTCCTTTTTGCCCGCACTGTGCTGCTTTGATCAGATGGGTACATTCAGTAAAGCAGCTCAGATCCATTTTCTTCAGCAGCTTTTGACAGGAGGTGACAATCCAGCAGTGCCTTCCAGGGTTTATTCTTTCAGGAAAGTGAAATCATTCTGAGGTTTTGTTGAACCTCTGTCTCAGTGCTGCTACACCCCGGAGAAGACAACGGGGAAGTTTGCCAGCATACAGCAGCGTGTCCTTGCAAGAACACTTGTATTTTGCATTAATCTGGCTGAAATGCTGTTATAATGAAGTCTGTCTGGGCACTTGCTGCTCTGTATTGGGCGATCTGCAGGGCTTGCAGCAGCCCGAGCTGTTACAATATTGCTGCTCCTGTTGCACTGGGGTTTGTGTCTGATGGCAGTTCTGATGAAACAGTTGCAATTTCTGCTCCGCCTTGTGTAAAATGGATTCCCATCACGGGGAGGCAGAAATGGGCTTCTCTGCAGCCGAGGAAGGAATGGTTTCCATTTGTGTTTGCAATGCCTGGCAGTTACGCCTGGCTGACTGAGTGATCCCTGCCCTGTGCAATGCAGGACAGGTGTGTTCTCTCATGGCTGGGGCTGGCAGAGCTCACACAGGTGTTTGGGGGCCACAGCCACTGAGCCCTTGTGCTGCAGCACTGCTCCCAGCAGCAGGTGTTTGTCCCATTCCCCTCCACCCTGTGGTGAGCTGCTCCTCCTCACGGTGCTCTGGGTGTTCGGTGCTCATCAGGAGGGACTGAGTGCAGCCCTTTGTGTCACTGATGCTGAGCATCGGCTGTGAGGCACTGCAGTACAGGGATAAGCAGGCATAGGGACATGGAGGCTGTGAATAAATGTGTGAGGCTGGGATAAAAAGCACAGATTGAACTTGAATGAAGCTAAGACCATCAGCAAAGGCTTTATACTGATCGTGTGGGAACATCCAGATGCAATGCAGAGCTCCTCTTCTGACAGATATTCCCTAGTCCTAACATCCCTTATTTCAGTTTGGAGTTGTACCTATGCCTTCCTCTGAGATTTCTCCATTTGCTAACAGTGGAACAAATAGTCCTAAAGCTTTACTTTATTTTTTTTCCTTCAGTTCTTCTGCACAATTCTCTCAGGTCTTTCAGAATTCTGGCCTCCTGCTCTGTTACTCTTGAGCAGTCCCACAGTCTGCACTTAGAATCTGTGGTGAAAGACAGTGCATCAGTATGCAAGAATATTTGTGACGTAGTGCTATTAAAACCAACACTTGAGACTTAATGGCCGTTTAATCTCCACTTATTTTTTGAATTCTCTACAACCATAATGTTTTCCCCTCGATGGAGCAATATTTGTGCTCCATATTTCATGCGTAAAATGCATTCAGTTGCCATTTCAGAACAAAAGCAGGAAGGTGGCATTACCTGCACAAATGCTTTGCTCATTGCTCCCAGAAGGAAAAAGCAGAGACAGCACATAGCCATAATACCCACCTGCAACAATCTGGACCTTTACTTTTAGTGGCACTTATTGGTGCACGTCCACTGCTGATGTAACTCTGCTGGGTGTGGGTTTCCTTCTTACTGTGGCACCCAAAGTGATGTTCAGGTGGAGTGTGGCGTTCCCAGAAGGACGCCTGGCACAGAGCTGAGGGTGGGGCGCTGCCAGCAAGCTGTGTGCTGTGCAGCTGAGCCACAGAACTTTCCTCTAGATCTACAAATAATACAAAGTGTCATCTGAAAATGATCTGGATTTCAGCTTTTTTTCCAAGGTTTACCATCCCTTTTGCCTCTCCATGAGAAGCATGTAGATATCTGCTGTGGTTTGGCAGGGGTTGTTGGAGGACTGTGAGCTTCTGCCCTCCATGCTCTGTTTGCTGGCTGGCCCACAGAGCCCAGGGTGCTGCCCTGGCTGAAGGAGTTGCACATCTCTCTGTGGTGAGAAGGGGCCCCTCCAACTATGCGGCACTTCTTGAGATTTATGTAGGATTTGGACCTGGGCTTTGTCTCACTCTGCTTCATCTTCATTTCTGATGACAGAATTGCCACTGCAGATGCTAGCGACGAAATGAGCTTTTGTGATATCTTATTTTTGTAGATGTTTCCTGAGAGCAGAAAGCTAAAATTGTACCTTCTTACCTTCTGCTACTGTAGTGTAAGTGGTGGCATTGTTTCCTCTGTGACCTGTCCTGAAAGGCTACAGAAACGCCAGAATTTTGCAAGCAGCAGTGCTGCCTGAAGTCAGCACTATCCCAGCTGCTCAGCCTCACTCACAAGCTAGGAGTTCCACAGCTCTGTTGGCAGATGGGGTCACACAAATGCTGTTCCCTGAACACGACATGTTGGGTTATGCAGTGCTTCAGTGCTGATCTGGGAGAGCAGATCTGACCAGCTCCAGCTAACACAGCGAGGCCAGGAGAATGTCCATAAATGGTCGCTGCCCTCATCTGCAAACAAACATTTCTTTAGTTTTTTGGACGATGTACAAATACTGTAGAAACAAAACAGCATTTCAAAGAGATCATATTTCATGGTTAAGTAAGAATCTGAGAGCTCCAAAAGTCGAACCATGGTTACAACACTGCCTGGTGGTGTGCCTTTGTGCATGATGAAGTTCTGGGTTCATCAGCAGTCAGAGTACATTCCTGATGTTGGTACAAGGTAGGAGTTTGGCACGTCACAGTTTTGTGTGCGGCGATCAGACAGAACGAATCCACCGTTCCCCATTCTGCAGTGCGCTCCTGCCTGCTCTTCTCTCTAGCTGCAGTAGATCTGTGCTGTTTGCTCAGCTGACACCATGCTTCCTGAAAACGGTTCCTTCTAATTTGAAACAGGCACAGCAGCAACAACGATTAAAAAAAAAACCACCATTCCCTCCAACCCTGTAATCTTCTTGGCTGTAATTTGATTCTACTTTTTGCTCTGATTTTTGAGAGTTTCGTAGCATCACCCACAGTTCCATGAAGGCTTTGCTGTATGTAAATACAGAAAGAGTGGAGAGGGAGTGGGAGCACTGGAAGATGATGGAAGAGAACACCGCTGACATGAAGGTGCTCAAAGTCAGTCACATCAAAACTGTTGGATTTCCTGTCATGGTGTGCTAAATAGACGTGATGTGTTGAAAGGGTGGCTGAAAGCGAGTTATGATGATATGGTCATAAGCAAGATAGGAAATCATCAGGCCCAGAAGTCTTTGGAACCAGTTCCGTGGAAACCTTTATCAATATTTTTGGTGAAATGTTTCAGATGGGAATTCAGTTTCTCTGTTCTTGGCTTGGCTGTGTTCAATGTGTCCTTTAATGTGCTGTGGGATGAAATGAGAAATGTATTAAAACTGCAGCTGCAGAAACTGGAAAGCCTGGCAGATGGTAAAAGGCATTATTAGAGTTCTTAATGCTCTTGACAAATAGGAAGAATGACTGGAAAGCTGTAGGATGCAGTACAGAGATGACATAAAGGGAAAAACAGAGTATGGGAGGAGGAATGATGTGCTGAGATCTGAGATGGGAATGAATGGTTGGCCAGGGGCAGATGGAGAGTTACATTGGTGCACAAGCCCAGTACAAAATAGAGACCTACTGTTTGATACTGACAATATGATGTTTAATGAGGAATACTGCCCACAGAGCAGGTGAAGTAATCTTGTGGCTCAGCTAAGTTTTGGTAAATCCTAGGACAAAACATCTGGTTGGGACTACTCTCCAATCAGCAGCCTGGAGAGACTGCAGGCAGTATGGCAAAAAGTTCAGTAGCGTGTCGTAGGCATCTGCCACATGATCAGAGATCCTGGAACCTGTCTTCATAACCTATAAAGACAGAACTCCTCAGACAGAACATGTAAAATGCTTTTGTACGGGAGGGAATATTTTGTTTGTTGAGTTCATGCTGCGTAGGGCAAGAAATGATGTGTTTAAACTGCATGAAGATTGATTAAAAGTGAAACAGTAAGTAAAATACTGGCGAAGAATGAGGAAATCATTAGAATGGATTGCCTGGGAAGGCGGTGGAGTATCGATTACGGCCTGTGTTTAAGGAAAGTTTGGGTGTGTGTCTGTCAGGAGCAGTTAGCTGTGATTAACTCTGCGGTAAACAGGGTTCTCTGGTTGCCAAGACCCTTCCTAGCCTTGTTTTCTGCGATGCTGTTCCTTATCTTCTATCACTGTGGCACTCTTCCCTGGGGGTCTGGTGCTCTGTAGGGCACTTTGTAAGGAGTGTGAACCCATTCCTGTAAGCCTGGCGGTGAGGTGTGTGCTAAGTCATTATTGACAAACTCCATGAATGACAATGAAAGCCGAGGAGTTTCCAGCTAAGCTGTCAGGGACCTCTTGGGCTCATGAATGCGATTTTCAGACACAGCAGAAATAGGACAGCTGAGGTATTTTAAGGAAACCTCAGCCAAAACCACGTGTGTCTTTTCCTCACTCTTCAGTCACCAGGTGTCTTGCACTCTTGCTGTGCAGCCTGTGCTGCTTTTCTCTCATTAGTCCACGCATGAATTTATAAGCAAAGATATTAACTGTGCTGACAGAGGGGTAATTGAAGCACTACCAAATAGAAACAGCATGATTTTTCCTACAACATGTCTGTTTAAAAAGAACCACATCCAGAGTTTAGTTCTCTGTGAGAAGAAGTTATGTCTCACTTCTTGAGTAACCGTGGAAAAAATAATAATTTCGAAATGAAATTCCATGCAGGGCAGTGCAGGACTTGCCAGAGCCAAATGGAATTCAAGTAGCAACAGTTCTGAGTTTATCTCTGGATTCTATGATTAACTCCCATTATATCCCCAGTGTGGCAATAGGCTATTCCACTCTGTGGTGGTGGATGGTATCAAACAGGTAAATTTTCTTTCAAAAGAGAAGCCCATAATCAGTGAATATCTCCACAGAATTCATTCCTTCAGCCTCATTCTGACACAGCTGACTTGCTTGGATGCGATCACTTCTTGTGCACAAATCTGTTTCTGATAATGGCTGAGTTGCTGTGTGTTGATTAAGGATTAGGTAACGGATTGCATACATCTCTGTTGTAGACTCAGCGTGGCTTTAATTAGGTTAAAGAGCATCTCCCCATTCTGTAACTGTCAGAATGACATGTATCAATTTGTTGTTGGATTTTGGAAAGCGTGCAGCTTGAGATCATGTTGACTTTTTCATCAGTATTTTATGTATTTCCCCTATATTGCTTTTGAATGGTGGAGGTATTTATCCAAAAGAAGGGATGGGGGTAGGGAGATGATGCTGTGATTTACACGGCAGGTAAAACTTCTTATCCCAGCAGAGCAGGGAAGGACTCTTCTTTTTTTTTTTTCCCCTACCTAAAAGGACACGTAAGGTAATAAAAGAAATAATAATTTGGGCTTTACTCTGCAAATTCTCTTAGAGATGGCCTAAGAATTCACACTTTCAGGTTTGTTTGGTGCCTTGATATTAGTGCTGCCAGAATTGTACAAGAAGGAAGAAAAGGTTCAGTGAAGACTGAGGTGTATCAGTAGGGAATGTGAAACTTTGGCCATGCGCAGTGCACTGAAACCTGGGGAAGGAGTCTGAGGAAACTGACTCCTGCTGAGCTGCCTGCAGAGCAGAACAGGGTAGAAGGCAACAACTTCGTATTTCCTTTCAAGGAAGAAATGGGACTCTGATCCCACAGTGGGAGTAGATTTGTAGTGTAAGAATGGACATAAGTAAAAGAGCACTGCTTTAAAGGTGGAAGTAGGACTGGGAAAAAGGGATAGAAGAAAAGAAACTCACTCTGTTCTTACATCATGACACGGATGGTTGCAGTCCTACAGTCCTATTGCATGACGTTGTTTAAATACTGAGGTGGTTCTGCCTCCCAATGCAGCTGCACTACTCAGGTAGTCTGCCATCACCCACTGGTTTTCCAATAGATCTGAGGTTAAATAATTAGCTGTTAATAAAAGCAACAACAAAAACAACACAGAATGGAGAGTGTGCTTGTTCCACTGACAAAGATCAAAGTCAGTAAGCACGTAAAAGGCATCTGCTTAACTCTGTAGGCAGAGATCCATTCCATTCCAAAAGCTGATGTAAAAAGTAACATAGCCAGAAATCCAAGTGATAGTCATGATGATTAAAAACTTTGGTAAGGCTAACTTACCAAAGGCTAAGAAACTTTTAGCATCAATACGGCTGAACTGTGGTCAACGTTGCTGCGCTGGGCACTGGCCAAATTGCTTTAGTTGGATGACCTTTGGTTGCAGAACTATGCCTAGTATGAGGGAAGCACATTAATAAATGAATGAAGTCTGCAGTGGTTTGCTGATCAAAGTTATCACCTGGCACTGTGACCTCAGCAGAAGGCAGTGTTACAGCCTACAGACCAGATAGGTTTGTTTGTGTGAGGTCTGCTGGGTACCAATAATTCTGGTACAAGAAGCTGAGGAGGAGGAAATAGATGGATGTTGTTAATTTGGTGTTGCTGTTGCTTTGTTTCTTCTCTGGGGGATCATTTCCCCAAGTGCTGCTTCACTGCATTGCTGAGGTGTGGTTTCCTATGTCGTATGTGAGAGTTTCTGTCAGGTAGCTGAGAAATAACAACTTGCATGAGAAGCTAGATTATAAATGCAACTGAATGGTATCACAGCCCTGTCTTGTGCCATTGTTCCAATGTGTTTATCTTACAACTAAATTTACTAATTAAAAATCGAACTGGAGCAGGTGCAAAGAAAGATTATTAGGATGGCAGGAAAATGAAAAGCCTAAAGGAGACCAGAGCTCCATTCAGAATGCAAACTGCCACATGGGTTAGAGGTGTTTGATTTACATTTAAACCTGGTAGTGTGAGGAATAAAAGAAAGCTCTTTGTGTATAAATGTACTTTGCTCCTCTTCCAGTAGGAGTAGAAAGGAGGAGGGAAAGAAACCAGACTCTATTACTTTATACAGTGATGTTTGATAAATTTCTGAATAGGATCTTATGATATAGCAGCAACAACAACAAAACACCAAAAACAGAACCATATGCAGTGACTTGAGGTATCTCTATCTTTGGTTCCTGTGAACTCATTCCACACATCTGCGCTTCTGTTCTGCGCTGGAAAGTCCTGAAGCAAGGACTTCTCCCCTTTTGAAAGACATCAAGTAGTTGAGCCTCATCTGTTTCAGAAGCCAACCCAGAGTTTCTCTTCTGTTAAGTACACTGTGGGCTATCTGTAGAAACACGAATGTTTGTCCCTGATTCTGCTGTCCCAAGGGCTTTCATCTGTATCCTTGCTTTTTTTTTTTTCCAAGAAGAACATGCAGTTTTGATCCTCATGTTATATCAACATGGCAAGTACCACAAAAAAAACAAAACAAAACAAAAAACCAAACCCAAACATTAGTCTCTCTTTACCATCATCATCTACATTTCTACCATTGCAGAAAGCCCTTGTGCCACCTGCAAATACTGCAAGAACTGCCCATTCAGCAGCAATGGAGAGAGGAGTGTGGAGGGGAAAACAGCAGTTCTCCCTTCTGGGTTGTCACACAGCCTTCTGGGTGTGCTGGGAAGCTGAGTGCTCTGACGTGCTGACTTTTTACTGCGACTGTATTCACATCTGTAAGTGTGGTGCCTTGCATGCTTATGCATGGGATGCAGAGAGAAGGTTCATCCTGAAAAAGAGAGTCTTGTAGCTGACAGCTGGTAGTGTTGACCCCAGCACAGCAATTTGGGGCTCAGCAGCTGGCTGATGAGATTGAAGGTCAAAGCCCAAGCAGTCTGGTCTGAAAGAAGTAAACAACAGAGCTGCAGAGTAAGCTATACAGTGCTTGTCCTATTGGCACACACAGATTCAATGTAATACGTTTTGTTACAAAGATGAGAATGCAGAAATATAAAAATGCAATGTGAGACATGTAAGAGGAGAATGAGGAAATGCTTATTCCTTCTTTCCTCCAGCATCCTCTCACCCTTTGTATGCAGGTTTTTGTCAAGCTCTTTGATAGCTTTCCAGATGCAGCCTTACTTCTTCTCACAAAAGCATGAACAGAAGCTGGTGAATATGTTGCACGGGGAGCCAAGCTGGAAGAGGATCTGGGTGGATTAGACTTGTTAGATTAGATTTGTTAAAGGATAACTTCCTGAATGCGACAATGCCAGCAGTGTGGCACTTGTGTCCACCAGCATGGACACACAGAAATCAGTGTCTGTGTGTAACAGACAGGTGTTAAGGCACAGCTGATGCTAAGCTCGGGCTCACAGCTTTGTAATGAGTGCAGCGTGGAGCACTGAACTTGTTGCACAGTGAGAATTGGATCTGAAGAAGTATTAATATTCTCCATGATTTTTGTCTGAAACAAATGAAATACTTATCATAGAGATGTATCACTGGAGACATTCCTGGAAAGAACATGCTGTGCAATTATTAATGCCTGCTAGAGGCATAACACAATGTAAAGGCTGAAAACTCAAGCTGGAAAAATGCACTTCAGGAACATGATGTGGTTTTTTAGTAGTGGGGTGCTCTCCATTGGAACGGGCTATGGAGAGAAGCAGTCAGCTTTTCAGCACTGCAGACAAAAGGAATCGGGACTGGGAGCTTCTATAAAAACATGCTGTCTAAGTCCATGAGCAGTTACTGACCTTGCTGATAGTATATATGCACGCCAAGGCACTAAGCAACGGTTCCTATTTATTCCCATGGAAGCTGGAATAAACGAGCACAATAACACACTTTGATAGAGCAAGTTCTCGGCTATCAAACACTATTTTTCAACATGGTCGCCACTGTTATCTGTGCATTTCCACCAGCAACGAACAAGACCCTGCATGCTGTGCTCATCAATATCTGCATGGCCATCCACAGTGTCTTGTCTTCCACATCGCTGTCGCCACCGCGGAGACGCAGCACCCAGCGCCTCGCTGTGCCAGCAGCCGCACCCAGGGCTCCATCAACGCTCAGTGAGTTCAGAGGGTGTGCATTATTTCTCACAGAGGAGCTCAGTTCCGCCCTTTGCTCCATTTGCGTTCCCATGTGAGGCACCATTCTGTCAGACTGTCCCTGTGCCGCCCTCTGTCACAGCACTGAATGAATCCCGGCAGGAATGTCCAACCCCTGGTACCACTCCACCTCCATCCAACTCTGACCAACGCTGTAAAATAGGAGGCATTACTTTTGAAACAGCCCTCATAATATTCTTCATAGCAGGAATTACTGAGTGAAACTGCCCGCTTTCAGATCAGGTTAGATGACAGCGCCTTGGTTGTGGCAGAGACAGGGAGGCTATGGAAGAGACAAAAATGTGAGAATTGCTTTTTGAGCAGTGACCGTTCCCTTGTTAGAGGCAGGACTGCACCGCAGTGGTCGGACATTTGCAGGTCTTGCAGTGGATTGTGCAGAACTGTGAGCTGAAAGGCCGGTTAGCACATCCAATAGATTTTGGTTGCTGTAAAAGAGCGTTAATGAGCCTGCTGATTATGTAGTAGCATAGCAGCAGCTCGCAGTGACAAACATAGAAAATTGTGATGATTGGATATTGAAATATTCCTTTGCATGTTTTTATTTTGTTAAAAGTTGAATCACTTTGATGCAATTTATCTTGTGCCGTCCTGTTCACTAAAGATTGACTATAGTGACTACCCACGGAGATTCAGAGGGCCGTGATGACCCAGGTGACACAGACTTCTTGTTAGAAGAAAATTCTGCACAACAAAACTCTCCTTTCTGAGGCCAGCATGGTTGGGCAGCCAACCACAGACAAAGGTCATTAATGCACAGAAAGACACAGAGGATTGTAAACCACACAGTCTTGAGCTCGGAGCCTCAGGAAAAACAGAAGTTTCCCTTATCTTGTGTGTTAATTTGTGCCAGCGTGTATTGGAGCCAATAGAAATGATGTATTAGTCATTCTCAAAACAAAATTATATAAGTAAACCATTTTTTCCCCAAATATTTCATTATCTGGAACACTGAAATCATTTTTATCCGTTTTTTAGAATTCATTTGTCAGTATCTTTCAAGAACTCTTGCCTTGATGCACTTTGTCCAGAGTGGGCTACCTAGTACTGCACTTAGATAGGAAAGCAGAAGTAGGGAGTTTGGAAATGCAGAGGGCTCACAAAGCCATCCATTCATCTGTTTATTCAGAGAAGTGAACTTCACAATGTGATCTAAATGGCTGCTGGGCATTTCAGTCACTCCCACTAAAAGAAGATTACGATTCCACCCTCTCACTGTATAAGAGAGAATGTTGGAAAGGCCGAGCAGCAGCTGGGTGTTCAAACCGAGGGTTTTCTTTAACCATTTCAGCCCATTTCCTTGAAGTCTTCAGTCTC
This sequence comes from Lagopus leucura, assembly GCF_019238085.1. Classification (NCBI taxonomy): domain Eukaryota; kingdom Metazoa; phylum Chordata; class Aves; order Galliformes; family Phasianidae; genus Lagopus; species Lagopus leucura. The sequence goes on along the minus strand of NW_024962303.1, from coordinate 1,501,388 downwards.
GTCCATTTGGATGGGCAGCAGAGAAAGTTTTGTTTATGTTTAGGCTCGTTCCAGCCGTGAAAGTAACAAATAAATACAGATAAAGGTAGAAGATTAGGGAGATGTTAATTCTGTGCAGACATTCTTAAACATTTATTTGCTTTTTGATGTTGAAACTTGCCCCATCACTTAATGGATAAGAATGCAAAGAGCAGCAGTGAGACGAAGGCAGTATGAATTGATGGCCTGGGACAGATAGTAAAGTTAGGAGCATCAACAAAATCATTTTTGGCAACTGGTGTAAATTGAAAGTTGCAAATCATAAAAGAAGGAAAGGCTGAGAATACCAGGAGCTGTCATTTCTTTGTGCTTTATTAGCATAACAAAACTGACTTAAATGATGCCATGTAGTTGGTAACAAGGTAGCCTTCCTGCGAATCTGTGAAGCAGAGCTTCCTCGTCCTTGGCAGCGGTGAAGACGAGTGAGTAAAGCATATTCTCCACGTATGTCCATGATTTCCACAGCCGTCACCGAGACAGAGGTGTGCTCTCATTTCCAGAAGCTGGGGAGCTGCAGCCTAAGGCTGCCCCTCCTCATCCCTGCATGGCCTTGTGCTGCAGCACTGCCATCCTCACGGGGTCCCACACTGAGGTGTTGTGCTGCGCCTCCTCGTGTCACCCTGTGGCCATTTCAGCGGATGTGAAGCAGGAGAGCACCCTGCCTTTTATTTATCCTGGGCAGTGGCTGAGTTAACAGACGTTGGTATCTTTGCCTTGAAGTGGGATAAATGCATGCCTACAGTTTCCACTGTTAAGACTGAAGAAGCAATTCTTAAGGCCTTCGCTGCTCACAGAGTGTACTAACATTCCTTTTTCTTTCTCTTTTTCTAATTTGTTTCCCAAAATTCCCATAGATCCCAAGGATAGCACTGGCACAGCATCGTTTCTCAGCGCACTCTGGGTTTGCAGCATTCTAAAATACATCACTGACTCATCTGGAATTTTTGCTTACAACTTCTCGCCTCAGTGCTCACATTCACTTCTTAAATATTGACATTGTCCTGAAAAAGTCGTGTTACCAAGGAGAAAGTAGCAATGGTTTATCAGAACACGCAGTACTTGATAACCCCTGCAGAAGAGCAGAACTTTGATTCACAGCTACTTTATTTCTGCTTTATGCCAACTTAATTATATCCTACATGGGGGACGAAAAAGCCTTTCCCACCTTTGCCATTATGTCACTCTTTCACTCCGTTGACACAGCAAGGCTTCCCGGGTCCCCGTTTCCTCAAATCACATAAAGCATGTTTAGCCAGTAGAAGTTTGTGAACTATTTTATCGTTCTTGCTGAAAAATGCTAAATTGTTGATATCGTTCCTAATTGCTTCCTGCTTTGTGTTATTTATATTCATACGAGCATTTTTTTTCCTGTTTGTTTTTTAGTGTACTGAGCACATTCATCAGCATTATTGAGGAAGTCTGGTGTTATTACAGCATGATTGTGAGATGTGATATTTTCCTGATGTTTCATTTTATTGTCCTTTGCATACACTGGAAAGACTCGGCTCTGGCCATCAAGTAACTTTTGCTTTTGTTTTCAGTCAGACATTCTCATGCTATTAACGCTGTCTTTTTCAAGAAACCAGCAAAGGTTAGCTGGCTGTTTTTCATGTCCTCTCTGGTATTTCAGTGAGCTCTTTGTGCTGCTGGTTGCTTTCCTTCACAAATCAGAGCCTTTTTCAGCTTGACTGTATACAGGACTCTCCAAGTGCACCTTTGAGTGCTTATGGAAACACTGTCAGCTAGGAGCAAATGACTGGAGACCAGCTCAAGGCCCCGTATGTTGAGAATAGCAGTCACAGAACAGTACAGTATTTTCCTTCATGTGTTTAAGAGTCGTGGATTATTCCCCCTGTTTTGCAGCTGGACCGAGCAGCGTGGCTCTGGCAGAATGTGGAGGAAATGCATTAGAAATCTTAGCTCTGTTGAGTGTTTGGAACCTAATTAGGCAGTGTGCTGCTACCTTGCAGTTCCTCAGAATTTTGGCTGTGATTTGCAACTCCTGCGAAGATTTGAAGACTTGCCCAGCACCATCTGAGCATTATTGAGAGCAGTCACAACCCGAGACTCTTTGAGATCTCTCTCAGGAAAACCAGAGCTCAATTTTGTGCCTGGCCACTCTTTCAGATAAGAAAATTTTCCCAACATCCAACCTGAACTTCCCCTGGGAGGCTTTTGATGCCTTTCCCTCTCATCCCATCTTAATGCACATGGGAGAAGAGAACAACCCCACCTCACCACAGCCTCCCCTCAGGTGGTTATAGAGAGCTGGAAGGTCTCCCCTGAGCCTTCTCCAGACGTTTCCAAAATGAACAATCCCAGCTCCCTCAGCTGCTCCTCATGAGACCTGAGCTCCAGACCCCTCCCCACGTTGCCCAAAGATCCACCCAGCCCAGCAAGGAGGCACCCACACTGCTCTGACCATCCTGTGCTAGTGCCTCGTTGCCCTCATGGTGAAGAATTTCTTCCGAAGCCTTGAATTTCTTTTGCAATTGCTTGTGTACATGCAGGTGACATCATCTGGTGGACAGATTCATTAATGATTCAGGCAGCTGGAAGACAAATCATTTGAACTTTTCTGCTATTTTCCATCCAAAAACCACAGCATGCTTTAAAAAAAAAAAAAAAAAGTTGTAAATAAAGACTCTTAATTGCTACTAGAGCACAAGAAGTAATGGATATTTTCTACAGATGGAAGTAATACATAAAGCAACACATGCAGCATTTATTAGTATTTCACAAGCGAGGACATGGGGAAGAGACACAGAAAGGTAGATACTGGAAGGAGCCCATGGAGATTCCTTAGTCCAGATCCCCTGCGTGAAGGCAGGAGCAGCTACAGCAGGCTGCCCAGCTGTGCCTGGGTGAGTGGTGGCTGTCTCCAAGGATGAAGACCCCACCGCCTCTGAGGACAGCCTGTAACAGCGTTTGACTGCACATACGGGGAAAGAAAAGTATCCTGTATTTTGGTTTGTCCTCAGATCTACATCAGATATGAGCACGTGCCTTCTATTCATGTGCAGATACTGAAGTCAAGATGACAACAAATTAGCAGCACACAGCTCTGAGTCCTTGCCATATGGCACAAGAGCTGTCACTGCTACTAACATCAGAGTTCACAGCAGACATTTCATAAGATATCTGATGCAGAACGCAAACTGATCAATACTGATGTTCTCAGGTCTCTGAAAATGAGGTACAAAGGCTGCATGTCTGAAAAGCAAAAGAACAACAGAGAACAGAAAGATGTATAGGTTAACAGATGCACCACACTGCTGCAACTGCTTCAAGAGCTTCGTTTGTTGTAAGCACTTCGGAACGAAGGACAAAAGCATATGCCAGAAAATGATTAAAGGGTGAACTGGGGAAGTTTGGACTCATCAGAATAAATCTAAGTAATGGAAAGCATTTATTATGTCTGTTTAAAAGCAAAGTAATAAGGACAAAGGGTAAATCTACGCTAGCAATTAGCTGTGAATTCTGGTTTGTGTCTATGTCACCCAGCTACAGTCACGCCAGCTTTCTATACCTGCTTGCCAGAATAAGTGCTGCCCAAAACCATGACTTTTGTTCAGGCAGGAGGTAGACATATGCTTCAGCTGCTGTCCACAGCTGCACACAATCTATGTGCACCGGGCTTGCAAATACAGAGTTCTTCACAAAAGAAATCTTACTCCAGGCTGAATTCCTTAGTCAGACATCTTCCTTTCTTCTGCCAGCATCAGTTTTCCCAAATGCTGACCCCAAATTCCCCTTCTGTCTACCTGGAAACTTGGCTGGCAGTTGGTAGACAGACACTGGACATTTAACTCCACATTTCCATGCAGGCTGCTCAACTGATCCAGCTGAGCTCCTCCTGTTGCAGTGTGCCCGGGTGCCTCCATTGTGCTGCCTACAGAGCGCAGGGCTCCCTGATCAGTGCTTGAAGGGACACCACACATCCCCTGTGCCTGGTCACAGAATCATAGAAGCACAAAATCACCAGGGTTGGACAAGACCTACAAGATCATCCAGTCCAACGTCTGCCTGTCACCGACAGCTCTCACTAAACCACGTTCCTCAACACAACGTGCACAGCAGCTCCAGCAGCTGCCACAGCACAGCATCCAAATGACCACTTGGATCTGGGTGTGTTCTGCTGGAGTGCAGAGCGGAGACATGGCTGTCCTGAAGGGAAGGACACAAACTGGAGGTGTGGTGGTGCTCAGGATGTGTGCAGAGTTTGACAAGCATTTGTCAGTGCTCCACAACCTCAGTCCATTTAGGTTTCCTTACTAACGTCAGTTGCTTGCACCAGGAGAAGCTATACATTACCATGTCCTTTTACACTGCAAAAAATATAGCTTGTCCTGCGTTGCTGTAGTTCATGGCAATATTCCAGGCTTCCAGGTAAATGTTTTCATCATTAGATCTCAAAGATAGTTAATAACCAATAGTGAATAAGTTCTGCCATTATGAGCAATATCCTGCTCACGCGTTTGCAAAGCTATGCACAGCTGATCTTTTTCATGAAAATGCTCTCATCTGCCACAGAACTTTGTTGTTGTGAAGAGAAGAAATAAATGATGCTGGGATTCAAAATCCCCTCAAGAGGAGGCATTGCATAGGAAATCACACGGTAAGGAGTAAAGTTTCCTATTACCTGCTGCCTTCTTGACATTTTATACTGTTTAAGTGCTTGCATGTGGCATCAGCTGTTTTGAAGAAGTTACTCGTGCCTTTGTGACGCTACATAAAGTCTTTCACGCTGATTAAGCTCATGAACAGGAGGCTTCAGTCTGCAGCATTTGAACATCTGGCTGTAGTTCCTGAGTTATGTCACCTTCCGTCAGCTCAGGAGCGCAGTGCAGAGCAGCCCGATGGGCTCCGTTAGCAAGCGGTGGGCGCAACATTTTTGTCTGGGTTTCTTCAGAGTTCACAAGTCAAATGCCTGCCCAATTCACTGATCTGACGATTCCTGCATGCTCAGAGTTGTTCAGAACGCAGTTTTCCATCTGAGTCTCTCTCAAGCTGCTTGCCTGCATTCATGTCACACATTATCCTCTCAGCAGGATTTATTGCCCATGATTAAGCAGAAGAGACTATTTCCCAGTTTGAACTACCAAATATGTTTTCCTCATTCAAACTTTTATTCACTTTTCAGACTGTGACTCCTTATCTCTCCTCCTCTCCCTGTTTTTCTCCAATTTGCACTATTACCTACTGAATTTGCAGCCTGTTTATGTTGGTCAGCAGCTTTAGAATCTTTAGATGGCTCCCTTTCTCCAGCTACTTGGATGAATCACTCTTCTTTGCTATGTATTTTTTGCCAGTGTTCCAAAATGCCAAACTGTAATGATTTACTCATCCTATTGAATTCAGTAGTTGTTTTGCAGGGACTGCAACCCAGATAAATTATGGTATTTGCCTCTTTATTCCACTTTGTTCATTTCTGAACTTGGGCTGGATGTTTTTTGCTGTTCCTTTTAGAAACCTATTTGGGAATCCAATACAAAATTAGAAACTGGATTTTGTTTACGTCATTTCCCTTAACACATAGCATTTTTCATCTAAGATCAGTAGCCACAAAACCCCTCTGACCAAAGGATGGGAACACTTCTATTTTCTTCCCTAATTGCACAAACCCCCAGCGTCCCATGGGACCGTGCTCTGAATCTTCATAGGGCAGCATGAATGGTGTGACCTTGCTTTTTTAGAGATAATTTTAACACCAGTGCTGGGTCAGACATGTAAGAACCAAAACCCCTTGAGGGTTCCATCTTCTGAGCATCTCTGTAATACAGCAAGAACTTGATGATGCACAGGGTGTGAGAAGAAAGGCTGTTTGATCTGCACTGCATTGTCCAGCGTGTTGTTCCTGTCATCAGGTTGCCATTTGTGGCTTCTGTGAGAAATCAAGGCTGTGTCATAGACTCTGGGATGAACAGAATTATTACCATTGACATGGGTGTTGCATAACAGACTTTCAGAGGAGCCACAAAGCGAACAGCATTTAGCAGAATGTGTCACACCCTCATTAAAGCTTGATTCAACCGATTTCTTAATGAAAATAGATTCCTACCCCTATCACTCTGCTTACACTTTTCTGTACTTTATAAAGGGCAACAGAAGCCTTGTTCTGGAGAAGAAAAAGCACCCAGGTGTCTTTTATTACCAGCTCTGTGGGGACAGGCTCAGGAGAAAGCCCTCCTGGCAATCCCATTTTCGGAATGAACCATAATAAGTTCCGCAGGCAGAACGTGCAGTTGCCTTGAACTGGAGTTATGTCTGATGTAAGGATTGTATTGACTCAGAGATTGTGCTGAACAGCGCTGAAACTGGGCTTCTGCTTTCCAAGGTAATGACATAGAGAAGTAAATGAGTTTAGAGTCGCTGTGCAGCCACATGGCTGGGTCAGAAGGAAAACTGTGTGCAGGGCCAGAATCGTCCCATATCATCCTCTGAGGATGTGCACTGTGACAGAAAGTGCTGTGCTGCTGCACCGTGCCTGTGAGCCTGGCAGCTGGGTGGGAGAGGTGGGCGCCCACCTCTGTGCCCACCTCTGTGCCCACCTCTGTGCCACTTCTGGGTTTCCTGAAGCTGAAATCCAACTTTAACATAACCATTTTTCTTGGTAAATCAGATCCTGTGAGGGTGTGAACACGCACAGGCCGCTGCGTGCAGCAGCACTGTGAATACAGGGGATACGTGTTCTTGCGTTCTTTCTGTTTATATTGACTGTTCTGAGCTAGACTGGAGATTCAGAAAGGGCATGAAGGCCACGGGCTGAAAACCCCTGTGCCAGAAAGACCCTGCCTGGAAACAAATACTCCTTCACAGTAACGAGGCATTCTCTGTGGTAGCTACATGTGTTTCTCACTGTTGGGCTGCACTTTCTCTCATGTTTATTTCAACAAAAATGCCTTTTCTGCTTTGCCCCCCGTTCCTGCCCTGTGGCCTTGCTGTGACCGCGCGCTGCCTTGACAGCCATCACCGGCTGGAACGATGTGCTTCGCCAAGGCTGTCTTTATTTAGACAAGGCTGCTGCTTTCTGAAATGCTTGCAGGAGCAGAGGGCTCATGCAGTAACCGAGCTGCACCTCCTGTGTCGGAGGACTGCAGTGCACCCAGGGGAACACGCCTTTGGTGTTTTTTTCTGTTTTAACAGGGAAAACGGGGTATTTGGAGCAAACTGGTAATGTAACAGACAGTAAGATGGGGCTTTCTTTGAGCACAACCCCTGGGTTCTGTCCCAGCCAGACAGACATGGCAGCAGCCTGAGCTCAGGTGTGTTTTCATCTACCTGCCTTCACTGTATTACAGAACATGGCAGATTGCGCTACAAATTATGTCTGTGCTGAGCGTGTTTACTACCACTGCCAGCATTCCAGGAGAGTCTGAAGGGTCTCGCACAGATTGGCCTCTGGTCGTTGCCACAGCACCTGTGATGGTGTTTGCACCGAGGTCACATTCAGATGCAAGAAAGGTTACAATAAGAGCAACAAAATATGTATTTCCACAGACAGTGGCAAAGCCAGGAATGGAGCTCAGGTTACTGCCTGCTAAACATACAGCCTTTCCCAAATTTGTACCACGTGAGTGTAATAGATCGGCACATAGTGCAATTAAATTCCATACATGCGGGTAAGCCTTTGTTTAGTTACTGAGCCTAAATTCAAAGGAAGGGGTGTGAAACAAAGTGCATGTGATGCAATACGTATTTTTTTAAATTGGAAATGCAAATTCAGGACTGTGAGCCTGAATCTCAGCATAGTCTGTGAATTCTGATGAGTCTGTGCAGAACAACAGAATCTGAGCGTAGGTGTTGGTTTCATACCCCAATACAGAAGATTTGGGATGAATATTTCATAAGTTCAGAAAGGTCCTGAGGAATATGCATGATAAAAAAGTACTGGTTAGTTTGAAGGAGGTTAACAGCTATTTAAATAGAATAAAGTAGATTTCATGGGGCTTTCAGCTAGACAAATGCAGGCATATTCCCTAATTCTCTGCTGCAAAACAGTCCTCTACTTCTCGCTGAGTCTTTTCCATAAGATGGGGACTGGACGACTCAGAAAAACAGACGATATTTGGTCAGATGAGGGTTTAAATCTGGCAGCTAATTTTGCCCATAGCACTGCCTGTTGAAGGTTTTTATGTGCTGCAGAGAAAGAGGTTGTGCAGTAGGCAGTAATTCATAACCCTGGAGAGGCATGTGAATAACAGGACAGAATTGCTCTGTTACAGCTTCAGCCCCTGCAGTGAAATCCATCTGCATGCATTGCACCCAACCTGTTGGTCACATCCATAAGTGCCCCTGGCAGATGCAGCCTTCACGTGACACACTTCCATACCGAGCAGTTCATAAACAAGGCTGCACAGCCATCTTAGAGGGGCAGTGTTACAATCACGTGGTCATAATAAATCATAAAGCTGTGCCACCTGTTTAACAAATGATTTTCCTGTCTACATGCTAAAGTTGAGGTACAAATGCTTTTGTTGCCAATATCTTTGCTAAATAGAGTGTTTGGATAGATTATGTGCATGACTTTCCTTTTAAATGTCTATAAACTGATGTTTGTGACGTGCTTGATTGACTGTTATGAAGGATAAACTGGGGTTACAAACACAACTAGAGTTGTGTTGCCTCAACCCTTCCTCTGCCCAGGAGCCAATTCTGCTCTTTGTAACTGCATTTGGGTATGGACAAAAACTTAAAATACTCATAAACAGGAAAAAAAAAGTTCTCTAACATTCTAAATCTTTAATGTAGGCTCTGCTGGAACATCAGTTGAAAAGCTAAGTCCACATTTCATAAAAGCATCAGGGTAATTCTCTTGGAATCAGAAGCAGAGAGGCGGATCCTCCCTCCATCTGCACAGCCCTCACCTCTGCTAAGTCGTTAGCAGCTTCTCCAGCCACTACCAATGCAGGTGGCTTTTTGTTCACTAAACTTCCAGGACTTAACTTCACTGCCCCCCTAGGAGCAATCCTTCTCTACAGGAATACTTAGACAGTGAAAAGATACCCTCACCTGCTTGTGCATGGACGCAGACGTGCAAACACAATAACCATCTTGAGTTTTATTTCCTTAAAAAACTCTAGAAGTCGGGCTCAGAGAAGGGGAGGAAGAGGGAATACTGCTTGGGGCTCCCAGTCAGTCATTTGTGAAATGAACAGACACAGAAATAACTTGTTTTGTATTTCAGCATGAAAACAGACTGAAATCTATGTTGGAGTTGAAATCAAAGCATAAATAGGCATAAAAAACCAAACCAAACCAAAAAAAAAACCAAAAAAACAAAAAAACAACCAGGAAAATCTAAGGGCAAAAAGCCACCCAGGAAGGGTGCAGAGAGGTCCCCAAAGCTCCAAACCAATGGCTCCGAGGGCAGCCCTCCCTCCAGCAGCAGCACCAGCAGGCAGAGATCCCAGCAGGCAGAACAGCACCAGGAGCAGAAGCCGGGCACGAATCTGGCCAGCTGGGAAGTGAGCTAACGAGGTGCAGCTGGGATGATTCTTAGAGCACTAAGTGCAGATGCAGCCACTGTTGCTCTCCTGGGAAGCTGAGAAGGTGGTTTTGCTGCTTGATTTCTCCTGCTAGTATTTTGCTCGTCTACCAGTGTGCTGCCAATGAGCTGCTACTCTCCAACAGCACCAGGAATGGACTTTGTTTGCCGTTAACGTTTAAAAGAAATCAGCTGTTCACAAGCAGCTTGATAGTTGTTCTTCCCTGAATGCTTCTTCTGTCTTCAAGCCATGGTGCTGCTGGAGCGCTCTGGGAAGGGTGCCTTCCTGCAACAACCACGTGCTGCAAGTCAGGCTTAACCACCTCAGCCTGTCCCTGGCTCACCCCATCCAGCTGCCAGCCTCAGCACTTGCAGAAGGCTGTGACAAGGTATTTATTTTGCTTTTCCTCTTTTTGTGCTTATTTAAATCTTGATTTCTAGTGTAATTGCACAGAAAAAAAAATGCATGTTGTATTTAGGGTCACTGAGTTTTGTGTTAGTTTGAAACAGAACTTAAGATTGTGAGGTGTGCAAGAAATGACTTGACATGTTAGGAAGTCCTGAAAAGTTTCCTGGACGACTGAGTAAATGATGAAAATAAGCACGCGTGCAGAAAGCAGGCATTGCTTTGGCTGATCAGGCTGTGTGCAGCGGGAGGCACAGCGCCAGTGGCAGCTGCAGGTCCTGCCTCCTGCAGAGGTTCTCTGCTGCACTGTGTCCTCAGCTCTGTTCTAAGACCTCAGCGTATCCCCTGTTTGCAAGCTGCTGACTCTCTAAATTGCCCATCCATTGATGAGGTACAGAGAAGATGCCAGTCTGGGAGGGTTGAAGGCCAAGGATGTGCAGTGCCAGCCGTGCTGATTTGCTGGCACAGAAAATTGTCTTCAGAAAGTCCAGATCTCACAGAAAAACTTCCAGAGGGAATTAAGCCTCAGAATACCGAAAAATCGCCTCAGTAATTGCTAAGCACTCCCAGTTATTCACACAGTGTTTGCTTTTTCCTCTATTTAATTGGATTCTTGTGCAGAATTTCAATTGTATCCCTTCATTTTTCAAGCACAAAGAGATAGTTTTAAACTCTGTAAATATCAGAAAGGATTGTTATCTTTCACACACATCCTAGCAGGCCAGTTCCTGTATTCACACTAAAAAGAGACTGTAATCCAGACAGAGAAATGTGCTGGAATAATAAGAGGTAATCTTCAAACTGTCTGCTGGATGACAACTGAAGATCCCAGAGCAACTCATCACACACAGCCAGCACGAAGCACACCTCACCTCACGGAGCAGCAATTGGAAGGTTGGCACTGCTGAGCTCTCACCGGGCTCTGCTTCTGACCTGGGCCACTCATTTCAATCTCAATGAAAAACACATCTGATGTGCTAGAAACCTAATGGAGGTACTGCAGCCTCTGATGGGGAGAGAACTCCACCTCTCAGCACCCCTCTGACTATGAGGCACCTCGTCTGACCTGCGCATCCCTTTGAACATGTCTGAGTCTGATCCTGGGCAAGCCAGGCTGACCCAGCCCAAGGAAGTAGGCACTGAAATGCACAGATCAAGCAGTGTCTATGCAGACTTGTGCTGATGGTGCTGGTTCTGCTGGTGAGCGTATCGCCTTGTTGAACGTTCCTGTTCCACTCAAGGCACCGGGGGCACTTGCTCTGTTCCATGATTATTAGCTCTATTGCTGTTATTGCACTTTAAATGCTCCCCAACCTGGGGGTATCCAAACCTGCTTGGAAGACCCTCATCCACAGTGCTGTAGTCCAGCCTGGCTGGCTACATGTGAAGAGAAACAGCTTCCACTTTTCCTGGTAATGCCTCCCCTGTTTCTAGCAATGAATGTTAGATGGCTCTGAGTAATGGCTACTTGTCCTTATGAGGAAGTACACCTACAAGCTGAGGGCTGATTTGGAACCCCAACAAAGAACTTTGTTTTTTCCTTCTTGCAAAGAAGGAGTTCTTTCCTTCCATGAAAAGAAACTTTCATGAAAGAAAAGTTCTTTCCTTCCATGCAAAACAAAACAAAAAAGGAAATTCTGTTTCCTTTGGTTTATTTGTTTTTCTGATCTTCTCGAAGAGTGTAGAGTTCTAACTTATCCATGAAGTTCAGTGTTTTGGGTTTATTTGTTTTTGTTTTCCTCCTCCTCCTCCCCCCACAAAGAACAGACAGAGATATTAAAGTGAGGAACAAAAGAGCCCTGACCAGGTGATTCCCTGGGAGGGAATGAGTCATCTGCCAGCCTTCAGCTGCTATGTAAGCACAGGATTCTGCCCTGAAGTCATTTCTGAAACGTTTGAAACTTGGTCACGGTGCATCAGCTCAATCTCCTATAATTGCAGAAAAAGAGCAGAAGAGGTAAAGAAAAAAAAAAACTGTTGGAAAGATGATTTTTTTCCAGTTGTGCTTTAAATTTATTTAAGGCTGATAAAATGTGCTGCAGTATCAACCTCAGAGAGTCCCAGCATCTGTGTATCCCCAGAAGAGGGATCTCCTGCAGGGTCATCCCTAAGAGATGCAGTTCACTCTTGAGGTCTGCGCTGAATGCTGTCCTCATTCAAGTGCAGCTGCACCTTGGTGGCCTAAGTTTGATATAATGTCTGAGCTGGAATTTCTTTTGAGACAAGTTCACCTCTTTGAGGCCCCTTTACAATATCAGCTGTTTTCAGACTCATTTTCTTTCACCTAGTTCCTGAGTAAGAGGCAATACAGTGGGCTGTAATCCGCTTCCAGAGAAGGAACGTATCCAGCTCAGCCTGAGCTCAGAGAGCCATCCTTGGCTACGGGAGCAGTGAGCAGACAAGGCAGAGATGCTGAGCTCACAGGGTGCATGGTGACTGCAGGAGGTGGATGCAGGGCGCTGCGCTTCTTTCCATGGCTGAGGGGTTTATTGCAGCATTGTGACCACTGTTCTTGAGCGTCGCTCTGCTGGAAGGGAAGCTGCTGTAAGAGCTTTAAAACCTTGGGTTTCTTCGAGGTGTGATGTAAGATAATGACTTAGATGTGGGGTCATTTACTGTGCAATTCAACCTCCTTACAGCAAGCCATGTCTTGTAACCTCCTTTTGAGAACCATGCATGGCACCTGACCTGTGCCATACGAGCTGGTGATAGGACATATAGATTCTAAAATTACTTTGCTGAGGACAGGAAGGAAGGAAGCATGGATGCAGAGAATTAATTACTCTTTCAAGGGCCAATTGTCAGCATGCCAACTTGAGGTCTTTTGGGGAAGAAAAAAAAAGTTTTAGGAAACTCCCGTGGGTAGAAACCTATGACATCTATCTGGATCCAAACCCTAGAGCAAGTGAGTGTTTATGAGCATCTGCTTCCATATGCCAAGTCGCAGCACGCTTTACTCACTGTAATACAAACACTTCTTATGAAAGATGCTGCATTCAGTGGGCTCTATTATCTGCTTAAATGACAGAGTTCCTTCATATGAAAGCCAAATTTAGTTTTATCTGGGAGGATAATGACCCAGAAAGGACAGAAATCCAGGGCTGGTATTGGCCTGTGGTGAGAAATCCCACGTGTCACCTGGCCAAACAGATATCAGAAATGCACCCTTTAGATCCGTACAACTGCACAGCCTGGGATAAGCCTTCATCATTGCAAATCCATTCAGTCTTCCCTTTTGCTCATCATCACTCTGAGAATACTACCCTTGGTTCCTTACAATGGGAAAGCACAGTTAACTGAACCAACTTTGTGTTCTAACATTCAATTTACAAACCGTGGAGCCTTGTACTGTGTGTCTCCAACTCCAGGCAGCTCTCTTAGAAGGACAGCATTTCTTACATTCACACTGTCCTGATGGTATCTTCTAGGTGGTGTTTAACTGGTTCAGGATGTATTTCTAATGGATTCTAGCAGGTTTAATGGATTCTAGCAGGCGTCTCATCTGTGGCAGTGTGATGGACAGCTGTGGTGGTATCATCCAGATTGAGCAGATTTATTGTTCTCCCAAATCTCTAGAAGCATTATAATGAAAGAAGCAGCTACTTGCACAAAACATTCATCAGGAGAAGAACTTTTAATATATGGCCTGTTGTTAGATCAGTAAGAATAAGGAAGAAATGCCTGGCGCTGAGCAGCTGCTCTGCAGATAATCTCTACTCAGATGAAAAAAGGGGGAAGAAAAGCTTTCAAGTGTACTCATAAAATAGAGAGCCAGACTCCTCTTCTCAGGCAAAAGTCAAAATGCTTTTTTGGCTGAAAATGTACATCTGTGTCTGCATTACAAATGCAGAGCTGTTTGGATATGTAACTCAGCACGGGACACACTGAACTGAGGTGATCAGTGTTTTTGATGAGAGCTTATGCAAACCCTTGTGTAAGCTGCCTTAGGGTTTTATTATGACAAATAATGGCTTCAGAAACTTGTGCTTGTTTTAATTTGTCTGTGAGCAGTATCCTCTGAGACTTGCAAAGGAGAAGCCAAATAAGATCATGTTCATCTGTGACAGATGAGAGCAAGGGCAGGAATGATGAGCAGGAAAGCAACGAAAACACTCTGGTGCATGCATGACTTGGAGTTGGTTTGCTGGACCTTGGCAGGGTCCTGCAGGATCAGCTCTGTGACCTCTCTGCTCCACGCATGCTTTGGTCTGGCTGTGAGTGCTGCTGTTGACCACTATGGAGAGAATTGCTCTGCCAGGAGAAAATGAGGAAAGACTGCAAATTTCTGTCATGCTTTTAGAATGCTAACATTCCCTCTACCCGGGACATTTTTCAGATACCTGATCTATAAAGTGGCCATCACAGAGTCGTAGAACCACAGCATGTTTTTTTGGAAGGACCCTCCCAACCCTTCATGGGAGGCTGCCCAACAGCTCAGGCTGTTTGGGGCTCACCTATGGCCTTGGGCACCTCAAGGGATTGGGGCACCACAGCTCTGGGCAGCAGTGCCAAGGCCTTCTGCCCTGAGTAAACATTTTCCCACTAACATCTTACCTAAAACTCTGCTCTTTTAGCTCAAAACCTTCCCCCCCTCATCCTGCTGCTATCAGCCCATGTCGTTAGGAGGGGTGCTGCTCCTGCCTCTGAGCATCCACCTGGGCTTCTCCATCCACCAGCAGTTCCTTGTTGCTCTTCTTTGAGACTTCTTTGTCTCTGTTCTTCTTTTGGCCTCCAAGCTGATTCTTTCAGCACAATTATGAGCTGCAGCACAGCTGCCACAGAGGGAAATTGCCTGCCAGGCTGTGGCTGGTTGGTCTTCGTAGTTCAGTGGCAGTTTGTAACCCATGTAACAGACATTTGCAAATGTCTGTCAGTGCCATCATTAATTTCTGCCAAACGCTAAGGCTGAACAGAATGCAACAGATTGTTTGAATGTAGAACAGCAGTGGATTGCGTTGATTTTGGAGAAGACACAAACCAAATTATGAAATGTATTCATACTGGTCAAAGAACTTGAAGTCTGAACTTCTTCCTGCCCTCAGCAAAAAGCAATGCTGTGTGAAGAGAGCGGCTGCTCTGGCTGAGCATTACAAACATCATTAAGAGGTGGAGAAGAAGGTGGCTGCTCAAAATTCCTATTTGCTATTTGAATGAAATCATCTCTCTGGCAGTATGAATAAGAGAAATTCTAACTCACAGGGTGCACACATACCAGGCTCTCCTCCTTTCTAAATGGACTTTTAAGACTGTTTCTATGGGGTCTGGTTCTAACAAAAAATACGGATGGATTTAATTATTATTTACAAATGTATGTACCTCTGGTATACAGATGTATCTACGTGTGTACTGAGGGGGAACGGGAAGGAGGGAGGCTGCCTCGCTACAGCAGAGAGGAGATTTGGGTTATAAACAAGTAAGAGAAAATGGGCAGGAGAGGGTGAACTTGCAGGCAAAATGCATAAAGCTGAGGGCATGTCTGTTGTGAGAAAGGAGAAATGAGAACAAAGTTTGGACAGCAGCAGTCAGACAGCACTTGGAGGGTGGGCAGGAGGAGATGAAGCCTTTGCAGAGGGAATTGGAAGGCAGCAGAGAACTTGAGCAGCAGGGGAGGAGGGGAAACTCACGTCCAAAAGACAGATAGATAAGTAGGATCTGATGAGCAATGAGCTCATAAGGGGAGAATTATGTTGGGAGCTGCCAGAGACCTGCTGGTGCTCAGCCCAAGGACTGGGCTTGATGTAGTGATTGGAAATGGCAGAGTGTGGTGGGAAAGCATGGACAAGAAAATGTTTTCCTGAACAGGGACTGGTGGTGTGATGTGAAAGTACTGCATTCTGGGGCTGATGTCTTGGCAAAGCTTCACAGACTCTCAAGACCGTGATGCAAATGGAGAGGGAGAAAACAGAGCCCCAAGGCAGGGAGGGGTAAATCAGCAGCAGGAAAAAACATGCAAGATTGGAAGGAAAGAGCAAAGAAAAATGTTGGAGAGAGGAGATAAAAGTGTGGGTCTGTACATGTGCTGGCAGTGCAAGGTGGAAGCCCATGGTGCTTGAGCACCAGTCCAGCTGTCAGCAGGTGTGAGGGCAGCTCAGGTCTCAGGGCTCTGCAACACATCCAGGGTTAGGTTGGAAACTGAGGGCTCAGGTCCAGATCCAGTGGCCAAGAGGCAAACCGTCGGCCTCTTCTCACCAGCAGCTCCTCTGGAAGTGAAGGGCGCCCCACCAGCGCTAGGGGAGCCATGTGGTTGTTCCAGCACCGCTGTGTCTCCATCTGCTCTCCCTTGTCAGGAGACGGGGCCATCACACGCACCTCCACTGCCCACATGGAGTGCTGTTGCTGGAAGAACCCCTGGGCTCCAGTTATTGTTCCATCATTACACACGCACAGCCCTCTGTGAAGCAAACCATCTCCCCTTACTCTCAGATGCTTTGGCAAGCAGCCCAGCTCTGGGTCACTTTCATCTTCTCAGGAACAACCAGGCAGATCCTTTTATGAAATGGAGTGAAGAATATGGTCATCCATTAGGAAGAGAAAAAGTTCAGGACAAGAACAAACAGCAGAATTCTGGCCTAGAAAAGAAGTACACGAAAGTTTTCTTCTTTTTTTCTTTTCTTTCTTTTTTTCATCCTAGGACAGTAAACACCAACACCTTACTTCAATCTTGGCTGCTGACAAGCATAGTAAGTGACTGCTTGGGTGCTCCTGATAGATGGGATCCTGTGCATCAGCAAGTGCACTCCAAGAGGCAGCACTTGAGCCCTCTGCTGAGGAGTGTGTGCCTCAGACAATGACTCACTCACAGCCTTTGCTTTTCTGTGCCTGCTTCATAGGGCAGAACATGCTTTCTATATTCCCCAAGGCACTGATATTGATCTCCATCCAAACAGTCCCAGAGGAATGAAAGTACAATCACAAAATGGATGGAATTGCGTTACAGTGCCTCGAAGCTGAGCACTGACAGCTTAATAGGCCTGCAATAAACGAGCTGCAAGTCAAAAACAATGTGCTGTGGGAACTATAAATACGTGGTTATGAAATAACAAACCAGGATTCCCCAAGTGCCAACAACCTTCTAGTGTTCCATTTGAAAACTATAAATCTGCCATGGCCCAAGTTAAGTAAATTCCCCCTGGTGTATTAAATTCTTTGTTTAGAGGGAGGATAATTATACACTCCCCCAGTGCAAATAAGGATGCCCACTCCAGAACGTGCAAAATCAAACAGGAGTATTTCATGCTAAGCTGCAATGCTACCTCTGACATGGAAGGGAAGCTCCCCACTTCTGAGGCATGGCTCACCTGAGGACTTTTCTTTGAAGCAGTGTGGACAGGAAGGGGTTAAAGTGCCCAGGTTATTTCTGATGTGTGCAGGAATGGGTCGTGCAGTCTGTCTGTCCCAAACAAGGGGAGATTTTTTGAGATGAGAGAGCTCAGATCCCAGGAATGGGAGCTGAGGATTTTTGAGCTTCAGCCTTGGTTCTGACTGACATTTACATGAGCACCGAGAAAGCAGAGAACTTCACCGTGGACAGACAAAGGACCGTGACACTCAGTGACCTTATGAGGAGCTTTTCAGGCTACCTGGAGCTTGTTTTCATAGTTCTTTGCAATTGAAAGGTGCAAGGAGACGCAGCTGGTAAGATATAAAACGTGTTGCAAATGTGAGAATTAGGAGTGGCTGAGATACAAGGAAGGAATGGGAATGACACAGGATTGCTTTCCATTTCCCAACTGCTGAAACCTGCTGCAGCTCTGCAGATCCTGGTGTTAGCTGAGAATCATCAGGAAGTTTGGTAGCAGTTAATTTTTGTGTGCAAATACTCAGAAAGGAGCTGCTCATAGGGCCAAATTCAGCCCCAGCCAACTTGCAGCCTGTAACCCAGTTCCTGCGTCTCACAGACTTTGTATTTTTGAGCTCTATGATTCCTTTGCCTTGTGAAAAGAAAATGTGTGCTCTACTTTTAAGGCAAACAAGGGGAATATTTCTCACGTGTTGAAAGTCAGCACAGTTCAGAACTAAACCTATGAAGCTATACATCGTGCAACCCAGAGGGAGTGCTGCTCTCCGGGAAGACTTTGCTTTGTGCTCTCCAGCAGCCAAGTCTGGCACCTTTAAAATCAAGAAGGAGAGAATGTTTGCAGGAGAGAGGGAAACCTGCCTTCCCAAGGGCCAGCAAGAGTTCATAGAAAACTTCAAGATAAATGTAAAATAAATGAAAATTGTTTATTAAGAAAGAAGCAAAGAAAGATGCTGCCTGGCTACTTCCTACAGCCATGCGAAGGATGGCCAGCAAGCCATTTCAGCAGACAGCAGGGGCTGCCTTCTGACAGCACTCAGTGCAAAAATACAGGGGAGGCCAAAACAAAACTGTGAGTGAAGTGAAGTGAACGAGCTATTCAGCCTTTCTGTTTTTTACCCTAGAAGTGTTCCAAGTGCCAGGAGTACAAAATACACTGAGAAGTATCACAGTGCAGGGCAGAGCCTGGCTGTGGAGAGCCGGAGAGCTCCTCTCTTTGCACACACAGTGTGGACTCCAAGTTCTCACTGCCGTGGGCTGGAAGCTGCAAAGCAGCACTGGTGCAGAGCAGGACGCTGCCTAACTCACCGGCCTTCTCTGTTTGTTGCGGAGATTCCCTTTGTCACATTGTGCCACCTGTCTGTGCCCAGGAAATAGAGCACGTGTTGCAGGGCAGGTGGTTCCCAGCTTTCCAAAGAAAAGTATTTCAGGTCAGAAATCTGTGAGAGAGGATCCTAGGGGGGCTTCACAACTTGCCAGTCCGCTGGGGGGTTTGAAATGTGCAGGAAAAGCTCTCCTTGACCTGTGGGCTTTGCTAAGTTGCACATTTGTGGTGCGTAGGAGGGGAAGAAGCTCTAATGGAGTCTACACCCCTATCTGTGGTCATGATGAGGGATAATTTTTGCAATAGATAAATAATAAAAGAAAAAAGTTAGATCTAACTCTAAAATTTATCAACTGTGACCATTGCTGATTTTAAAGTCATTAGACAGTTGGCCTTGTTGCATTTTGCGGGATGGTTTCTTCCAAATTCCCATCAGCAAGCTGACAGCCCTCTGAGGCTGTTTGGGCTCTCTCCAGAAATTGTGCATTTCATGGAGCAAGGAGCTGCTCAGATAGTTTATGCAAACTCTTCCTGGAATTTGTATGGAACAAGAAGTAGCTCAAATCCTGTTTAGCATAAGCCGTGTAGTTTAATCTCTACTGAGATCAGATGGCAGAGAAGGTAAATAATTCTATTCTTTTCCCTTTCCTCATCCTCAAGACTTCGTTTCCTCAGCAGTACAGCGGCTTTGC
This sequence comes from Lagopus leucura, assembly GCF_019238085.1. Classification (NCBI taxonomy): domain Eukaryota; kingdom Metazoa; phylum Chordata; class Aves; order Galliformes; family Phasianidae; genus Lagopus; species Lagopus leucura. The sequence goes on along the minus strand of NW_024962303.1, from coordinate 1,482,143 downwards.
ACCACTTACAGAGCCCAGGCCTGAGCACAAATGCTGGCCAGCACTCCAGGGGTCGGCACTGGCGTTGTGCAGCTGCAGTACACTGCTGGATCCTGTCGTGGCAGTGCTGCTGGCAGGAGAGTCCACCCAGCCCCAGACTTCTCATGGATGGTCCTCAATATACCAAAACACTGCATGTAGCACAAAGTCATGGGAGGGAAGAAGAGACCATTTTGGTTTGCTTTGGAATCTCTCTAACCCGGGCGGCTGTGGACTCTGACTCTGTCTCAGATTCTTCAAGTTTGGGTGAATTCTGCCAGAAAGTTTGGATGGTTGCGATTGCACACAAATCTCGAAGCTCAGAGCTGATGGACACAGCGCTCCCCTGCCCTGGGTTCCCTTCCTGTTCGTTGCACTTTGTTTGCATACCAGTCACACCAGAGACTGGAAACAGCCAATTCAAATCTCCTTCTTTTTTGCCTCGTGGCTCATTATTTCCAAGATGTGTTTATGTTTCCAGGCCTAACAGGGTCACTTGTATTTAAATCAGTTTCAGCCTTCTTTGTTCAGATCCTTTTCCTCATTAAGACAAACCTGGACTCCAGTCTGATGGCAGTTACATGTCTGGGCTGGGGAATCTCATGAGCTCCACTGGGTATCCATGGGCATGGTCACACATCTGTGCCCATGAGACAAAAGCATCTCAGTGAGCACTGTGCAGGGATGGGGCAGGGATGGGGCAGCCACATGGAGCTCCCTGTCCTGAAGGGAGCACAGTGCCCTGAAGGAGCTGGGGCCACGCAGGGCTTACAGTCTTACTGCAGTGCTGTGGGGAGATCAGAATGCAAAGGAAGGACAACCACGTGAAGAAGGAAAGAAGGGAAGAAGCAGCCTGCTTGTTCATCTGTTCTTCAGCTGCCAAAAATTATACAGCCATTTGCCTTTTCCTGTGGTAGCCATGGAAATCAGTGGGAAAAATCGGCTGCATTGCTTTACTGTGGTCCCTGGGCACACACTTACTGCTGAAAAAGCTGAAAACTTTTTTTTTTTTTTTTCCAGTACCAGGTGAAGAGCAATTCAATTGAGCTCGTGTTCAGCACACAGCACAGACTGAAGGTATGCAGAGATCAGCTGTGAGGCAGAGCATGAATAACAGTAATTGATTTGGAATGGACTCCTAAATTGGGTTGTTTCTACTTTATGCTGCTTTGCTAACACCGTTCAGGACTTCATCTAACGGAGCAGGAAAACAAATGCCCCTGACGGGCTGGTATGATCGGCACTGCTAAGAGAGGGGAAGCACAAAATCATTGGTTGAATCTCTTGCCTTCCCAGAAGATGGTACTAACAAGCTTGTCAGACAGCTGACAGAGATCCTGACATGAGGGAAATCCATTTTCCTTTTCGCCTTTTTTGTACCACATGGTTGTTGGGCTTCACTTCTGCTGCAGATTTGCCATCAGCGTTCATTCTCTTCTGAATGCACATAGCCAACATCGCATCTGTAGCACAGCCAGCAGCCTCTGCAGCAGCACTGATGGACACTGAGGAGTGCGAGCTTCGGGGCATCAGAGAATGTACCGGTTTGAAAGAGATGTGGAGTGCATGCTGATACACCTCATTGTGTGTCTGGGCTGACCTGCTGCAAGGAAAAGCATTCAGCAGCCTTTTGGTGGCTCTGAGCTCAGTGACAGTCACCCACTCGGCACAGATGAGAGCAGAGAGTGTTTCAGGCTGGCTCTCTGCAGGTTGGAACACGAGCGTGCATCGACCTATTGCTGAAAGGTTACAACTGTATCTAGACAGAATAAAAACACCGAACAGAGAATTATTCCATATAAACAAAGCATAGCCCTGCAGGAGCTGGCAGAGCTGTGCTGCCATGGCTCAGCATCTCTCCCTTCAAGCCACCATGGCTGGGACGGCCCAGGGCGCTGGGCTGGGAAAGAGGGGACAGCAGGCACCAAAAGGGATACCTGGAGCTTGGCTACCAGGTGCAAAGGACCTGCAGAAGGTCTCCGTTCAGCAAGCAAAAAGCAGCAGCATGTTGCATCTAAGAGGGGATGCAACTGCCAACCAAAGGCTGAGGCCTGAAATAAGGAGACTGTAAAGTAAGGCTGACAGTGAGGAAGGCTCTCGGGAATGGTGGACGCCAGGATGGCAAAGGCTGCGGGAGGAAAGAGCTCTCCACGATGGGGATCGGACCCAACTGGATGGAGATAGCATTCCTATCCTCTGCTCGCAGAGCAGGGCTTGGATGGCCAAAATGCCAAATTCCTCAGGAGGAGGGGAGGAGGGGTAGGAGCGATAATGGCTGAGAAGCAACAGATTACAAATACATGTTAGCACTGAGGGCTTTTCTTCTTTAATATGAGCAACAGTAACAACAACAACGTTCCTTCTTTCTCCTTTTTATTAGCAAAGCTGCCAGTTCCTTGATGTTTCAGAAAGATGGGGCATCTGCCAATGATTTACAAGCACACAAAAAGTTTCATCAGATGAACTTGCAATGACAGTTTATGAAAGTAACCAGAACATCATATGATGAACAATAATCAGCTCCTAAACGGGTGGCTTTGATAATACAGTTTCAGCTTTTGTCCCACAGGAGAACATGTAATGAGCACTAACCCATTTGACCTCTGAGAGTTTTCCTTTAATTATTCTCACCCATGAAAAGGGTGAAGCATTGGGCTACATCAGTGCTACTCTCTGCTGTGACCTGCATTGTAACAACATGATACAGGCATGTTTCCTATTGCAGTTTCCAATGGGCAGTTTTCTTCCCACAGCAGCTCAGTCTGCAATTGATACAATTTAAGTCTCTCAGCCACGCTCTCAGATGAACCAAGAGAGGTTTTTCCTCTCTAATATTTAGGTATGTTACAGGGTCTCTAAATAGCTGGGGAATAAGAACATCAAACAGCCCCTGAGACATGCTGAGGAACAACTGTGCCTGCTGAGATGGGGCAAAGACTGATGATGTCCAAAACTTTGGATAAATATGATGATCTGGTGCTTCCCTGGTTTCCTCAGAGTACACAAATTAGCTGCAACAACATGATGTCTGTTATGTATCGAAGCCTGGAAAAAAACAAATGTTGGCTGCTGCGAGAAGCTGCCTTGCCCCTATGGGCTGCAATGGGGTCAGCAGGTCTCCATCAGCCTTGATATCTCACCGTGGGTTTCCATCTATACCCAGCAGTGGAAGCAGCCTTACCCCAGGCTGGGAAAACTGATCCGTCAGCATTGCTGACGTGGGCCACGTTTCATATGGTAACTTCGAGGTCACAGCTTCATATATTACCTCCTGGGAAAATGGAAACTCTGCCAAGAACACGACTGTGTAAAGCGCAATGGAAGGTACAAACGTGTTTCATTAGGGATGAAGTTTCTCAAAGTTCTCAGTGCCGTAGGCACGGCCCTCGGTCAAATGGTCCGAGCACTTCAGCCATTTCACTGTGGTGCACACACAGGCTCTTCTGAAAATCTGTCTCCAGTCTGTAAGAGAAGGAAAATATGCTGACAGTTCTTTGGAGGTGCTGGGATGAATATGGGCAAGGAAAAGAATAACATATCAGATGGCTGCAACCATTCAAAACAAATTCTCTTTGCGTGCCTCCTCAGCCCTTCACTTCAGGGAAGAGCCGTTCCAGAAGGTGCGAGCGAGCCTTCCTGCGTGCAAGCAGGGTGAGGGTGGGACAGCAAGGAGGGGCGTGGGGGCAGTTGAGCAGCCTGTGGCCCTAAATTGGAAGGATGGAAAACATACTGAGCAAAATTAGCTGCAAGGCACAGTTACTTTTCAGACTTAAAATGAATGGAGATGAAATCACTTCCTGCACCCATCTGCACCAGCAGTCTGTAAGGTCCCTTAACGCACCCATGTGAGCTCTCATCCATGTGAGGAGCCAGGGCAGAGCTGGCAGTCCACAATTGATAACAGGTTGGATGTTTAGGTTGGATGTTAGGGGGAAGTTCTTTACAAGGAGAGTGGTTAGGCCCTGGAACGGGCTGCCCAGGGAGGTTGTGGATGCCCCGTCCTTGGATGTGTTTAAGGCCAGGTTGGACGGGGTCCTGGGCAACCTGATCTGAATGTGTATGTTTGGTAGCCCTGCTAGGCAGGGGGATTGGAACTACATGATCCTTGAGGTCCCTTCCAACCCAGGTGATTCTGTGATTCTGTGATTCTGTGAACAGATGGCCAAATATTTAAAATGTTAAGAATTGTCAGACTTCTGTGTATCAGTGAGCAAAGTGGGAGTAGCAGAGACACCCAAAATTCGGGAGGAAGCTGTGGGCGGTGGCACAGAGCCCTGCAGGCTGCTCCTCAATGCTGTCAGCCAGTGGCCCCACTGCCACCACAGCTCCCTGCATCCCCTCCATGTGCACTGTGGTTCCCTCAGCAACAGCATGTGGAGGCACATGGAAGGTCTTTCACCTGACTGCACATTTTTTCCCCCTAAGATTACACGACTCTCATTACTGCTAAATCCTCTGCTTCCAGTCACAACTGACTGAAAACAGAAACGAGTTCAAGTACAGACAAATAGAAGCTCTCACCACAAACAGCCTTTAGTGAATGCAGCAGCGTCTGCACCAGGCAGAGAACCACAGAGCTGCTGTATCGCAGGATGGCTGCATTGGAAGGGACCCTAAAGATCACCCGGTCCCAAACTCCGGAGAAAGAGAGACAGTTTGTGCTGTAGGCACTCGCTGAAAGCATCATTTTAAATGCAGAACATTTTTTAGTGCAGGCTGCTGCGGTTGGCAAGGGCTTCGTTATTTCAGCATCCCTGGGCCACTGGCGAGGTGTCCTGCACTACAGCACGCAGCGGGCGCCCACCTGGCAGCCGGGTGCAGAGCAGCAGTGCTGTAGGGAGCTGGCTGCTGGGTCCTGCCTACAGCTCGCTTCGGGTAAGAGGGAGGAATTGAAGAAAACTGCTGAGCTGTGTGCTGTCAGCCTGACTTCACTAGAGAGTAATGGTAAAAAAAGATCGATTCTGCTCCTGGCATCTCCGCTGCGCTGCGATATCACTGGAGCTCTCGGCAGATGTGGGCTTGTGTTCCTGCTGATCACCTGGTGTCTGATCATGGAACAAATAAGGGAACAGCTGTAAATCTTCTCTCTAGACAGACGCTTAATGGAATGTCCGTCTTTCTGAGGAATGTTTTTGCTGCTTTTCTGAGTAGTTACGAAGGATCTTCTGAGCCAAAGGACATTATCAGAAAACAGTATTTTCTTGGGGTCTGACATATTTTACAGCACTTCAGAAATAATCACTCTGGTCCTGGTCCAGCAAAGCACTTAAGCGAAGATGTGAATATATGAGTATTCCTAGATTTCACTGGGATTATTCATACACTTAAAAATGAGAGGTGTTCTGCTGTGTCAGGTCTCCCCAGCACCCGGCCCACCCCCGGCCAGGAGATCTGCCCTTGCTGCGGTCAGACCAAGCACCCATTGAGTTCCATAGCACAGAATCACATCCATCGTCGTTTATCACCCTTATCCTCATACACTGAATTCGACTTTTTCGGAGATGAAAGGCAAAGCCCTCAGTAATATCCACAGACCAAAGCTATCCCTATGGTGATTGTCCTTTATAAATATCTTAAACTTCACCATTTAACAAGGATTCATAAATATAAGCGACTCCAATACATGCTATTGAGAGAATGGGAAAACAATTTAAAAATGCATCAAACTGAGCATAGGGCATCTCTGAAATACAGTGTGGAAGCAGGAGTGGCAGGGAATGGCTCTTTTGGTGCTGAGCTCAGAGCACACAGTTTGCCTCAGCTGGGCAGCACGGCTGTGTCCTCTGCCCCCAGCAGTGTGGGGGGAGGCAGGCTGCCACGCTCTGTGTGCCCCACTGCTGGGAGGGCAGAGAGGGGTGCGGTGAGGGCTGGGTGATGCCAGGCACATCTGAGCCGGTGTTGCTGTTGGAAGAACGCTATGTGATTATTGAACAAGCTGCCTCTGGGACTGACCGAGGGAGAAGAACTCTGAAATATCCTAATGGCTCTCTTTTCTTACCCGGACTGACTTGCAATGAGAAGTGTGTGGAAACAGCTCAGAGTCGGAGTATGAGAGAGGAAGGAGAGGATCGCTGCTGCCAGCCATGCTGCTGACTCACTCCCAGTCTCTACCATTAGAAAACTGAAGCAAATCGTGGTATCACCGCTTCTCTCTGCCCAGATCTGCAGTGAGGTTTACACTGAAAAAGGTTGTAAAGCATTCTGCTGCTCACAAATGGGGAAAGTGCAGGGAGGGGAAAGCAGAGATGTCTGATGTGGTCTTCCGCTATGATCAGTGATGAAATTTCCAAAGGCTGCTCTGTCAGCCTTCTGGGGTAGGGAATGAATCCCTCTGTGTCCCCACTGACTTCTCCAAATCTTAGGAAAGGACTCAAAATACGTTGTTTTATCTTTGGGTAGGGGGATGTTGTCTGAAATCTAAAGATTTTCTGAATGCAGTTAAACGAACTGAGCCCTCAGTGGAGAGATACTGCCACAAACCACAGCAGCACCGTCCTGCACAGACAGCACTGCTTCCTCCTCTGTCTGGGCTGGGAGAACCTGAGAACACTGCTTGAGTTTGAAATTCTTTCTGGCACGTCAGTGTTATGGAGTATTGTGAAGTTGAAAGTGTTGATAGGAACCCTCCAGGTTGTTGGACTTGTATTTTTTTAAAGAAAGCTTTCCTTACATCTCCAGCTGACAGCATCAGTGAGAGGCAAAGTTCTGGATGTGGCACAGGAAGGAAAGTGCAATGCACATGCAAATGCAAAGTCACAGCCTGAAACAATGATAGAGCACCTGGTAGGAATGCAGGGCCAGCCCAGGGGAACTCAGGTGCATGCAATGTACTGAGTGATGGAAGGGATGGAGCCAGAATCCACCCCTCCCCAGCCTTCATGTAAGGGTTGGCAGTGGAGGTGAGGGTATCTTGCTGGAGGTCCCTGTCTACTTGATGCCTCCCAAGGGTAAGAAGCTGCTTTCTTTCTTTTTTTTTTCTTCTTCCTTCCTTCCTTCCCTCCTCCTCCTTTGTTTCTGTATCCGTGGCTGCTTCATTTGAGCAGCCAAAGACTTTGCCAATCTGCTGTTGTTGCTGTGCTTTCTGTTGCATTATGGCATTACGTGCTCCTACTCTCCCTGCAGATCTGCACACAGCCCAGCAGCTCAAACATGAAGGAGCCAATGGCACAAGGCAGAAGCAGCAAAGGTGGATCTTGTTTGTTAAGCTGCTGGAAAGGGGCAGAGGGAGGAGGGCAAGGGGGAAGATGGGCTGTTTGCCAGCATGTCTTCAGCCTTCCTAAACTGAGAGATCTATTTTTTTCCACTTTAGAAGTGTGGAAGTGTTTTTAAATAATTGCAATCCTGAATCACTGCCCAATGGTTCTCCCAAACAGCTCTGCACATCTCTACAGCACAATTGGCTTCGGTGGGAAGTTCTGGTTGGGGGGTGAATCCCAGCGAGTCCATCCATGGGAGTGGGGCCCATGATAGACTCTTCCCCTGGGCAGAAGGACTCGATTGAAAATCAACACTTACAATTGCTGCTTGTGTTACTTACGCCCTCTTTGCGTTGTTTTCTGCTTTGGCAGCCCTGCTGCATGGCACTGAAAGGAGAAGACTTCTGAGGGAGAGTAATACAGCTCCCATTGCTCTCCAAGTCCTGAGTCCCCTGAAGTGTGTGATCCCCTGAAATATATGATTCTAAGTACAGGTGACGCATGCTGAATTTGAAGTGTAGAATCTTCATAAACAAGAGTTGTCATGTTCATGTCTAAAAATGATGCCACATGTATACTATTTGCTGTACCAGAGCCCAAATGATATGACGTGAGATAGATGGTACAATTTTCAGTTCTCGAAATCTTGATGACAAAAGCTGAAGTATTCAGGATAGAAGGATGATATCAGTGGTTAAGCTGAAGCAGAAACTTTACACACCATTTGGAACAATTTTTCTGCAGTTATTTTAAAGCAGACGTTTGTAAAGCTGTATGCTACAGGCAGGCACAGACAGCTGTCTGAAGGGAGCTTTGTGTGATGTGTAACTTGGTGGAGGAAAGAATCTGAGAATAACATACAGGAAAATAGAATCATAGAATGGCCTGAGTTGCAAAGGACCACAATGCTCATCCAGTCCCAACCCCCTGCTGTGTGCAGGTCGCCAACCAGCAGCCCAGGCTGCCCAGAGCCACATCCAGCCTGGCCTTGACTGCCTGCAGGGATGGGGCATCCACAGCCTCCTTGGGCAACCTGTTCCTGTGCTGTTGTGGTCATGAGTGTCAAAGAAAACTGCTGAATTTCTTGTGGCATTTGCATTCAAAAATATAAATCCATCCCCAGTTCTGTACTTGTTATCCTTCAGCACAGGCTGGGCAGTGTTTGTGTTTGCCCACGTGCCTAAGTGCAGCTCCTGACGGGTGTGCATCAGGCTGATGTGAGAGTGCTGTGTGCTTCTTTCCATTCTGACAGGTCAGTGCCTCCTTCATCTTTCTAAGGCTGAACAGTTGTTTGACATCTCCAGATTGTGAGCTTACCTGTTGCAAAGTTCCTGATTTAACTCAGCTTCTCGCCAGGGAAACCTCCTGATGAGGAGCCTCCTCTGGCTGTCAGGAGAAAGCACGTGCTCTGGGTGAGGGCTGTTAAGTCTCTGCAGGGCCGTTGCCACTGCCACAGTGAGCAGCAATGGGAGGTTTGGTTCCAGCCGCTGCCCACAGCCCTGCTGTGTTTTGCCCCACCAAGCATCCTCCTGGGGAGCTGAGAACTGAGCACTGCAAGCAGTGTCATGAAGGCCGGGATTTCAGGAACACCTTTGTAAAGATTCCAAACGGCCCGTGCTGATGAGGGTTGGAAGTCCAACATACCTCTCTGAGCCCAGCAGTGCTCTCACTGAGAACAGAGCTGGAGGTACCAACGAGGGAAGAGCTACAGGCAATGTAATAGAGCTGTGTGCAGCAGCTGAGGGTACAGGTTTGCAGTGATGGAGCCACTGAAAAAGAGAGGCATGGCAACCTCCAGCATTCCTAACATGAAGTAAAAGGAGTAAATTCCTTCTGCTCCTGGGTTATGCTTAAGATGTCTGAATTCAAGGCAAGAAGAGTGTGTTCTTTTCCAATAATGGAGAAACTGCTTGTAAGGTGTATAACTGGAGTAATAAAAACACAGGCAAACTGGCTTTCTACAAGATGGAAGAAGAAGACATTAATATTTTAAGATTGGGTTCCTATATTAAGATGCTATTTTGTGTTGCCTATCACAAAGCACTGAGGTTCCTCCCCACCACTCAAACACACACAGCCCCACATCTGCTTTAGCAGTGCATGTTCAGCACACACAGCTCGTTGTATGCACAAACAGCCTGCAATCTGCTGTGTGAGCCATGCTGATGGAAGGTGGATTGCTGCCAAGGGCTCCGCTTCTCTACTTATCTAAAGGGAGGAATACTGCAAATATCAAAGCACACCTCTGCCCCCCTTTTTTTTTTTTTTTTTTTTTGCAGGTTTTTCGATGCTTGTTACATGAGAACACCCCTATATTAAAAGGGTCTTAAAGTTCTTCATGTGTACTTTGGTTTTGAAATGCAGTTTGATGCAGGGCGGTTACAAAAGGAACATTTCATTCACTGCGTTGTGGAATGAGAGGCGCCCCCTTCCATGAGGCTGTTCCACCCGGCCGTTTGCCTTCGCAGTGAATGGAAATTTCGGGTGCTTTGCTGGTGGCTGCCAGCAGGACGGTGACCCGGCAGTCGGAGCAGAGCCACGTTGTGCCGCCGTGTTTATTTTCACAAGTTCAGGGTGGAATCCACGTTTCCAATTTTAAGATGTGTTTAATTAATTGACGTTTTGTTTATGTTGAGAAAACGCTCCTGAAGTGCAGAGGAGAAGGTGATGTTTCTCTTAGAGTGCAGCCTCTGGTATCTCGTGCTGAAATGTTTCCCTTTTTGTGTCCCCCCTCCCCCCACATCCCCCATGAGGACACCCAGCAGCTCAGGACGGCCGTGCGTCCCTGTGGGCCCACAGCACAGCTCAGCCTCACTGCTTCTGCGCTCTCACAGTGAGCATTTATCCGACTGAAACTGCGGAGTCTGAGATGCAAAGCAGGGCTCACTTAAGGAAGGCCCTTTACCAAAAGATACACAGGATCACGCTGCTGCTCATTTGTAACTGATTGATAATCAAAGCCATGGCCCAGCTTACCTACAGAAGAATGATCCATGGCAGAGGTTTTGCTCAGTCTTTTCACAGATTTCTTCCATTTCACTTGGTTTGTGTACAGCACCCGGAGGGGGATGGATGCAAATTGGATACTGCGTCTGACTGCTGCACTGTGCAGAGCAGTTCTATGGAAAACTTCGGTAAAAGCAGCAAAACAACTCCAAAACGCTGCAGAATGCAACGTTTAATAGGATAGCAATTACAAATAAAGCACTGAGTGCAACAGCAGTTGCAACAATTTTCTCCTTCAGATAATTACAAAGATTGACATACACGAAGCCTTTAAAAAATAGCATTCAATCATAGGCTTACAGACCAGAAAATCCATTAGTAGTACTTAAAAAGAAACCTGTGAATGTGGGGAAAATTAAGTGCTTTTCAGGAGAAAGAAATGAGGGAAGGGAGGGAGGGAGAGAAAGAGCAAGGAAGGAAAGAAATGAAGGCAGAGAAAAAAAAAGAGAAAGAAGGAAGAGCCTTCTTCATGCTTATGTGAAGTTCCAATCACAAAATTGCTCGTGAAACAGTCAATCTCAACCAGGCAGGCAGGCAGAGAAGTAGAATGTTGGCTCTGTGTGCTGAGAGGAATGCAGCATTTCCCAGTCCTTCATGCACATCTGTTGGGTGTCTCACACACACAGGAAGCTGCAGCTGTGGCACAATGTGCCCACAGACACTGCCAAGGGATGGAGAGACCAGGGCGGCAGAACTACACCAGCCACAGAGCTGAGAGCCAGGAGCACACATGCAAAGGCACAGGGATATCCAATCCAAACAGAACGGATTATTCCAACAGACTTCCCCCAGGTCCCCGTGGATCCCAGTGCTCTCCATAGGTGCAGGCTGAGGACATCACTTTCTTCATGGCCATGGTGGTGGCCAACGAGTTCTTGCGCGGCCTGTCGGCATCACACATGGGAGCACCTCTCTGAAGCACAGCTGTCTGTTCCTTGGGTGATGTTACGCTACAGTGCTGACCCTCAGCTTTTCCCAATGCATTTCTTAGTGCTAGTTGTGAGAATCCTCCTCTTGGTGTTTTCCAGGGCCTATGTATTTTGCTCTGGAGCTTTTCAGCTATTGGCTGCTGGAGGAGCAAAGGGAATCCACAGCACTTGGCAAGCGTCTGCTTGCCTCTGGGGCAGCAGCAGATCTTTCTGGACACTTGACTCCTCTTGATGGAGATCTTTCTCAGGGGATACCACTGCAGTGTTCAATTGAGGATTCTGATTTTGTGCCACCATTACTGGAGCACAGAGCAGCTTTCAGCAGGGCCAGGTCATGATCACTACACAGCTGTAACAGGGACTCACCTGTGCAAAAATAGGGGAAAAAAAGGTCATTGAAATATTGCTGCCAACGTTTCAGAAAATCCAACCAAAGCTTTGTATCTGTTCTCTGGGAGAATGCACGTCGATGTATTTCTCTGTGAAAACCCTTTCCATATGACCCTGCCCACAGGCAGCTCCTTCTCTCACAGCCCCCCGGCCCCACATGCCCCACAGCCCTGGGATGGAGCCACATGCAGCTGGGTGGACCCAGCTGTGTGAGTGTGTGGGACCGCTGAGCTCTGCGCTGGTCTGCATGGACATTGCCCACGTGTACTATGGCATCTCCCTCTATTTTTACACATTGAGGTTTCAGCTGTGCTTTCCCCCTGCAGGGCTGTGCCACTCCTCATTAAGCCCGTTTGGTGTCCCCTGTGTGCCCGGAGCCTACGCACAGCCCTCACCCCAGGGCTGCAGCCCAGCGCTGCCTTCGGTGTGGGGACGTGGCCAAACCCCGTGGGGCTGCGTTTCGCTTTATTTCTTTCCATCTTCCCCGGGTTATAAAAACGCTTTTAAAAGATGGAAAATGATCCTTCATTTTCCCAACTGGCTCCGCTTCCCATCCATTTGCAACAAATCGTTGCTTTTCTTTCCTTCTTTGTCTTCAAATGAGTTGGAATTAATGGGTTTATTCCGCTGTATGTCAGATGCACACATCTCTGCTATCGGGTTACCTGGGAACGGCGCCTACTGCAGAAAGTGGCCTTAGGACTGTGGTGACGGGGCCAGCAAGGGGAGCTCAAGCCTTGTTTGGCTAAAAGGTCCTACACCGATGGGCTCTGTTGGCTGCTTGGCCAGAGGGGCTCAGCGTGGGCGCAGCTCTGCGCTGTCTGCGGGACGGGGGCACGCATTGCTGCTCCCATGGCTGATGTGGAGCCGGGAATGGAGTGCGCAGCCACCATCTCACTGCTTGCCAACAAAGGGCGCTGGGCTTCTTTACGTGCAAAGAAAAAAGTGTGCAGATACTGAAGTGCAAAGGGGCATGTTAGGGCTAAGTCCCGACGGCAGTGACAGTGCCCAGCGAGGGGAACGCTTTTCCCTGCATTCCGCCCTGCCGCGCGGATTGGAGCAGGAGAAGGGCAGAACGGTGCAGGTCGGGGACACTTCAGAGATTATCGGGTCCGCCGTTCGCGGCCAAAGAGGGGCCGAAGAAGCACGCGTGTGCCGGAGACGGGAAGGACAGGGGATGGGGGAAACCGAGCTCAGCGGCCCCCGGGAATAGGAGAGCGAGAGCGGAGCGGTCCCGGTCCCCTCCCAGAGCCCGCGACGGCCCCAATCCGCCCGCGGGGGCCGCGGCGGGCACTGAGCCCGGGAGCGGCGGGGCGGGCGGCGGCGCTGCGGTTCCGCGCCGTGCGGAGCCGCCCCCGGGGTTCGCTCTCACCGCCCCCAGAGCGGCCCCCGCAGCCGCCCGCGAGTTACCGGATTAATCACTGCGGAGACCCGGGACCGAATTCGCGGCGCTGGGCGGTCTCCGTCTCCGCGCCTCCTCTCGGCGCGATCCTGCCTCCCGCCGCCGCTCTCCCGGCCGCCGATCAAAAGCGCTACGAGGAGCCGCGCGCGGCAGACGCCGGCAGAGGCCCGGCCCGAGCACCTCCCGGCCCAACTTTCCCCGCCTGTTGCGCGGAACCCCGCGCACCCCGCGCCGCGATGGGAACCGCGGGGCTGAGCCGCCGCTAACGGGGCCGCGGCCGGGAAGCGCCGCTCGGATCTCGCTCCGCCGCCGGGACCGCGCCGAGGACATGGAGGTGCAGCTGGGGATCGGGCGCGTGTACCCGCGGCCGCCGGGACGGACCTTCCGCGGCGCCTTCCAGACGTTCTTCCAGAGCGTGTGCGAAGCGTTCCAGGCGCCGCGGGACGAGCCGGAGCCCGGCCTGCCCGCACCGGGAGCCCCGTGCCCGCAGAGCCCCCGTCCGCCGCCCGTCGCCTCGCCCGCGTTCCTGCCGCTGCCCGAGCCCCGCGCCGCCGCCCGCCCGGCCATGGGCTCGCCCTTCCCGTGCGCCGGGGACCTGAAGGAGCTGCTCGGCGAACCGAGCGCGCTGCCGCTGCTGCCGCTCGAGGCTGAGCCGGGGGCCGGGCGAGCCGAGCCGGCGCCCAAGGAAGACTTTCTGGGCGACAGCGCTAAGGAGCTCTGCAAAGCCGTGTCCGCCTCCATGGGGCTGGCGGTGGAGGCGCTGGAGGCACCCAGAGAGCCGCCACCCCGCGAGGACTGCATGTTCGCGCTGCCCGCAGGGCCGCCCCGCGCCCCGCGTCCCGACGTCGCCGAACCGCCGGAGCCGCCCGCACCGGCCGCCTTCAAGGGCAGCGGCGCCGAGGCCGCCTTGGCCGTCGAAGTGCCCGCGGGGCTGCCGCTGTACCGCGTCTCCCCTCCGCCCGAGGAGCCGCCTGGCCGCGACTGCTTCGTCCTCTCGTCTCCCGCCCGCATCAAGCTGGAGAGGCCCCCCAAGCCCGCGGCCGTCGGCGCCTGGGGCGCGCCGGTCCCCGCGCCGCCGTGGCCCCCCTTCTTCGCCGACGAGGGGCAGCTGTACGGGCCCTGCGCCGAGCCGGCCCCCGGAGCCTTCGGCTGCGGCCACGCCGAGAACGCCGACTTCGCCGCCGACGCGTGGTACCCGATGGGGCGGACGCCCTACGCCGCCCCCGGCTCCTACATCAAGAGCGAGTTGGGACCCTGGGCAGAGGGCTACGCCGGAGCCTACGGAGACGTCCGGTGAGTGCCGCCCGTCCCGCTGCCGCTCGCGGTTCCTCCGTCCCGTTCTTCCCGCAGCTCCTCTCGGTGCCGCGTGCGGGCGGAGCTCCGCTGCGTCCCGAGCACCGCCGGTGTGTGATAACCGACCGCAGCACCATCGTTCTGCATCGAACGGTGCCGTGCGCGGGCGTGGAAACACAGAGCGGGCTTTGCGGCTCCGGCTTGAGTACGAGTATGTGTGTTTTGGGTAGAGATAAAACGGTATTCAGAACTACGGAAAAGGAGAAACTGATGCGCTTGGAAAGACGCGCTTGGTCAAAAGTGGTTTTCTTGGTGAATTAACCTTAAAAAAGGAGATGGCTGTCTCTGTACAGTGGGCACACGCGGTGCAAAGCAGCGGGCAAACATTACGCTTGTGTGTGACTGAGCGATTCCCTCCTCATAGCAAAAATGTTACTGACGGAGAGAGTCGCTGCAGCCGATGGAACCAGGAGTGAGAAAACAACAGTGAGGGAATTTTCCTTGAATTTTGGAAACCAAAAAGCGTCAGTAGGCACTGAGGGCACAGCAGCTCCAGGTGGTGTCACAGACACAGCCTGGGTGCAGCGCTGCACCTCGCCGGGCGCTGTGATCAGAGATTGGAACACAATGGGATTTTCCCCGTAAATGAGCTTCGTGCAAACACATCCCGCCATGTGCTGCTGTGCTCATTCTGCTGCTTTGAAGTGCACACGTTCGTACTGAGGTAGTGTAGTAATTGTTATCCAATGATGTATTTGTGCATTCTACTTAGAAGCAGATTGGGGGGGGGAGGAAGAAGGGATAAAGCAAGGAAGGGTCCCACTGAGTGCCAGCAGCAGGACCTGCATGCACGGCATGCTGATCCTGAGCCATATAAAGCTGCTGAGAGCAGTGTGAAGCTGTTGGGGATGGGTGCAGCTGAAGGAATTTTGCTTCCCAATTACTGGCACCTGGAGATGGAGGTGCCTGGCTGCAGCGGGTGAAGCTCAGGGCTGTGCTGTCTGCCTGCGAGCCCGTGCGATACAACTGCTTGTAGGTAAGGAATGTTGGGTGAAGCGTGGCAGGGTTGGGTGTATGTGGTGCTCTGTTCCATCCCCTGCTGTCCTATGTCCAGCCACATCTGCAGCAGAGCTCAGGGGGGACCCTGCATTGTTTAGAACACCTTAATCTGGTGCTTTGGACCCAGTGCTTCTGTGTTGCTGTGTGGCCATGGAGAGTGAGTAGTGGTGCTTTATCCCCCTGTGTGTTAGGTGCAGTTCTGGGAGGAACTCCAGGCTGTGCTCAGGCTGAAGCTGCCTGGGTTGATGCCCTCAGGTTTGCGTATGTCTGGGTGAGATCTCTGCTCACTGCACCACGTACAATTCCTCTGCTGCTGCTCTCTTGGGTTTGTTTTCTCCTGGCTTTGCAGCAGCAGCAAGCCAGGCTGGAGCTGGGGGCAGCGTGTCTTGTCCAGCTTGGGCAGAGCATTGCTAAGGAGGGAGGGATGGGGGACCTGGAGCATTTCACAGTGATGTTACTGTGTTGAAGGGCAGTCTGCTTGGCTCTCGTGTAACTTGGCTGGTTTCCAAAGGCGGTTGGTGGTGATCCTACCCCAGTTAATGTGGGATGCCAACTGGCACAGAAAGCCCAACTCCTTGGCTGTGTTCCTGGAAGGAGGCAGAAGAGCTCTGGGGGCTCTCAGCAGTGGTACTGTCCCACTGCACTTCAGGTTCCTGTGCCTTTGAAACGTGGGCAGCTGCAGTACAGCCTGCTTTTCTCTGAGTGCTTGCAAATCTGGGTTAGATACAGGCACTTTAGCAGATAGATGCCTTACCCTGTATGCAACAGCAAGCCCTGAACACAACCTTTGTTTCTTAGCATGTTTGTGGGGAGCTGTTTCTACTTTCCTTCTATGTAGAGCACTGTGGGTTTAGTTGTGGGGTTTCCCTTCCAAAGCCTTGAGAGAATGTGGCTGCCTGGCAGGGCTGAGGTGTGCTGGTGGCACACAGCTGAGATTCAATGATCAGCAGCAGCCAGGCCCAGCATTAACCCTGCTCAGATGCTGTCCCTGGATTCTCATTGCTGCTGCCATCTGGGCATGGTGTGGGACGGGGCTGTAGCAGCAGTGGGGTCAGGGCTGTGATGGATGCAGCATTGCTGCCTGCCCCTGTGCTTGTGCAGAGGTTTGCCTGTGTTTAGGGGCTGCTGTGTTACACAGGAGACAAAGCAGGCATTAACACAACTTGACTGAACGTTAAGCTTTTGATACAGTGTATGTGAATGTGGCAGCAATGCTTATGTATGATTAACAAATTAATCCAAACTTTTGTTCCACTGCAGGGTTGGGGCTGCTCTGCTCTGCCAGCTGAGTGACTGTTGCCTGCAGTCTGTAAGGTGACCACATAACCTGATTGAGAAATGAGACACTGACTTGTTAGAATAAATTGAAGCTCACAGGGTCAAGGTGACTTTAAGATTAAGAATGTGGAAGCAAGTAAGAAGTTTAGGCTGTTTGTTTGAAACTAAAATAAATGCAAAGGGGGAACTGTTGTTGTCACAGTGGGCATGAAGGTGATAGAGGAACTTGGGATACTTGGCTCAGAGAAACCTGGCTCACCCTGTGGTCCCCACAGGGCATTTCCTATTGCTGCTGTCTGCTTTGTGGCCCCATATGTGCTGGCTGTACCTCTCTGCAGATTCCATTCTCTGGTCCAGTTGTGGTCTGTGTGGGTTACACATCACTCAGCACAGTGACCACACGCTCTTCTTTGTGGCCAGCCCTGCAATCATGATACCACTCACAGATAACACCTGTAACAATTTCTGCTTGTTGAAGGAGGAGATAAGGGTCTGGCAATGAGATCAAGGGCAGCAGCTTGCCCTAGAAGATGAGGCCATGTGGAAGGCCGTGTTTCTGCATTGCTGGGCTCCCCAGCCGTGCCATGCTTCTAAGCTTTTGCCCCCCAGCACAGAGCTGAGCACAGCACGGCCAGGAGCCCACGCTGTGCTCGCTTGCGCTGCAGATCCCCAACTTTGTGCTGGAAGCACTCAAAGGCAGAAGTGGGATTCGCCCTCCCCCTGTTGCCAACCTGACCTCTCTGCTTGGGAATGGCAATATTATGCAAATGTTTCTTTTGAAGAGGAGCAGTGCGTGGAGGAATGCTGTTTCTGAAGCCCATCCCTGGGGCCAGCTCTGTAAAGTGCACAAATAGTGCACAGATCCCACGGGTAGTGTGCTGCAGGCGGCTGGGAAAGTCACTGATGTGCTATGGCTCTCTGATGGCTCCTGATAAAAGGAGAGGAAAAAGAGTATGAAAAATTCTTCCTTGTCACCATTCAGTTCTTGTTTGTTTGTGTGGGGTTTTTTCTGTCAATGCAGACATTGGCACTGGTATGGTCAGTTTCCTCAGCTGGGTTTGGATTCTTCTTGCACCACACAGGGAAGTATTTGCCCCTTTTCAGTAGAGTTTGGGCACTGCATTCTGGCGCTGTTGCATGAGGCACAGCCCTGTGCACAGCAGCAATGCCTGCCACACGCTCCATCTGACTCAGCAGGCTGTGAATTGCATCAGTGCTGAGTGCTCCCGGCTGCAGCAGAGATCACAGAAAACTTGTAGTGGGAGATACCATCCCTAGGACACACCTGGAAAGTGTCTTAAATTCTTGTAGCCCCTGTTGCTTGTTTCTGGCAGTGCTCCACCTCCATGTGCAACCAGAGCCATGGGGATGGAGCTGGGGTGAAAGCCTCTGTGGTGTGCAGAGCTGTGGGGCTGCAGAGAGGGATGCAGGGCAGGCATGGGAGGGAGAACCACTGCTGAACTCCCTCAGGGCACAGCACTCAGAGGCTGCCTCTGGAGTTTCCCCACTGTTGGGCTGAGGAGGCTGCTCTGAGCGCAGAATGGGGCGCAGAGAGAGTTCCCAAATAGCGCTGTTGTTTTGAGGAGGCTCCCATGGGAGCCACCTCTTCAGCAGTATGCTGAGCTGCCCCTGTTGTGTCTGGGCAGGACTGCAGGCAGCAGGATGGGGCAGCAGCTGCACTGTGGGCTCTGCCTCACTGTGTCCTCACAGCAGCACCTGTGGGGTCACCCAGTGTTGGTAGCAAATCATCTGAGGTTCCACTGCACTTCCATGGACTGCTTGCAAAATGGCAACATGTAAGGCCAACCTCATTTCATAGAATCATACAATTCTGAGTTGGAAGAGACCTTCAGAGGTCGTCTAGTCCAACTTCCCTGCGATGAACAGAGACATCCACAGCTCAGTCAGGTTGCCCAGGGCCTGACTGAAAGTCTCCAGGGTTGGGGTATCCACCACGTCTCTGTGCAACCTCAGTGCCTCACTGCCTCGCTGGGAAAGACTCTTTCCATATATCCAACCTAAATATCCCCTCTTTAAGCTCCACGTTAGATACTGAAAGGCTGCTCTTGGGTCAATTTGGAGCCTTCTCTTCTTCAGGCTGAACAGCCCCAGCTCTCAGTTTGTCTTCATAGGAGAGGTGGATCCATTCTGTGGATCACTTTTGTGGCCTTCCTCTGGATGCACTCCAACAGGCCTGTTTCTCCTGCACTGAGGACTCCACATCTGGACTCAGTGCTCCAGGTGAGGCCTCATTTACTCTACTTCATGGATGATCTGTTCTCGATTTGATGCTGTTAATTTGCTTAATCTTTTCCACGAGCTAGATCTCACTTAACACAATGAGATTCTCTTTCCCAGCATTAGCTGTGCTCACCCTGCAGAACTACCCAGGGTTGGCTGTGCAGCCACTTGCTGGTGCACGGGACACTCCTGAATTCCTTTGAGGAGCGAATGAAGGAAAAACTCCACTTTCCACTCTCCCTTATTAGCCAGTTTGCTTCTCGTGTCTCACTGCTTTGTCTCTGGATTTCTCCCCCTGTTTCTACCACTGGCACCGTGTCCCATGACAAGCTCTCCGTCCACCACCACATCTGTGCCCCTGCCCAGCTCTGTCCCCTCACGCTGCAGGGTCTGTGCCCCACGGGTGCTGTGTAGCCAAGTGCTTTCTCATCCATTCGCTGCAAAAATGTTCCAGGGCAGACTCCCCCCATCCTCCTCGATGCTTTCCCCAGCTCTTGCACTGCTGAGCTCTCACTCTCTGGAAATCTGTTCCGAAGTCTCATTCTTGGTGCATTCACTGATTTTTATTTTTATTTTTTTTTTTCTTTCCCCATTTCCCTTAAGCACTTCATGCAATGGAAGGATGAGCTCTGCGTGCACTTGTTTGAGGACTAGGAAAAATTCACCAAAGGAATAACACATCACAAGGTGTGAGAGCACAGGTGGGGCTTTGCTACAGGGCTGTTTGCGTTCTCTGTCTGGCACGGCAAACCACTGCAGCACCTCAGGGGAAGCGAGCGTTTGCAGGACACAGCTCTTCTCCCCACCCCGGCATTCCCGCAGCCTTTCCTTTGCTTACAGTATTCGCCGGTATTACTTTGTTACGCAGATGCTGCCGTTCTTCCTTCGCTCTGTGCACAGCGCGCAGTTCTGCGGGGAAATCCGCTCCAGCCGGAGAGCGCGAGCGAAACGTCGGAGGCGCTTCGGTGCTTTTTGGCGAGGCTGGAAAGGCCGCGTGTGTTTCAGGGACCGTGGATGGCACGATTTGCAGCGCGGGGGGGTCCTGGCCGGCAGCCCCGGGCGGTGCGATGCGACCGCATCCCCGCGCACCGTCCTCGGGCATCGCGGCGGCCGGGACGGCCCTGGGACGCTGCACGGGGCCGGCGGTTCCTGGAAGTCTCTGCCCCCGGGCCTGGCTCGGGGCCGAGGGGCGTAGGACGGTTCGTGCAGCAGTTAAACAAAACACTGTATCGCGGCACCGAACGCCATCTGCTCTCCGGATGCTCCTTCGGGGAAGCGCCGCGTTTCCCCGCTCCCGGCGGCGCTTTTGGCCGCTGCTCTGCGTCCGTACGGCACCGCGGAGCTGCGGCGCAGCGGCTGCGCCTCGGGCTCGGGGCAAACCGCAGCGAAGCGGCCGATGGAGCTCCCTGTTGGTGCTGGGACGGGGCAAATCCCAGCGCACCCCCAGCTACCCGGAGAGAGGGACGCGGTGCCATTTCTTGCAGCAAGGAATCCAAAAACCTCCCAGAATATATTGCGAATTTTTGTGGTTGTACTGGAACACTTTGTCCCAGTGTGATGAAAGCAGTTTTCTTCTGCGGAGTTAAAAATAATTTGTAATAGAGAGAAATAGCTCTCTGGCCTGCAGTTCTCACCATTCATGTTGTTTCTCCATTTCATTTAATTCTGATTGTATAAATTGTTGGTTTTAAGGCGTGGGTGCTGATTTCTGTGCTGGGCACTGCTGTGATCTGCTACTGGGGCATGAGCTGGTCTGCTGCAGATGGATCCTTTCCTGCTGTGACTGTAGGCCAGCACTGCAGAGCTAAGCATGAGAGCAAACACCTTCCTATTTTATCGTCCTGGGATTGATAGCATTTTGATTTTATCAGATAAGCATTCACTGAAAGGCAGCTGTTCTGTAGGAAACTCTCTGGAAAGAAACCCTTGCTGCTGGGAGCTCCTCAGGCAGATCCCTGCGGCCTATGCAATGGTTGTGTGACCAAGAACCAAACGTGTATGGAGGGAAAGTGCAACTTCTCCTCAGCCTGCAGCTGGGGAACCAGGGTGGTCAGAGGGTGCAGATCTCACAAGCAGTGGTGTGAGCCCACAGCCAGCTCACCCTGGACATGGCATGCTTAGGGGGAGGATTTTGGTGCTGGTGCTGCACTCTGATCTGTGTCTTATGAGCAGCAACTGAGGGAACTGGGGTGGTTCAGTCTGGGGCAGAGGAGGCTCAGGGAGACCTCATTGCTCTCTCCGTCTCCCTGAAAGGAGGCTGTAGCGAGGTGGGGTTGGCCTCTGTTCCTGGGTAACAGTGATAGGATGAGAAGTGATGGCCTCGTTCCAGGGGAAGGTCAGGCTGGGTATTAGGAACAATTTCTTCTCCAAAGAGCGGTGGCGCACAGCGCAGGCTGCAGTTGAGCTGATAGTCACCATTCCCAGAGGTGCTCCATAATTGTGGAGATGCAGCACTGAGGGACATGGTGGTGGGTAGTGTTGGGGATGCTCCCAAACTCAGTGATTCTGAGATTCTACGGTTGGCCATCACTCAGGCAGTGCTCAGCACTCTATGATGCTGGCTATGACAGCAGGGCCATAAGAAATCTGCTCTGGCAGCATGGCAACAACATGAGGTGAGAGGAACCCCATGCCTTGTGTCTGTGGGGGAGCCAGGGCAGCTGCCATAGAGCTTCAGGACTGCGTTATATGGGGGACTGGAGGGAAATAACTGAGTGTACACCATGGTGTTATCCCTTCATCCTCCTCTGGCTGTGATGGAAGCGCAGTGCTGCCAGCCCATGTCACCACACTGCCTGCAGGGCCGACAGACACAGCGACGTGTGTTGGGATGGAAATTGGTCAATCACAGCCCCGAAAGCAGAGCTGATTATGGTCAGGCAGTGCTGCAGTGCTCACTGAGCGATGTGGTGGCAGAACACAGCCTGGTCGCGTTGGGATTTTAACTCAGTGCCGTTGGTCCTGGCAGTCACGGCACGCAGCATGCACCAGAATTGCTTTTATTATGTAGCACTAATGGTGCTACGAGGAGGCTGGTTGAAGTAAAAGATAGTGGCCTGTTGTCATGGCAAACACCCTGCTGGTCTGGCTGTGCTCACCTGGTGTGGTGCTTCTCTCCCGCAGCCCCGGGCACCAGCACAGCTCTGCCCACCTGTGCTCTGTTCTGCTTTAACAACAGCAATTACAGTCCTGCTTTCTCTTCAGGAGTGATTATAAGCGAAGTTCAATATATCTTCCAACAGTGATAAAAATGCTACAGGAGGTGTATGGCAATTCCAGAAGCACTGCTGAGCAGCAGCTCGTTGAGCGTCCAGGCAAAATAGATAATGATTCCTTCTCAATAAATAGAGTAGGAGAGCACAGTTTTGGCGAGCGGCTCCTTTGGCAGAAGTCCCTCTGGCTATGAGTGTGAGCGCCACCTGCTCCAGCACTGCAAGCATTGGGCTCCTGGGCCGTGGGGCCAGGGCAGTTCTGGAGGCTGGCAGGGCAGGGGTGCCCAGCAATCACCATTGGTAGTGCCATTCACCCTGGCAGAGCCTGGTCCTGTGAAGCCTGGCACCAGGGCCGCATTTGCAGGGCACGGCACTGCAGGAGAGCACTCCTCCCGCTGCTTTTTTACTTTTAATGCAACCTGAGCAGAAGCCAGCAGGAGCAAGTTCACCGATGCTCTGTTGGGGCTTGGAAATGCCAGGCTCTGCATCTGGGAGAACCTGTCTACAGAATGAGAACACAGATGCTGGCACTCCTGAGAAGTAGTACAGGCTGCTTGTCAGGACACAAACAGAACACGGCGTGGTTCTGCAGTAATGGAAACCAACTCGAAGCCCAGCCACAGCTCCACAGGTGTTTGTGTATTGTAGGTGCCCTTCCTGTGCCAGCACCATCCTGCTGGGATGGCTCCTGGGCTCCCCCAGGCATCTCAGATGTCCCTGCAGCAGCCCTGTGCAGTGCCCACTGATTTTCTATGCAGTTAAAGGCAGAATGCATCACACTGCTGCACAGCCCTGGAGCCAGAGGGGATGGGTCTCTCCCAGTGCTTCTGTGCTCAGCTCAGGCATGTTTTGGGGCACCAGGGGGCTGCCAGTGGCACATGGGAGTCTGAGTACATTCAGTGGTGCCATGTGCCACCTGCCCACAGCTGCCCCATTCCTGGAGGAAGAACTCGCAATACCCCGAGGTGTGGGTGGGCAGATGGCAGGTTTCCCAAAAGCACTTTCTGGGTGCACCAGGACGTGTTCAGCCCATGGGATGGGGCAGGAATGTATGGCGCTTTGCTGTCCCACTGTTGCTTTTCCGAGACGGTACTTTACTGGTTTTCTGGTGTTTTCTCCCTGGCTCCTTAGCAGTTTGACTCCTGCTACATATTTTAGCTGCATTAGCTTCTTTGCTGGTTAGAAATGGCAGAAAAAGCTCTCTGACCTTGGCTAGCATGCTGAGAACAGTACAGGAACGAGCCTTTGTATCAGACATTCCCAGTGAAGGTTCCTTCCTCCCCCCCCCCCCACGTGTTGGGGCTGCGCAGTGCAGGCGCTGTGGGGAGGGCTTGGATGGGCTCTGTGCCGTCCTTTCCCTTTTTAGAAGGATAGAAAAGGAGAAAAGTAATTTGTCTGCCAGTCGGTTAATTGCTTTAATCCGGGCAGCAGCGAGGCGCCTTAACTGGAGCAATCCCACATGCAAATGCTTTTCAGACGATCTGCATTTCTTTTTGGATTTTCTCAGGATGTGTGCAAACATTTGTGGCCATGTTCCAGGTGCGTGCCTTGTGTGTCTGTGTGCTCCTGCCCTTTCCCATTGCTATAGTGCCCTGTTTTCCACCTCCTCACTTTGCTGCTGCTGTTGTGTGTCCCCTCAGACTCCCTGCCCTGCAGTCCTGCACTCACCTGCTCTCCACTGCATAGCACGGGGGCAGATTGGCCCCGTCCCTCACCCAACGCCCATGGCGGATTTGTCCTGAGATCCTTCTGCTGGCCTAGGAGAGAGCTGAGCGAGTGCTCTCAAGGCTGGGTGCCTAAAATTAGACCTGACATCTGTGTTTTGGTTTGCAGGCAGGCTTGGAAGAAAACGGCTCCTGGCTGCTTCACTGCTGGGGGAGCACAAAGCAGGGCCGAGGCGTGAGCAAAGCAGGCACAGCACTGCTCTGTGCAGCGGGGCCAGGAGAGCCGCGGCCTCGCAGGGCTGCAGCGTGCACAGCAGCTGTGTGGGTGGGTGCTGCTCCCACGGTGCCAGGAGAGGCTCTGAGCAGAGCCGTGTTCTGCTGGGGCTGTGCTGGGAACCGCATTTTCCAGGAAATGCCTGCAGCCCCCGGACGCAACAGGCACGGTGCTGCATGGCACGCATCCCTGCATGCAGCGTGCTGCCAGCAGCCCAGGCTTCCCTTGTTCTTATGAGGCTGCTGTGCACCAAGGTTACTGCTGAGCGTGCCTGCAGGCTCCTTTCGAGCACTGTGCACGTTCACCCCAGGCCTGAGCGCCCCAAGGTGCAAGATGGTGGCAGGGGCCCTCGGGTGTCTGCAGCGCTGCAGTGTGGTGCGGGGCCACGAAGCGCAGCTGGTGGCAAGCTGCCGCTGTGGGTGCAGAGGGATGTGATTCTGGGTGCTGTGCTGGCAGCTGAGTGCAAGGCTGAGGGTGCCAAGAAGGCCGCAGAAACGCGAAGCCTCCATTATAACTCGCACGCTTTTTCTTCGAGATGACTCAGAGCACGATCTGCTCTGAGGACATGGGGAGATGGTGCCGTTGCATAAGTTTCGAGGTCTTCTCTAGAATACAAGTGGTTTGCCAGTGGAGTGAATTTTTGCAGATACAGCTTACACCGCCCTCCAGATAAAATATCCCGAACCCTCCTTCTGCCCCAGCAACTGTATCTGTGCAGGGCTTTGGTCATGATATAAACACACCTAAAAATAACAGGAGTGTGACTGCACTGAGTGCTGATGTTCCCGGGGCTGGCGCTGCCCCATGCACTGCAGTGCCCGGGGGGAGCAGTGTGCCCACGTCCCATCTCTTTGTGGGGCCACCCATGGGCAGTGCTGTGCCACCTGGGTTGACAGCTTCTGCTCTCACTGCTGTTTGTCTTCTGGATTTTCCATGCCAGATTTTGCTATCATCTGCCCACTTTCAACTCAAGCTTCATCCAATAGAGGAGTAAAAATGCGGAATTAGCAATGCCAGTTTCTGTAGCAATAATTTCACTGCCAAAAAATCTGGGAAAAATATTACATGTTTTAAATATCCAAGCCTAGAAGCCAATCCCCAGCAGGCAGGCATGGAGCCCTTCCCTTCTGCTGCAGGAGCTGCATTTGGGATCTGAGGTCCGGGTGTGCTGTGGAGGGCTCAGCCCTGTGCACACCAACCCCTTCCACGGGGCAATAACCAGAGGTTGGGATATAAAGACAAAGTTCCACCAGATGTTGTCTCCAGCTGCAGAGCTGATAGGGCAGTTTGTCTGCCATTAAGTGAGCAGTACAAGGAGTGCTGCTATGCCCGTGTTGCAAGCAGGGCAAGGTGTGGAGCGTGATTCCTACTTTCTCATGGTGAAAGAATGGGGAAGCCTATGTTTACTAGGATCTCTTGGACTCAAATATAATGGTAGGTGGTGCACAGCTGTTGCTGAAGCCTGCAGGAGGCCAGATTCCCAGGAGAAGTCTAACACCAGGAGTTTACTGCGTTGCTAAACCAGCCCTGAAGTGGTCACATAGCCAGAGAGGAATCGATGTATTCAGCCAGGGCAGTTCAGGGCGGTCGTCCAGAGCAAGAGCTGCTCGGGGCTGAGCAGACTGCAAATGCAGGGGGATTTCTTCCAGCCTGTGTGAAGGATGAGGCACAAAGCAGCGGCATGGAACCTTAGGCAAAGATGAGACAGTGTAGTTTACAGCTTACAAATGATGCTTCCTGGCTTCAGCAGACAATTAATGAAAGAAACCGTTTGTTTTGGTGAATTTAGTCCTGACTTACTAGAGGAATGTTTACATTTCTTTTGATTTTAAGGACCCGTTTCATCACAATTTTAACATTCATCCAGCATCTAATAAATAAAAAATGTGCCATACACCACTTTCTGCATTACAGAATGGAAAATGTAAAGTCATGTCAAAAAGTAAAGTCAAAAACAGATATGTGTTTGCTGAAAACAGGAGAAAGCTCTTGTTAACAAAAACAGCTGTCTCATCCTCTGGGGAGACATCAATAAGTTGAAAGAGAAAACATTCAAAGCAAAATGAAGATGTGAACTTAGGTGCACTCCTGCACTGCACAGCCCGCTGGGTGTGCTATGGGGCTGGGCGCAACGCAGGGATACAACGTCCAGCCCCCAGCACTGCCCGTGCTGTGCCATCCCTGCCCTGCAGGCACTGCTCCCCGCTCTGCCCATCTCCCCACTGCTGAGCACTGTGCTGCTCTCCTTATCGTAATGCTGAAGATACGTGCTGCTGCCCGCACCCCACACATTCACGGTTTGCCCCCACAGCAGCCTGCAGTTTTCGTGTGCCCATATTAATGTGTTGGAGAAGATTCCTCGATCCTCCCTGGGAATCAGGTGGGCAGGTCTGGCTGTGAGCAGCGGGTTTGGTGGGAGCAAATGTGCTCTCACACCCACAGAGAGAGCGTTCTGCTGCTGACGGTGCTGCTTTGTGTGCTGTTTTGTGCTCACGCTGGAGATGGGCGCTGTTAGGTTGTGGCTGTGTGAGCAGACGTGGCTCACAAGTGTTGCTCTGTGGAGTGCTGTGAGCAGATTGCTTGTCAGAATCATAGATGGCGCTGGCATTAAGATCCGTGTAGGACAGAAACAAACAGGAACCTGCACACGGAGGGCATGTGGAAGGGCAGTGTAGGTCCTGACCTTTGCTGCACCCCATGCTGTGCCTGTCAGGTGTGCCTGAGGCCAGCTGCCCCGTCCCCTCACTGCTGCTTCGGTGCTTAATGAGCATCTCTGTGCTGGAGGGGGAAGGCTGAGCACCCCCAGAGTAAAGCCAGGTGTTGTGCCTGCAGCAGCTTGCAAAGAGAAATAACAGTGCAGGTGGTTCCTGGGGGGCTCAGGCCCTGTGACCAGAGGGTGGTGCCTCTGAGCGTGAGTTGTACTTCATGATTTTCTCTTCAGTCACATTTTACCAGCAGATGAGATGGATGAAGATTGTGGTGTGTGTTAAACTCACTCAGAAACACTGTACAGGTGGGCTGTTTCCTTGGGAAATAAGAAGGATTCTGTGCAACCAAGGACACCGAGGTCCTTGTGGATTCCAGGTGACTGCAGTCACCAGGGTGACACTGAACAGCTCTGACCTCTGGGCTGCTCAGGGCTGGGGCCTCATCACACTGCTCCTTTTTCACTTTTTGTCTTGTTGGTGCTCAGTAACCAGGTGAGCCTCCTTTAACTTTGTAATGGCTTTATGCCTGTCTCTTTCAGGAGGTGCTCAGGTGCTTCCTCCATTTGGTGAAATCATGTGTTTCATCTTCTCTTTCTCGGAGCTGACCTGTTGAAGCTGCTCCTCAAGCTCACAGGATAGAGCTTAGGCTTTGGAGCAGCAGCAATTTCAGTGCTATGCCCAAATAGCCATCTGCTGCCTGCAGAGGCACCCATGCAAAGCAGGGACCACAGAGGGGCTCTGCTCAGGCTTTATGGAGCCTTTAGTAACCTCTCATCCCATTTTCTGCTTCATTTTGAGTCATGGCTGGAGGATCGGAGCTAACTGTCACGGGAAGATCAGATTTCCCAGCCGTCTGTGTGATGGAGTGAACTCTGCCCATCTCCATCAGTAGGCAAAGGATGGTTTGGTTGGGTTGTTGAAAAAGCATTTTAAAAAGAGTAATTTATGAGATTTGCGAGTTGTGCAGCTGGGCTTTGCAGTGTGCTTCCCCCTGGTCCCCACCGTGCTGCCACCTATAGCAGCAGTGCCATGCTGTAGGAGCGCTCAGCCAAGGGATCCTGTCCTGGGGGTGTGCTCGTCCCTCTCCCCCCGCCAGGGACACCACACACCCGCAGTCACCCTCTAGCACTTATTTAACTGCCATGGACGTCAAATTCCCACATGTGTTCACCTGGCCACATCCCTGTTTTCACGCTGCACCTCTGCTGCCTCAGAGATGCTATCTCAGCTCTCCGCCTCCGGCAATTATACAAGAAAACAAAGCACAGGCAGTTTAGAAACACAGTCAAGGCTAGTTAGAAAAAGGGAAATAATTTCAGTGTACAAGGCTGCATGTATTTAAAGCATTTTAACAGACGGGATGCTTTAAAGTTTCCAGGCAGCTTTGCTATCTGAGGCGGCGCAGTGTGGCGACGCTTTGAGGCCCTGCACTGCTCTGACCGGAGCAGCAGCAAGGAGGGAACATGAACAGCAACGTAAGGCTCGTGCCTGAAATGTACCCTTGTGCTCTGTGCAGTGCTGGTGCTCGATGTGAGTCATAGGCTCTTGTCCAGGAAGAGCTGTGCAGTTCCACTGACAGGAAGTCGCTATTTTTAATACCTTTCTTGAGAATGTCACAGACAGAAAATACCGTTATAAAGGCAGAAGTGAATGCAAATACCATCACCAAGGCTCAGGTATGACATCAGTTGAAATGGCTGGGGAGGATCCTGCGTCATCCAGGTCTCTGTGCGTGTCCTCGGTTTGGGGTTCAATGTCCCCACAGGCACTTTTTCCTGATGGACCTTTCCACGTAGTGCTGCAGGATGCAAAGCTGCCAGCACCATCCCAGGGAGCAGAGCCAGCACGTCGTGGGGTGTTCGGCACAGCGCGGCTGTATCCGAGTCGGTGCAGGCAGTAACACTGTGCTGCTCAAGGGGCGAGGTGGTGCAGCAGTGAGATTTTTCCAGGCATCAAAGCACAGGCACACACAGAACGGTGCTATAACTCTTCGTTTCAGACTGGTGGGTAGTTCTGCTGCAGCTGCGGGAGTAATTTTAGCATGAGAAATGCGGTCAGATATAAGATTGAAGTGGGTGGAAATTGTGTTTGTTCTGTTATGTTAAAGTGAAGAAAAACAGGGAGTACAACCAGTGTGTGTAGTGTTGTGTTAGCATGGTGGATTGCTTAACTAACTGATCTAATTACAGAAGGTAGGAATGAATTGCAGAAGTCGTGCTGATGCCAGAGCAAGTGTACTCCTTGGTACTGATAGTCAGGAGACCTGGGCATGGGGAGGAATGGGCAGCTGTGCCTCAGATCCTGCTGGGTCAGATGCAGCTTTATGGCTGAAATGGAGACTTTGGAGGTTATGAGGAGTGGTTGGTTGGCTTCTCTCCTATCCATGACTGCCTTTGGTCTTCTGGGAGCATTGTGAAATAGAGGCTGTTTGGTGAAAGCAAGCAATTGACAAGCAAATGTTTACTTTCAGAGTTATAGAACTACTCTATAGAAATACTTGCATGTGTTATGAACTCAGTAGACTCTGCTCTCTTCCCTTCCGAGAGCCTTTCTGAAATGGCAGCAAAACCCTCCCTGTAGCAATAAGAGAGATAGTGAGGCTGTTTGGATTCCACTGTGGAAGAGGCTGGGTGCAGTGTGAGCAGCTCTGACCTTGGCCTTGCATTGTGGATGGGGCTGGAATCTCATCCCGACGTCACTGCTCCACAAGTTGTGTCTGTGTGCACTCTGCTATCTCCCTTCTTTGGGTTTCTGGCAGTCTGACTCTTGCCATATATTGTACAAACTGCCTTAGTGTGTTTTAAGCCCTCTGCAATGCTCAGTACTTATTTTCTAGAGCTCTGCAGCATAGGGGGAGCAGCAGAGCCTGGGGGTGCAGCATCACACCCTCACAGTGCCTGCAGCCGCTCTGCCCCACATGAGGCTGCCTGCTGCTGAGAGCAGGTGTGGGCACTCTGCCTGTAAGTCCTCCACTGCTGGCTCATCACTGTATCACCACCAGTGTGTTCTGAGAACCCTCTTAAAAGGTCTCCTAGAAACCAGCTGGAAAATAGATCATTAAAGGTACCATCATTGCAGTTCCTGCTCCCATTTTTTATGTTACATTATTTTCTTGCATCTTTTTTTCTCTCTTAAGATGAAAAAGAAAAGGCAAATTGGCATCTTTTTATAACCCCGGGCATTCCTGGCAGATGCTTTCAGTTCAGTGGGCAGTGAATGTAACTCAGGCATAGGAGCACCCTGCAGGCTGTGCCGCTCCAGCTCACATCTCAGCTCTGTTGTGTCCTCCGAGGAGCAGCTGTTGGAACATCCATCTTCAGACATGATGGGCACTGGAGGTCAGAGCCTTCCCGAGTGCAGACCCCTGAGGGCAGCAGAGTTACGGCAGGGTTAGCTTTCAATGCATGTCCCGTCCGCGTCTCCACGCAGCCCTGCGCAGCGTGGGGCTGTCGGAGATCCCTGTCTGCCCGTGGGCACACATAGGGGCACCAAACACAGGTGTATGGAGCCACCGTGGAACTTGCAGGACTTTTCTCAGGAGGAACTATTTAAAACTGTGTTGTGTTGTCTCATGCCATTCAAGTCCTGACTGCTAACCTACTTTGCAGCTTTAAATAATTAAGCCTCAAAAATATTCCAAGGTCTTTTTGGTCCCTCCTTCTGTCATCACAACAGCTGTTCCTGTGAGAGTCCCTTTTGCTTATTTCCTGCCTGAGATACACAGCGCAAATAACAGAAAAGGTCTTACAGAGGGAGAGAAATTAGTCCTTTTCACATTTCTAATTGCATGTAGAGGACAAAAAGGGTAACTGACACTGAAGGAGAGGTCTAGCATTGCTGGAATCTGAGCAAATGCAGGATGAATAAGACATTTTTAGCACAGCTTTTGTATCACCCTGTTGTTCATTTCTTAGCAGCTTTTCCTTATGGCAGCAACTGAGCCCCACGGTGATGCTGGTTGGGCTGTGGTGCTGCCAGGCCCTGGGAAGAAGTGGTGGTGATGCAGCCTGGCTGTGCTGGGCTGGCAGAGTGCTGGGGGTCAGGGGAAGGTTGGGGGAGGGGAGGGGGGTTGGAAGGGAGGATGAGATGGGACGCATTTGTTGCATCTACATGCCTAAACCAGGCAGGAGAGTTGTAGCCAGCTGTAAGGAGAGAGGGGCCTGGGTGGAGCCCTGAAGGTCCGGAGGGGTGAGGAAAGGCTCTGCCCCAGAGGGAGGTGGTTATGGCACAGCTCCCAGACAGCAGGCACAGCCCTGAGCTCAGGGAGTGCTGGGACACAGGTCTGACAGAGGGTCTGGGTGGTGCTGTGTGAGGCTGGGGGTTGGACTCTGTGATCCCTGTGGGTCCCTTCCAATGTAGGATATTCTTTGATCTCCTCCATTTGATCAGTAATTCAAAGCCCTAGAAGTTGTTTGTTTGGAAGGGATACTTTAGCAGCATCTCCAGATGAGTCACTGATGCTGATTACTATTGCTGAAAAGATGACAAATGACTCAAAATGTTTGTTTCATGCCTTAAGAACGAGGGATAAAATGGCTGTTCCACTTATTAACACCATCTAGGTAGGATTTGTGTAGCTCTCCAGTGTGGAATATAAAATAGCATCGGTTTTGAAGGACAGAAATGACAACAAGATCAGAGGACAGAGAAGAGCCCGAGTTCTGATCTCACCAAACAATTGTGCCGTTTCATACATTTCATACTTCACTCCTTAGGAGTTTATTACAGACAGACACATTTCAGTAGGCACAGCCATCATGTCTGTGAAAGGCACACTGCTCCGGTGTGCTGTTAGCAAAGCTGGCCTTTGCTTGTAATTAAACATCCCGATTAGTCATCCATGGAACAATAGCACCAGCCCCTCGAGACCTGTCTGCATGGCCAAGTATTTTCCAATCTGCGGCGTGGTTTAAGCGAATCAAATCTCTTCATCTGCTCTTGAGGATGTGCTTTTTCTCACTTGCAGCCTCTCACCTCAGTCCGATTTGTATCTCTTTGGAAGTCAGACAGAAGAGAATGGATATTCTGAACCAAAGAAGCTGCTCCTGTTGCCAGAGTTAAAATCTCTAAACAAAAGATTACGGCCAGGCAGCTGCTCTGGTGAGCAGTACGTACTGCTGGCCTTGCTGCAGTTCTCCTCCGGAGATGTTGGTCCTTGAGCTCTCCCAGTGGAAGCAGTGTTAGTGCTGTCAGGGAGCTGTGTGTGAGCACAGGTTGCACAGTCTCCGTGTTTTTGGGATTGCTGTGACCTGTGAAGCTGCCCCAGGGAAGCTGCACTGTGCCTTCCAGCGCTGCCTCAGGACCGAGTGAGTGCAGGCAGCTAGAAATGCCTGAGGAGTTGCAAACTCAAGTGGAAAATTTGGTGTTTGGGACAGACAAATAACACACATATCTTTCCTTAATTAAACCTTGATCTGGCCAGCCACTTCTTCTGCATGTCAGATGTCCTCTGGCCTGAGCCACGTGCAGAAGGGCAGAGCTGCCTGCAGACCTTGGGGACAGCACACAGGTTAGCCTGGGACAGGGGCTGCCTGCCAGCACTACGGTCCTTTGCCCTGGGATATGTGCTGATGCTTCACCCTATAGGCCAAACAGGGCCTTTCCAAGTGCAAAGATCTTTACACAGTAAGCTCTGGCACTGAGATATTCACTCCTGTCCGCAAGCATTCAAACTCCAGAAGCTACAAGCACACGTATTTTCAACCAGACAATGGCAGGGACCTATTGGTAATTAGAAGCCAGTTGCCCAGCTCAGTGTTTTTACAAAGTCAATTTTAGTAAATAAATTAAAATGCTACTACTTGTCATGCTGCCCCGACATGCACCAGCTTGCAGTTCTGTAAATCACCTCTCCCATCCCTGTGCCTTTTGTGCAGCAGCTTCCCATCAGATCTGGTGGGGCAGCAGCGCGGCACAGGGCGCCGTGTGCCAGAAGCCACCAGGGAAAGGCTTTGGGCACACAGGTGAGTAAGGAGATGTGGCAGGCATGGAGTTCTGTTGGGATCTGCCTGGGTTGTGCAAGGGCTGCAGAGATTCCTTGTGCTTTCCCAGCAGAACTTGGAAAAGGTTTTGTTGAATGTGGGAGATGGGGGAAGTGGCAGCAGGCACAGAAGACGCTGAGCTTCCCTGGGTCTGTGCTGTGCACCTGCTAAGGGCTGCTTTCTGTCCCCATCCTTGTTTCCAACCACCCAGACTGAAAACCCCAAGGAGGACATTCAGACTACTGAGTAGGTGAGAGGAAAATAGGAAGCTCAGCAATCTGCGCTCACCCATTTCCAGTATATAATCACAGCTATTGCATGGTCAACACTGTGCGTTATATTTTGGGATCTGGGGGTTGTTTCCAGCGTCTGCTTGCCAGCTGGACATCTCTCTGGCTCTGGGGCCATTGCAGGGCAAGGAGCAGATGATATTCCCAGTGCACTGTTGCTGCAGGGAGGAGAAGAGATACAGTGCCTTTAGTCCTGGGATGGGTATAAACAGGAGTCTGCTGGAATGTGTTCAGAGCACTGCTTAATATTTTCAGCAGAGGATTCTGACTAGCTTAGTAGTCAGATGGATGAGGAAGGCATCCTGGAAATGAGTTCAAGCCAGCTATTGCTGGGGATTCAGAGAGGGAATGAGTAGGAACTAAGCAAGGACAAAAGAAAAGGTTTTGAGTTTGATGGCTTTGTAAAAACTAATCTGTTTTGATTAGGAATCAAAAGGATAAATTCATCTGTAGCGGTGTGACAACAGTGACACAATATTGGATCAGCTAGCTTAATGAGCATGCAAAGTAGCTTAATGAGCATGGATAAACCTTTTTACAGAAGCCAAAATCACACCACTAGTGCAGCAGCCAGTGTTGGCCGTCTCCCCTTCCCAGGCTGTGCTGTCACAGTAGCTGCACTTTGCCATTCGCTGTCACACGTGTACCTGGGATGGAGGCAGGAGTCACAACCCGCACGCTGCTCTGTGCGTTAGGAGCTAGGCTGCACTTTGTGATCTCATGCCTTCTTCCTGAGCAGCCCTTGGCTTATCATGGCACCACGATGTGGGGTTTTGCCACGAACGTTCTTCCAAGTGCCATCCGCTGTGCACACCGTATCTCATCCTGACCTCCTTGGCTGACCCTTCCCTCGTCCTTGCTCTCTTCTCTCCGCAGGCTGGAGGCTGGCCGGGAGCACATCCTGCCCATTGACTATTACTTTCCACCTCAGAAGACATGTCTGATCTGCGGCGATGAGGCGTCCGGGTGCCACTACGGAGCCCTGACCTGCGGGAGCTGCAAGGTGTTCTTCAAGCGGGCGGCTGAAGGTAACACGGAGGGAGGGGCGGCCACTTCACCTCCCAGTGCTGGGTTTCTCCAGTAAAGCAGCCTGACTCGCAGCTCTGCCACCCACAGGGAGGTCATTAATGATGTGTGCTGAAGCGTTTGCTGCATCGTTTGGTTTTCATTCTGCTGAAAAAAAATCAGCAGCCTTACTTAATTTGTGAATGTTCCGAGCCAAGGGGGCAGAGAGGAGAGTGGTGGAGATGGAGTGTGGTGGATTTCTGAGGTCTCCTAAACCTAGGAGTTACTTAAATGTAAGGGAGAACCTTTGAGTATAAACAGACCTTGTTGCTACATGACTGTAAATCTATTTTACAGATTGCTCTCAGGAAATAACCAAACTATTTTGCACTTCGCATGGAGCCCTGTTTCCTTTCCTCCATCACCCATGCTGGGAATGGCTCCTTGGAACTGGAGGACACTCGCATCCTATTGCCAAAATACGGCTGTCCAATAGAATTAATGGATAATGGTTGGCATTTTTCCCACGTAAATCATTTACAAATGTGTCTCTACACCAAATTTGTGCAAGGCCAAATGGATTGGCTGTGCATCCAGAGTAAATAACAGATGCTTGTTTAAGTCAGCAAGTAATTGTTGATTTATAGTAAGTGGAGACTTGGCTGTCTGTCAGATACACTGCTGAAGAAACATTCCCTGTCGGAGATGTGCTGCAGCTCTGCTCCTCCTGCACAGAGTTCTGTCCTGCTCAGCACAGCACTGCACGCAGCAGGATGCAGGGGGAAAGCAGGCTGCAGCCTGCCCTGTTTGCACTGTTCTTAAACCATGCTCTGTGTCGTCGTTCCCTTTCTTGTCTGTCTTGGATCATGAACTTTAAGAGCATTTGCACCCCTTCCTGCTTTCTAAGACTTGAGGTGTTGCGGAGGGTTAAGGTGTGTTGTTGCTCTGGGGTCCAGCAGTGGTTGTGCCGGAGGGGGTCCTGGGGGTCCTGCCCCTGCACACAGTAAGCTGCAGGGAGGAGTGGGGGCTGCCTCCTGCTGGGGGCACTCACAGCAGCAGCACCTGGCTGCTCTTTGCAGCACATAAAAATGGAAAAGAAATCCTTTTGCAGGTTCAGATGCCAACTGCTTTTGTTCCAAGGGCAGGCTTCGGCCTGTGGCAGGCACAGAGCCGCTAGCTGGTGTTCCATGAGCAAGATCCCTGGCCTAGGAGCCAAGTGCCGAAATGTTTCCCTCTGGTCCCTCTATCAGGCAGAGGTCCCACTGTGTATCAGGGAGTGGATGTCCACTGATTTCAATGCAATTTCCATCATTTCCTTCAGAACAGACTTCTGTGTTGTTTTTATACGTGGCAGATCTCTACATGGAATAAACCCCTTCTCTGGGGATACTTTCTTTTTAAGGATGGCAAGTGCTGAGTGCCTTATTTGCAAACATGGCACAGCGCTAGGGAAACAGAGGGGTGGCAGCTGTGGGGCAGCACCACTCTTCTGGGCTTGGGCTTCAAGTAGCAGAGGGAAGCACAGCAACAGCCTGGATAAATGGCAGCAGAAGATGAGGGAGCTGGGCAAGAGCAGGGAGCCACAGCTTGACAAACAGGGAGGCTGTGGCACCCAGCTCCTGTGGATAGCAGGGCTCAGTCCTGGGGCTGCAACTTCCCACGCAACTTCTTGCAGCTTTGTTCCTATCTGTATGTCTTCCCTGCTTCTGTGGCTGTTTCCAACTTCAGAAGTGGGGCAGGGAGGTGTTATGCAGGAGTAATGGGAGGTGGTTTATATGGGCTTAACCCAGTCACAGGGAAGGTGCAGTACCACTCTATTTTGTGCCCAGTGGTCTTCAGCAAAACATGCAACGTAAATGCATTTTGCTTACTGAGTAATTAGATCTAAGGAGAGAGGGAGTTTATTTTACTCCGAGATACATGGATAGCATCTTTATTTTGGGGAATGGACAGTAAATCAGACTTGTTTATAAATACTGAATGTTGCTGGTTACTTTCCAGCCAGATGTTGCTTAGTTAAATTCTGAGTACCGTTGAAAGCTGATACTCTTTGTGTTCCTATGTCTTGCAGTCCATAAAATGAATTTCTGAAAACCTTTGGGCGCTTTTGGGGACGTTTTACAATGGCAAATTGGAAAGCTTCTCCAGTGCTTTTGTTTCCTTCCTGATTCTAGTGTCATTAGTTAGGAAAGGTCAGAAAAGCAGCGTGCTACAAACTGAAGAGCAGCACGAAGAGATCACCTTAGAGAGAACAGGGAATAGCTGGATACATAGGTTTTAGTTTCATCACGGTCTTGGCCTAAAACAGTACTGGACTTATTTTGCAATAGTTCAAGGGTGTTTAATAAGACTTTATGGGCATGCACTGGCTTAGGGATTAGAGAAGTTTTAAAAGAAGAAGTTATAACATTGTTTTTCCTCTTGAAATACACTGAATCCAACCAACTCTTTGAGAAAGATTCTGGGAGATTGAGGAAAGGGAAGGGAAGGGAAGGGAAGGGAAGGGAAGGGAAGGGAAGGGAA